>NW_020664444.1:1134281-1234736 GCF_002925995.2 Terrapene triunguis | reverse complement strand
GCCCGGCACAACGGGGCCCAATCCGAGTTCATACAGAGCCCAGCACTCCATTTTCATTTAGAAATCTTTCCATAGACAATTTAGTTGAAACTGACAAGTTTCCTCAAAACCTTTTCATTTGGATGAAATGGCATTTTCTGACAGAACACTGTTCCGGTGACACTTTTTGACCAGCCATAATTACTACTGCTGGAGTTCTGTTCGAGTGCCCTATGTGCTGCCCACCCCAGAGGGCCGGGGCACTGTCCCCTTCCTAGCCCACCTCCCAGACACTGGTGCATTGCTCTGAAATGTGGCCTCTCCCCAGGCTGTGAGGCTGTTTCTGCTGCTCCTGCACTCCTCAGAGACAATGGCTGTGCCACCGGCCAGGTGAATTCTGCATTCTTCTCTTCCCACAGTATGGGGCCGTGACTTGGGCCATTCCAAACAGGAAGATGCTGCCTCCTAAATCACTGCTACTTTTTGTGCCCAGCACTGAGAATCTCCCACCTCCAGGCTCCCACCGCCCTGTGACTCCTAAACAAGTTGTTGTCAGACATGAGTGGTGCAGTGTTAGTCCCCTGCACACCCCAGGGTTTGTAGTTCATCTTAACTAGTGCATTAGTATGTTGACTCCAAGCCAAATGCCCAAGTTAAACATGCCTCTGAGGCATGGAGCAGAAAACATTTCTGCCTCACTGAAAAGCAATATTCTGTGGCTTGGAACGGCAGGGAAAGATGCACAAAGTCAACCCCCCAGCCAGGGTGGGAGTTCAGGCTGCAGAAATTACCCAAAGTTAATGTGGCCTTGGTTTTTATGAGACATGCATGTCATAAATTCCATGGTGTCTCAGAGTCAAAGCAGCATAAATCTTTGGGAATCAGACCCTTAATCTGTCAACTCCCCCAATTCCCAGGCTTTGCATTTGCTCCTCAGATGCTCGGCAGCAAAGCAACTGCATTTCTAGGTGTTTATCCCCAAAGTCATTGCTCCTTTCACTGCCACCCCAGGATCCCCAAGCTGCTAATTACCAGCCCAGTGCGCGGTGCCTTTCAATCCAAGCCCTATCTCGGAGAATAATTCCCAGCTGCAAAGCAGATCCAGAACCCCTCCCCCCAGCATGTTCCTTCTCAGTAGCTCCCAATATGCCCATCTGTGCTTAATGACTGAATTCAATACTTCTGAGCCCTGGCTGGTTGTAACACGAATCCTCCTACAGCTTAGCATTGGCCCCCCTCTCACCCTGAGTCGAGGGAGTTGCACCTTCAGCAATTAGTGATTTCAAAGGCTACTGCATCCAGCGTGGTGGGCTCCTGGCACCCAGACGATTGCTCCTGAATGGATAAATGAAAAGAGACAGCAGGGTAATATCTACCTCCGGCGACGCTACTGACTTTGAGCAGGGTGCTCAGTGCCTGACTCCAATACCTGCAAAACTGCCCCTGAAATAAGAACATTAGAACATAAGAACGGCCAGACTGGGTCAGACCAATGGTCCATCTAGCCCAGTAACCCGTCTTCTGACAGTGGCCAGTGCCAGGTGCCCCAGAGGCAATAAACAGAACAGGGAATCATCAAGTGATCCATCCCCTGTCACCCATTCCCAGCTTCTGGCAAACGGAGGCTAGGGACACCATCCCTGCCCATCCTGGCTAATAGCCATTGATGGACCCATCCTCCATGAACTTATCTAGTTCTTTTTTGAACCCTGTTATGGTCTTGGCCTTCACAACATCCTCTGGCAAAGAGTTCCACAGGTTGACTGTGCGTTGTGTGAAGAACTACTTCCTTTTGTTTGTTTTAAACCTGCTGCCTATTAATTTCATTTGGTGGGTCCTAGTTCTTGTATTATGAAAAGAAGTAAATAACACTTCCTTATTTACCTTCTCACACCAGTCATAATTTTATAGACCTTGATCACATCCCCCCCTTAGTCGTCTCTTTTCCAAGCTGAAAAGTCCCATTTTATTAATTTCTCCTCATACAGCAGCCGTTCCATACCCTTAATAATTTTTGTTGCACTTTCTGAGCCTTTTCCAATTCCAGGATATCTTTTTTGAGATGGGGCGACCACATCTGCATGCGGTATTCAAGATGCAGGGGTACCATGGATTTATATAGAGGCAATATGATATTTTCTGTCTTATTATCTATCCCTTTCTTAATGATTCCCAACACTCTGTTAGCTTTATTGGCTGCACATTGAGTGGATGTTTTCAGAGAACTGTCCACAATGACTCCAAGATCTCTCTCTTGAGTGGTAACAGCTAATGAGTGGGCAAACGGTGCAGTCATTTTACAGAGAGGGACAGTCACCTGAAGTGAGTGATAATTCCGGGGGCCTAAGCTGGGAGCCTATTTGAAGGTTTGGAAGAATCTCTCTCTCTCCGTCCCTTCCCTTCACCACGATTCAAACCAATTTTAATGCTGTCTCAGTCACGCCAGAGGCCGTGTGGATTTTGGACCAAACACCTGGCTGGAAGTGCTTGTTGAATAACTATTAGCAAGATATGTGGGTGCGGGGTTCCTCCCAGAGAAGGTGGTGCACACATCTTCCCCCCTCCCCTCCCCTCCCGCAATACAATAAGCAGATCTGCAGTGGATGATTAACTTAATTAAGTTCATTGGTGCATCCCCTATTTATGCAGTATATTAGTGCGGCTCATTGCCCCGAGCTAGACTGTTAGGCAAGGATTGTAACCGCAGCAAAGCCTCCCGACCTTATTCAGAATGATGTAAAAGGTGGGATTTATTCACTTTTATTTAATAACGATAATAATTCGTTGCACTTGTCTAGCACTTCCTGTCCCCAGAGCATCTTGTGAAGATGGTGTGACGCTGGCAGGCCAGGGGCCAGCTCATGCCGAGGGTCCCGTGGCTCAGCTGAACACTGACAGCTCCCTGGCTGGAACCTGTCTGGCTCACCGGGGTGGTAGGATTGTTACAATTGGTATTCGAGTTATAGGAATGTGTTTAGTGTTTAGACTTTATTGATTGCTGGTGAGCTGCTGCCGGCATTAATCTCACTTGCAACCTCAGTATCTCATATTGTAAGGTGAGCGCTTGTATTGTGAGCTTCTATGACTGAGTAAATCACCAAACAGGAGAAAGACATTAACTAGTGTGCAGTGCTGATCTTCAACCGAAGGGGGTACATCCTGCCCAACAAGAAAGGTCCATCAACACCAGATGGGCTATTTTGGGGCATTAAAAAGGACAAAAGACTTTGTTTTTCTGCCCTCCATTCCCACCTGTGAAGATGAGTCATGCAAGTGGCTTTCTCCCATCAGCAAGCAGTTTGCAGCTCAGAGCACATGGCAGGAGGAGGACAAACCCCCCTAACAAAAGGAACAGATTATGCTGCTTGGACTCTGGTGGTGTGGGTGGGGGAGGAGTTTTCTAGGCACAAGCAAGGGATCCCCAGCTGCTTAGCCTGGGTTAGCCCTAAAGGACATTTAGAGCTTTGCTTATTATAGAAGCCTCTATTACCTTTTCAAACTTGTAACTCATTTGTGTATATACATTAGCCTGCTTCAACCTTGTAAATAACTCTCGTGTTTCCTTTTCCGATTGAATACATCTTTATATAGTTTATTATAGGATTGGTGACAAATGTTGTCTTTGGGGTGAGATCCAAAGTGCAAGTGACCTGGGGTAAGTGACTGGTCCTTTGGGACTGGGAGTAGCCTGAATATTGCTGTGATCCTTGGTGTAAGGGACCAGCTACCACAAAGGCAGGCTCACCTGGGTGGCAAGACCGACGGGAGTACCCAAGGGGACTGTCTGTGACTCTGTGGTTAGGCTGTTTTAGTGCCCAAGGAGTTTACACTTGCTAACTGGTGGGTGAAATCTAAGTATAGAACTCACAGCCAGTTTGGGGTTGGTGCCTGGTTCCGAACAGTCTGGTGCTCAGGTTCTTGAGTCACTGCAGGCAGCATTACAGGTGGTTAAATATTATTATCCCCACTTTAGAGACTTTACAGGGAAACTGAGTCACGGTGAGGCAGTCCCAGCAGTTCATAGCAGAGCCAAGACTATAATACAGGTCTCCTGACTCCCCCACCATGCTCAGTCTATTTTGCCAGAGCTGCCCCTGACTTTGAGAGACAGGTACGGGCATGTTACATGATTTGGATTTTCCCTTCACACGTGGTACAGTGGACAGTGTTCTGTCCCCAGGTCTATTTGCAGCTGAAGACTATGCAGCTCCTAGCTGGGGATGGATTAAGAATTTTTTCAGCCTGTGATGGAACCAGCAAGGTTGATGATCAATGCAATGTATTTCTGGCTACTTCTAAACTACATATGGGAAAACGGGGAACAGAAACACAAGGCTGCAAGTATTAGGAAGTGTCTAATTCTAGACTCACAGAATACTGTGGAACTAGAGCACTGCTGGAGCTGGGTAACGGAAAGTTTTGCCAAAGGGATGTGCCCCGCTCTGGACTCTCACGCACCCCCTAGGGATGGAAATGAGATGGCAGGGGTAGAAGTCAGTGCTGCAGCTGGCCCAGGGTCTCTAACGCTAGCAAGGCACAGGAGGGTAACACTGGCTGTGAATGGTGGGCGAGTCCGGGGACGTTACTATAAGAAATGGAAACAAACTCTTCTGCCTGTCAGCATCTGTTTCCTGGACGATCAGAACAAGCCCATGCCATTCTGATGGCCTTTTGAAGAACAGGCTCGGCCCTTCTCTGCCTTGCAAACACACTTCAGGCAGCTGGAAGGTCCGCTTTGTTTTCTCTGGGTATGTAGGCGTTAGCCTCAATAGTCAATGCCTCCCTGTGTCTCTGTGCACAGTAAGAATTTAATCTAGGTGTCTGATGAACCAACTAGCCAATGACAGAGATCATCTCAAATTTAAATATGGTGCATCGATCAGTTTGCTCCAGGACTTGGTCACCAACAGCTTTTCGCAGGCTACTGGGCACAGAGGGGTTAAGATGAACATTGTCATGGTGCCAGGGAACTCCCCGTGTGCTCTTAGACCTGAGAGCCCTCATGCTCATGCAGCATCACACATGGCTTTTCCTGACGACTGCCAGCAAACCCCACGGGGAAGAACACTGGGTGGAGTTTGCCCCCGAGCAAGGGCCCAGCCTAGACATCCCATAAGCCCCATGGGAAGGCTTAGGGTTCCGTCCTGCAAGGGTCTACAGCCCTTTAGCCCCAGGCCAGCAAGGCACTTGAGCACGTTTAACTTTAACCTTTGAACTGGGTGGGACTGAACATTAAGCACCTGCCCAAGTGCTTTGCTGTCACTGGGTCCCAAGAGCTCTCCAGTTTGCAGGACTGAGCCGGTCCGAGGGACTTCAGTGGTGTCTCGCTCAGCTGCATGTGCCGGGCCCCTGCCCGAGGGCCAATGTCGTGCAGAACCAGGCAGGCTCCATAGGACCCATTATTAGCGTGGCCAGAGCCACTCGCTCCTTTAGGGTAATAATCTGGTGACCAGCCATCCCGCTGGTTTAACATTTAAAGTGCTGCGTCTTCACGGAGTGAAACGAAAGATGGGGGGAAATCGGGGAATTCCAGCAACAGAACCCTTAGTTCCCAAGCCCTGGGAAAGTTCCAAGTGGCAGCAGTGTACACCCCAGCACATTAGTCATAGAATCATAGATCATTAGATTTGGAAGGGACCTCAGGAGATCATCTAGTCCAACCCCCTGCTCAAAGCAGGATCAATCCCCAACTAAATCCCCAAATGGCCCCCTCAAGGATTGAACTCACAACCCTGGGTTTAGCAGGCCAACGCTCAAACCACTGAGCTATCCCTCCCCCCGAATCCAAGCAACAACAAAGCACAATTTCAATCTCAGACAGTCACATAATCCACAAACGCATCGTTCACATTAAGTATTTTTTTTAAAATGTGTATTTCTTCTCAGCGCACCAATCTGATCTCTGACCCCAAACAAATGCTACTTTTTCATGAGTAATCACCAAAGATAAGCACGTCACATTAATAATGCACATAGTGATCAGCTTCCAATGCAAGTCGACATGTATGTATGGCTCAATAAGCCTATTCAGCTACATATGCACAAATATTTTCAAGAAACATCAGTGATAGGCACCTTAGCAAAATACTGGATTGTCATTTGATACATGTAGTAATTGAAAATATTTCCCATTGTAGAGTATCCCTTAAAAGGAAACATTCAAATATGAAAACCAAGCTACAAAAAACATCAACAGTCTCTGGGCCAGTAAAGGTCATTGTGTTGCAGTGATACATGCAATTCTTTATACTTAATAAACACTTTATTCTCATGAGGTGGGTGGGATAAGATTTATGATGCCCTTAATTATCCATTTCCTTGCTGGCTGGGCTTTGGTAAATGATGGGAACGGTCGCTAACGTTGTTGCCACTTAGAGCCTTAAGTGATTTTTGAAATGAAATTTTATTTTTGGAATTCTTGTAGCTGCTTTCACATTAAAGGAAGCGCTGACTACGTAGTTACACACAATTTTGCAAAAATGCTTTCACTTTCTTGTGCTGAATTATGAAATGACCTGGAGTTTCATCCCCCTGTGAATATCTGCGGCAGTGGTACATTATGCCGAGTCCTTGGAAACGGTCGCATCTGGAAATTACGACTCATTAGCGGGATGACTGTTGTTATTTGTTTTGCCCTGGCGAGATTCTCAGCTCTGAACACTGCACAGAAGAGGACCTGGGCCCTGCACCAAGAAGGTTTATGGATCTGTGGTTACAAAAGTCCTGCTATGCGACGCTAAAGCTCTGCTTAAAGCTGGGGATCACTCCCCAAATTAGCCGTTGCCTTTCAGATCAGCTTGAACCTTAAACGCTTCTGCAGGATCCCAGCCCAAAGCAGCCTGGGCTGCCCCGCGGCACAAGCATCCCTCCGGTCCTGTACAGAACAGGAGCATGAAGCTGGGCTCAAGGATCACCCGGTCAACGGGTGCCCAATACAGCCATAAATGGGCTCTCCAAGCGGGACTGGACTAACCTCTGTGTGCGTGGATGCAGAGGAGTCAAACCAGGCCCCCGGGTGCCTCTGCCACGCTGCCCCAGGGCAACAGCACAGGAGTCGCTCACATTTGGGGGCTGGTTTTGCATAGGGTGACCAGACAGCAAGTGTGAAAAATCAGGACAGGGGGTGGGGGGTAATAGGAGCCTATATAAGAAAAAGACCCAAAAATCGAGACTGTCCCTATCAAATCGGGAGTTTGGTTCACCCGTGTTTTGCAAGGGGGGGGGGGGGGGGATTGATTCAATCCCAGCGCTACGAGGCTGGCCCCCCTCTGCTATTGCATCCCGGAGGAACCTGCCAGCGGCCAGTTCGTATTAGGGAACCTCCAGGCTCGATTCACCCACAGTGGCCAGTGCATCCCAGCCCCACTAGCCGAGCAGGGAGAGGCAGCGGGCTGGAGGGGGCAGTCACTCGAAGGGGAAGAAGGTAGAAAACAAATGATTTTCTGTTCCTTTAACAGGCAGACGGCGGCTCTGGTTCCGAGGCGCGGCCATGGCCGCGCCCCCTTGGGGAGGGCACAGCAGCGCCTGGAGACGGTGGGGGTCTCCTTCATGCAAAGGGCTCCCAAGGGGGGTTTGTGCACCTGGGGTTTGGTTGCATTTCTTTAAAACAGCTTCAAAAACAAATTCCAGGGGAACGTCCCCGCTGATCCTCTTCCATGGCGAGGAAACGCCCCAGCGATGGCATCGGTTTGGTTCAGGCACAGCTTAGGAGTGAGTGCTCAGCGGACTAGCGCACAAGGCAGCAGAAAGACTGCTTTGAAATCTGGAGTGGGGGCGGGGCACGACCCACCTGCTCCCAGTGGCCCCCCAACCCCTCACATGCCCTCCCCTCCCTCCTGCCCAGAGACAAGCCCTCCGCACAGCCCCCCCTGCTGCTGGAGGTCATAGGGCTGAGGCACGGGGCCTGGAGCCCTTGGGGAGGTGAGACACCATTCTGATGTGGGGCATGTTGGAGCTGAGTTTGGAACCGGTGACCATAGAGAGAGCCGGCTGCATGCGACACCGGCACCAGCTCTGGGGGTAAGCAGCAGACACCTGACTGCGGCTCGGTGCAATTCATCCCCGGGCAGAGAGCCAGAACGAGCCTATCGACCCTGACACCCCTCCTCAGCCGAGTCTGAGGGCATGAGCAGTGGCTGGGCTGGGCGCTGGCCCTGCACAGGGGGCTGAATTTCCCGCAGTGCATCAAGGTTTGTATGGATTGAAATGTTTAAATTCCAGGTACAAGTCGCCCGCTATTCCATCGAGCTGTGCAGGCGGCTTCGCCAGACACAGGGCCGTGTGCTGCTGCAGGCATTGCTGCCTGGGCAGGACGGGCCCAGCCTGGGAGGAGAGGGAAGGGGCTGGGGCTGGGGCTGGGATGAGGAGAGGGAAGGGGAAGGGGCTGGGGATGGGGTGAGGACTGGGAAGGGGACGGCCAGTCAGGTGCTTAACAGCTTACAGCTTCGAATTTTGAAAGCATTCAGAGTACAAAGTTCTGCATCCAATGCCCCCAGGTCAGGAGACAGAGAGCAAAGAAAAGCTGATCAGCTCCTCTTAGGGAATTCCCCGTGTGAGGGGTCTCCACCGCAGAGAAAGCAAAGGCTGGAAACCCACAGAGCACCACCTTCAAACGGGGCAAAGGCAAGAAGCCATTCCAAGGGCCGCCCGAGGAGCAGGAATCAGAGCTGTCCAGGTCAGGACTCGCTGTCACAGAGCCTGGGAGGGCAACACCCCTTCCACCCCCAGCGCTAGGTTTCCTGTTCGGATCTGTTGGTTGGGAGTCCGCCCCTGCTATGATATAAACATCAGAGGCCACAGTTGTTGGAGCTTGTCTACGTCTGAAGGGCTGGGGCCGATGTTCAGTTATCCAGAATACCTTGGGCAGCAGGGCTCTCCCGCCCAGCCTGATTCGCCTGGTCCTTAGCTGGTCAAACGCCCTTTGCCCCCGGCGGGCGTTCGCGTGGTTGAGGATCACCGTCGGGCCCCGTGGAAGGGAGAACAAGCGCCACAGTGACTCTTCCTGACCAGGGGAGCTGAGGGCTTGGGGTTCAGGTCTCGTTGAAGTTAAACATGTGGCTGCCAGAGAAGTACAATAATAACGACACCGAGCTCTTGTGTCATGTTTCTTTCATCCGTAGACCTCCAAGCACCTCCAAGGACGGTCAGTATTATTGCTCCATTTTACAGATGGGGAACTGAGGCACAGAGAGGGACATGACTTGCCCATGGTCACCCAGCGGCAGAGTCAGGACTAGAACCCAGGTCTCCTGAGTCTGCACTAGGCAACGCTGCCTCAGCACAGGTAGTTGCTCTCTGAAAGGCCCTGGGGCAGACATGGGCTCTAGTTACGGGTGATTCAGTGTCCTGGCGACATCGTGTCTCTCTCAGGCAAACAAGTCAATAGTCTAAAGAACCAAACCTCACAGCTGACTGAGTTAGGAAACGGTCCGGTACGGCTCAGCTGGGCTTTCCACGTCAGACACCGCCAAGATCTTGTGATACCCTTCACCTTCACCGGCCTCCCTGGAATGGTGCCACGCTATGCAGTGTGAAGGGACCTGCTTGTTCCCGGCCCTTCCCACGCTGATCTCATGTCGTGAGCAGCTGTGCAAGGAGCCCGGGAAGTCAGGGCAGGGTGTGCAGCGTCTGGGAGCCTGGCCACGGTGCAGTGATGCTGGGCCTGCACTGGCTAGGACTCATGGAGGGGTAGCACTGGCTGTTGATTGCTGGGCTGGGCGGATGGGCTCATTAACATTCCCTTCTAATTGCTAGGCTCATAACAATGGCATCTGTTCCCAGAAATGCCACAGTATCCGGCTGGCGAGAGGGCTCCTGATAGCTGTGCAATTACAGAGCAGTCCTCTAACTCACAACTGTCCCCTCTAGTCCCTGCATGGCAGTGGTCTGTTACTTCAGGGGACACAGGAGGGTTTGAAATGGTCAGATAAATCACTGCCTGCCCCCTGCCCTGCCACGCTTACTGCACAAGCCGCTGGGAAGATTCCATCCTCCTCTGGGGCAAGAGGCTTTACGCACCGGGCACTGAGCCCCGTCAGGGTTCGCAGCAGGGGACGTAGCAGCCCCTGAGAAATCCCACCTCTGGGGGCAAGGACCAACCGGCCCAGGCCAGCAGCCGATCGGCCAGGTCAGCAGAGCAGGGGGTACTGGGTGCTGGCAGCATCGTGCTTGGCTGCTGGGAAAACTGAAGGCTGAGCAGCAATAACCCCAGCCAGCCCTTCGTCCCGTGCCACAAACCAGCTCCTGTCTGGGGCCCACTGCTCTCCTGGGCCGCTCCATACGCCAGCACCGCTGGTGAGCCAGGGTGGGCGAGCGGGAGAGTCATTCGGCCTCGTGTCAGGTCAGCGTCTGCAGCCTCGGGTGGGAGCTGAAAGCCACAGTGCAGCTGGGAGCGCCTGCTCCTGACTGCCGGGCGGTGCAAAGACGGGGTGTCTGGGAGGAGGGCTGAGCTGCGGACTGGAGCAGGCCAAGGCTCCTCAGCGCCTCTCGCCAATGGCAGCCGTGGAGTCGCAGGTTCCAGACCCAGCGCTAAGGCCTGAACAGCAAATACAGGAACCAGCTCTTTGTCCTGCTCCAAATCCCTCCCAGCCCTGGCAAGTGGGGCGGGGCCTGGTGCTGATTCCCTCAGGCCCTGGGAGCACGGAGAGGGGATCAGACACACTCCGGAGCCAGACTGTTCTCAGCTGGCTGCAGGAACGAGTGGCAGAACCACCCTGCCTGACAGATAGGCTGGGAAAACAGGAGCCGGCTGGGCTGAGACCTCCTGCTCATTTTACAGTAACATGCTCGTTGTCTCCTGCGCTCCCGCCTGTTTGTCTCACCCACCGTCGAATCTTGGCATAAGCTGCTTTGTGAGCAGCCGGGGGGCGAGACGGTCTTTCTCTGCTCAGCACAATGGGGCCCTCAGCACTCCTGACGCACCATTCCAAATCAGACTGCAGCAAGAGGAACTACAAAAGGACTGAAATCGTTGTTTATTATGCACCATGCCTGACAAATGCCAGTCGCATTGTTTAGTGCCTCTCCGGAAGATGCTCGGCTACCAGAGTGAGGAGTGTGGGGTGGAAAAGGACAGAGCTGTTTCTCCCATAGACAATTTAAAGGCTATTATTGCTTTTCTTCACGAGGGTAGTTATGGGAAAACAGAACTCCAAGGCCCTATTGCAAGAGCCATAGATTAGTACAATGGGCTACATCACAGCTACAAGGTAAGCGATTGCAAGGAAGCTTGTCTCCGGCCCTTTATTAAAAATACAAAAGGGAAGTGACATCCCTAACCTCAAACAAGAGAAATGGGATGGACCAAAATAAGGATTTCTCTCCAGACGGACATCCTGAGGTTAGAGAGACTATCGCTGCATCGGAGATTGCACAGCTATGCTAACAGATGTCTCAATAGTGTTTAACTGATATTGAGGTAGCAAATCATAGAGACATTTACAAAGAAGAGGACACTGTGGAGCTGGTCTCCTGATCATTATCCCTGTAGCGATGTCAAGGTCACAGTTCAGAGCTGGGTTATCTGCTCCTCCTGTGCCAAACATCACGTGGCCTAAAGGACTCTGTAGGGCTGGCACTCACAGCTGGGGGTGGATCCTGCACTCGTCCCTGGTTCTGCAGCCCCGCTTGCACCTGCCGGCAGAGAAAGAGGCCTGTACGGGGTGGGATGAGGACACAGATTTGATGTAAGGTGCATCCAAGAGAGGTGTGCTTTTTCTGTACAACATGTAGCCTTTACATTGGGCTTAATGTAAGACATGTCAGAGCTCAGGATTTACTGACTCATGGGAAGAAGCCCCTGCTCTGAACACAGGAATAACAGACGTATTTTGATTACAAAATCTTGAAAAGTTACAAAGAAACAGGAGTGTGCATGTGTGTGTGTAAACATGTTTGTGGGGGTGCAAGGTGTGCATGAGGCAAGCAAGCACAGATGCAAACGATTGTGCAGTCAGTAGGAGTTGATGTGATTAGCACTTCAGACTGGATAGCTGAACAGTTTATTTCAGGGCTGTTAAACACTGTTTTACATATTTATTAAATTGAAGAGAATTTTCCCCAACTAAGGCGTCTCAATGATCATTCTGTCTGACAAGAAACCGCCATCAGCTGGAAGCTGTATTTGATTTGCAGCACTTGCATCTCTTCTATTATATTACAATGATGTTACTTACGTTGCTCATGCCAGGAGCCAGTAAAACTTAGGAGCAACAGTTGCAGCAAAGATGAGAATTCTGGCTACCTGGGCCCTGGATTCTGCATGCCCAATGTGACAGCTCTGATTGATGAGCGCAGCACTTCATTCCAATCTGTTCAGAGTTAGGCGACGACAGTCATTTTTTTCAAGCCCTGTCATATATAAAAGCAATTGAGTCAGCAGGCGTCAGTTGTCTGGCACAGGGAGAGATTACATTTTTACAAGGTTTAGCAGAAGGTCTATAAAAGTTTGTTCGTTCTTTAAAAAAAATTAATACAAAAACGACAACCCCCCCCCTTGAAAAAACCCTTGAAAATTGAAATGTGATGTTTGTAAAAGTTCTGCTGCAAGAGCCTTTCCATTGCGAGAGCAGGTTGGTGAGAATTTAGAAATGAGACAGTGTCTGAGTGGCATTTCAGGACAATTCTAGGGTTAAACTGGGAATTTTCCTGATATTTCAGCAACTCACATTATTAAATGAGGGGTTTTATTTCACATATTTAAGGGTCATCAACATGTGTAAATAGTAAGCCAAAAGTTGTCTCCTGTTTTTTTCCTGGGCAGTGGAGGGCAGCTAATGGCACTCAACATCCATCCTCCAAGCTCCATCAATCCATCACCTAAACCCAACACTCAGTGCACAGACCTTGCCCTGAAATGCAGCATGCTGTGCTGCACAGCATCCTAGGAAATTGGCCAGACTATTTAGCTGCAAAGTTTAGAGCATTCCTCTTATTCAGTCTCACAACAACCTCATCTTTCTCCCTCCCCAAGTGCCTCCATAACAGAATCACCCTGACTCTTTTCTCCCACAATCTCCCTGTCCAAAGCTCCCTCAGCCATCCTCAGCCCTCTTCCATTCCAGCCTTCCACTGAGTGCCTCGGGGTCATTCATGTCCACACAGAGCAGATGGGATCTTAGCCTTGAGGTCTGGTCTGGAAGCCCCAAACTCTGTACATTCCATGGGGCTTGCCTGATTTGACAATATTTTTTGATTGAAAATGTTTCCCATTAGAAAATGTGATTTCATCAAAACTGACATTTTCAGTGGGAACATGTCGCTTTAAAGTGCACTTTTTGATTTTCTGATAGGTAGAATCCCAATGAAACATTGCTTTTCAAATCAACATTTCACAACTGAACAGCATGTTTCATTTCAATGTTTTGATCTAAAATGGTGAAAATTTCCATTGTAAAGTTTCCCATTTGAAATTTTGCAAGGTGCCGACATCGTGAGCGCGCGACTTTTTGTTGTGATTCAGAATGGGAAATAATTTCAAAATGGCAAAATTTCTCCTGAAAGACAAATGCTGGGTGTCAAAAATCTCTTGCGGAATGCAGGGATTGAAGGGCTGAATCGACCCTGATGGGGGACAAATCTTGGGTTCCAGGAACCCGAGTTATTTCACACCTGGTGCTTGGGCACTTACAGCTCAATCCTGCAGTGATTTCAGGGCATGCATTTTTACTCACGTGAGTAGTCATGTTATCGTCTTTGCGGTACTGGGCCTTAAACATCCTAACTGGTTTTAAGGGGGCACTTGACACATTTGTGCATTGGATTATCTGATGGGGTTGCCTGAGCTAGCAGGAACTGACCGTGATGACCCAGGAGGCCCCTTCCAGGCCTATGTCCCTATGTAAGTCATTTCCTCTGTCTGTACATATTGCACCTAGGTTCACCCTCCAATCTGGCTGCTATTTGCCATTTCACCTCTGCTTTGACATCATCAGATTCCCTTCTGGACGCTCGGGTGGAGAAACGGCATCAGGGCTAACTCAGACCCAGTAAAGTGGGCGGGAAACAGCTCATTCTGCAGACGTTTGAAATAGCAATATGGCTACTGGGGGGAAGAGGTGCTGGTCAGATCCCTGGCAAGCCCCACATTCCCTCGTGGAGTGGTGCATAGCTGAGCCCACTGTTGCAGTAGGAGCTGAAGACTCACTCTGCAGGGATGGGGGTTAGCTTATGATCGGGGGCTGCAGGATGGTTGGTACAGCCCTAGGAAACACCAACATGAATCGGCAGCTATGGATTTTTTTTTGACAGAAGCTGACTCCCCCCGGGACGGCTGTTCATTATGAGTTAAAGAGAGTTACTGGCGCTACATCAAATCTTGTTATAATGATCTTTTATTGTAAATGTGGAGTGTTAATTATCGGAGAGTATTAAACAAAACATTAGTTCTCTGACCCCAGGAGATGGGAACAGTTTTCACCAGTGTCTCCTGCAGAGCTATAGGGCCCCTGGGCTATACGCCAAGGCTTGCGTTGGACGAAGGCAGGCGATGGATAGATTCGACTACTTCTTACGTGCAGAGCTGAGCCTCCCCGTGCGATGTCTTATTTCAGTCTTTCTGACCCAATGCTGGACTCCACTTGTCCAGACCTGCGCTGTGGCAGAATTCGCCACTGGAACTCGGTGCATGGCTACAGTTCAGGTCTCCTGATGCGACCCCAGGGGAGAAAATATTTTCCGAGATGATAAATGTCACCAGACTAAAGAACTGGGAGAGAAGCAGCCAGACTCAGGAGGGAGCTCCGCCTGGCCAGCCCCGTCCGTTCCACACCTGCCTGCCATGCATTGGAGGGGCTGCGGTGGACCCCACTGCTGAAGGAGGCCCAGGCCTGGCAGTCTGGAGTGCAGCGGGGTCCTTTCTATACAGGGGATGTGAAGACATGTTAACCACGTCATTCCTGACTGGGATGCTAGCAGGGCCTGCTTCCTGTCATCTTCCCCGTTGGGCACTGGGGTTTAGCTCCCATTCCATGGCCCAGCTGCAGATATGCGTGAGGAAGTGTTCTTCTCAAGAGCCCCAGAGAGCGACGCTGAGCTGGGACCGGCCCCGGATGGCTCCTGCCAGCAGAGACCAGCCTCCGTGACTATAATAGTAATCACGAGACAAAGCGACTCCCAGGCGGCTGCTCCTGGCTTAGCCCGGGGAGGGCGTAGCTGTGGCTAATCCAGTAAATCTACTTCCTGCGGCTCACGAGAGTCCTGTGCAAAACTCAGCTGCAGACACTCTCCTTCGGGGCAGCTCTCGGACGCGGGGCTATGCTCGCCTGTGTCTGTGCAGCACCCCAGGGTGGGCCTTTGGGTGCTGATGCCACAGAAACGAGAAACATCATCATCACGTCAGGCGCATACACTGAGTCCAGCTGTGACCACGTCTGCCTGGCCACCACACGGGAGGCAAAACACAGCCAGAGCTGGGACCTGGCACCTTTCACCAGCACCATGGCTCGGTCTGTGCTCTCCCAAGTCTATTTTCTCACTGGGGAAAATGCTATTCTCAGCACAGCTGCTGACTCTTACCAGACATGTGTGGTTGGAAGGCCCTGCCTGTGGGCCCATGAAAAGCCTTTGTCACAAACAGGCTGGTCCCTAGGGCCTGGGATACACGACACAAGAGGGAGGCTGCTCTGATACCCAGGGAAGGGAAACATGGGGCGGGGGGGTAGTTTTCCTGTTGAGTTATTACGGCGATAGAACAGTGGCTCAGGAGACGGTGGATTCCCCATTGGTTACTCCATGTAACTTGCACACAAGGCTACAGCCCCTGAACAACTTACCCCGGGGGTCTGATTGTGGAACGGGGTTTGCGTGGCAGTCGAGGGGGCTGGCACATGACTGTTCCCTGATAAGGGCCCGATCCTGCAAACTGGCAAAGCATCTACCAATCCTAGTGTGTTCTCTGCTTTGGTTCCAGGCTGCTGGAGCAGGCTGCCTTTCACCGCACTGCTCTCAGCACCAAGGAGAGTTCCCGCAGCAGGAAGTGCAGGGCCCCGGAGATTCAAACTCATTTCTTAAAAAGGCGCATTTCCAAGCTCTGGGAAAGGTCGAGGTCATGGTGGGGCAGGGAGTCTGGCATGAGCTTTGGGCCCAGGCTAGGGTAGGAGTGAGGGGACAATCGCTGCTCTATGGCTTTATTGGAGACAGCTCACCAGGGCTTAATTTTAATGAAAGAGGGGCTGGGGCTCAAGCAATTTTTTTACTTTCATAACTGACATGGCAATCCCAGAGGTGCCAGGTCTGAACTGCCAGGCCCAGAGGTGCCGGGCTCTGAACCGCCAGGCCTGGAGGTGCTGGGCTCTGAACTGCCAGGCACGGAGGTGCCGGGCTCTGAACTTCTAGGCCTGGAGGTGCCGGGCTCTGAACTTGTAGGCCCGGAGGTGCCGGGCTCTGAACTGCCAGGCCCGGAGGTGCTGGGCTCTGAACCGCCAGGCCCAGAGATGCCGGGGCTCTGAACCGCCAGGCCCGGAGGCGCCAGGGCTCTGAACCGCCAGGCCCGGAGGTGCCGGGGCTCAGCCCTGGCACAAATGAAGCACTGCAGCTCCCCTTTGCCTTGCTGAAATATTTGTCCAGTTTGGAGCTTGAATGTGAAAATGGCTGTAAAGTTTGGAAAGGGAAGCTGCGATCTGTTTGCTGAGCAGAGTGTGGCTGTGCGGGCCCCAACACCGCCTGGATTCTGTGACCCCATCTGAGCAGGGAGCCAGCACGTAGCCAGCTGCACAGTACCAGGGCGGGATCACAGTCTCACCAACCCAAACCCTGTTCTGCTTAGCGGCACAGATCCCTGCTGGGTCCTGTGTCCCTGAGGGCTTTGTTTGCCTGGATGGGTATTGCACAGGAAACCTCTGCAGGGCAGGGCAACAACTTCATTGCATCTATGAATTTACGAACATGCTACGTAATCTCATGTGCCAGCAAATGGCGAGCCCTCCATCCACACGCATCTCTTCTTTGCAGCATGTTTGTAACATGACCTGCAGGCAGCCGTATAAATCAGTCAGCAAGGAGAGACTCGGGCAGGGAGAATCACCTTCTCTGGTGATGTTCTCTGCTTGTGAGGAGAACTGCATCACAGCTAACAAAACAGCCTTCCTGGAAGTGCTGACTGCTTCCACATTCAGTGAAGTAACACTAGCAAGACCTGCTGCAATTACGCCATCTGGTGAGCCCAGCTAATGTATGCAGCAGCAGAAAGTCTAATAACCACCTTAGAGAACCATTAAATGATGAAAAGCTCAGATATCAAATCCTAACCCCTCAGCACAGTTATACTGTGCTTAAACCTGTGAGTTAAAAATTTGTCTTCACGTTCATTAATGCTGGAATTTATTACAGAAAAGAGAAGTTCTTTATTCTAGGAAAACTGTAGCTGGAGCACAAGTAAATTGCAAGCTTTTACTAGCACATAAACCCAGCAAAAGCTTTGAGATACATCTGCATTACACTAAACTGCATCCATAATTCATACCTAAAGGAGAAAGTTTTAGCACTCTCCGAGGTTTGCTAGTATCTATTATTGATGGGCCCATGTTAGGGAACAATAGGCTACTTCTTATTCACAAGCCATTTACTGTTTTAGTCAATTCTGCAGGAGGCTGCAGCACCTTTATTCATCAGAATCAGCTTTCAATTAGATTGCAGCAAGGCCTTGGAAGGGATTTACTGAAGAAGTCCAAGTGACAGTGAATGGACTGAGCCGGGAAAGCGTTGCTGGAGTGAGTCCTGCTCCTTGTGGCTAATCGATAAATCAGGAATGCAAACAGCAGCTCCTGTCTGAGGAGTGTCAAAATCAGCTGCTCACAGGAGACTGGCGGGTTAGCGGCCTGCAGTGGAGCAGAGAAATGCTGGGAACAATTCTGAGGCATTTGATTGTGCACGGGGTGTGTGTGGGGGGGAGGAGGGGTTCGACTCTCTGCATGGGAAATCATTACATACTCTGCAGACCTTTCCAATGGAGCTGGACAAAGCCCTGCAGAATATGCTGCAGGGAGCAGCTATGCATTGTTCCCCCAGCTCCAGGGGACGGACTATTTGACCTAATGGGGCTTTTCCATCTTGGGTGACCATGACTCACTCTGCAAACAGGCTGGAGTTCAGGATGGACGTGTAGATCATGGAATTCACCATGCTGGGCATGGGGGAGGAGGGGAGGAGAGGGGAAGTGAAGGGGGTAATGCCCAGATAGAATCAGAAAGAAAGTTTCTCTGAAAGAGACGCGGGCAAAACTCGAGAGCTGTGAATATAAGAACGGCCAGACTGGGTCAGACCAAGGGTCCATCCAGCCCAGTATCCTGTCCTCCAACTGTGGCCAATGCCAGGTGCCCCAGAGGGAATGAACAGAACAGGGAATCATCAAGTGATCCATCCCCTGTCGCCCATTCCCAGCTTCTGGCAAACGGAGGCTAGGGACACCATCCCTGCCCATCCTGGCTAATAGCCATTGATGGACCCATCCTCCATGAATGTATCTAGCTCCCTTTTGAACCCTGTTATGGTCTTGGCCTTTACAACATCCTCTGGCAAGGAGTTCCACAGGTTGACTGTGCATGGTGTGAAGAAATACTTCCTTCCATTTGTTTTAAACCTGCTGCCTATTAATTTCATTTGGTGACCCTTAGTTCTTGCGTTATGAGAACGAATAAATAACACTTCCTCATTTACATTCTGCAATACAATGTGTGATTGGTGCGGCCCCAGGACTCCTCAAGCCAGGGTCATTCTAACCCACGTGCGATTCCACTGGGCATGGGCAATGGGACCCGCTGGAGGGCTCCGTCAGTTCATGGGGGCAAAGGCCTCAGCAGCAGCTCTCTTGTGCAGGTCCCCAGCTGCCCATGCTCGGGATGCCGTGTCCAGCACACCAGCTACAGACACCCTGGAGCAAGTGCCTCTTCCCCAGCACGGCATCCCACACACCTCTGCAGCCCCACTGGCCCCTTCGCCTGGGCCACAGAGACATTCGCAGTTACCCAGGGAGCCAGCCCGTCACCTTTGGGACAGCAGGGCCACTCGCCGACACAGCCCTTCACTCCAGGAAGCTGGGAGCCGCGCCGGTCTCACTCTGCTCGCAGTGAGCTCATCTTAAAGGGCTTTTTATGTATGTTTACTTAATAGTTGCTTCCAGCTTCTTCCTCTCTCACCTTCTCCTTTCCCCGTTTCTCCTCTTCCCTCCCTGTTCTCTGCCTAGTGCCACAGGTCAGCTTAGCTGCTATTCATGTCCTTGGGAAGAACCTGACTGGCATGGAATGGGCTGGCCCCATTTGTGCCTGAGCCAAGTGAGTGGGCTGGGGGAGGGGGATGAGAGGGAGGGAAACACAGGAGGCTTCATGTCTCACTATTTGAAGCCATCCCCGGGCAGAGAGGTTCAGAGCCTGTGGCTTTAGCCCGGCGTTTCTAGGAGTGAATCCCGAGTGTCACCTGTTAGGAGCCCCCTTCTCCAGCAGTCAGTGCAGGGGTCTCCAGCACCTCTGGGAGTTCAGAGAAGCCTGGGAAGGGGAGGGGACCCCCAGACCTTTCTCCCTCTCCCTAGAGCTGCTTGAAAATGGGAACCTTTCTCACACACAAAAAAGTGTCCCCTTGTTTCATGCCAATTTGAAGCATGGGAGGCGTGTGTGCATGGCCCTGGAGCTGGCACTAGCAGGATGGGGTGCCGGGGGGGACTCAGCCGGGTTTGTTCATGGAGATTTCAACAAAACATGTTGTCAAAAAAATTGAAACGTGGAAAACGTCCCCCCGCTCCCCTCCAGTGCAAACCCATGGGGGGACCCCGGTGCCAAGCCTGGGGGAGCCTTGTCCTCTCTGAGCCGTTCGGGGCCTGAAGGGTGTTACTCCACTCAGCCACTTGTGCTGAACTCTGGCAGCGGGGACTGCTAGGAACACGACACAGCGTCCTGCACTTGGCGAGATCCCAGGCGCAATGGCTCTGGGCACCAGGCTGATAAGTCTGCTTCCCCAGAGACGAGGGCGACTCATTCTCAGAGTCACTCAGAGCAAGCTGGGCCCCGTGGAGACAGGACAGAACAGGGCTGGATGGGCCTGTGGCGTCACCCTGAGCAATCAGTGAGGAACAGAGATGTTTCTCTGCTAGGGATCCCCCACTCTGAGGAGCTGTGTGACAAATGCCCATGAGTAAGGGTTGCTTGCGGGGCCCGAGTGAGCATGACAGAGTGAGCATCACTATAGTGTGCAAAAGGAGACCAGAAATGCCAGATAAGTCCCAAAGAGAAATGTAAAACACAGGGCAAAACATCCCACAAACCAGCACCCTCACCGGCAGTCTGCTGGGAACACGGCCCAAACTCGCGGTGCTTTGGGGCTTGGCTTCCTCCCACTCACGTGCTGAGCCTAGGCTGAAAGCAGCCGCAGCATGCAGCCTGTCCTCCTTACTGTCCCGACGGAGCTCGGCAATTGAAACCCTGCTCACGGCAGGTGAGGGATGTGTCCTTGTTCCTCCCCCGGAGAGCTTTCCTGCTCGGCGGGGGCCAGGTTTCTGAAAACCAGTGTCATTCCCGAATCCCCAGGTCATGCTGAGAAGGAAACACGTCCCCACAGGCCCATCCTGCGTGCAGGCTCTGAGCTGCGTCGTCGGGGGCTGCCCTGAGGGCAGGGACCAACACGGCTTCCTTTGCGTTTGGCAGAGCCCGGGACATAAATAAACAGGCACGGGACAGGCTGAGCTGTGCCAGTTCCTGAATGCATGATACAGAGCTATCTCCAGCAGCAGGAAACAAGAGCCCAATTCCAACCTGTCCTTAGCCATGCCCCATCCACTGAGTGAGGGGCCAGCCAGAGAAAGGCCAGGTCCCCTCTGATGTTGCTCTCCCTGGCAGGGCCGTATCAGTACCTATGCAGGGCTCATTAGAGTCAGGGCCTCGCTAACATCTCCTTTGCACGAAGACAAGCACCAGGTGCTGTTGGGCCCTTGCAGGCCCGGCTGGGGGGGGTCAGTGGGTGGGGGTCGAGCGCAAAGAAGCCCTGAAAGCATCCCTCTCCCTGCAGCCAGAGAAATGCTTTGTTTTCCGTAATCAGAAAACATTATTCCTGTGCTCGGCAGAAAGAAACACGCGGAGAGAAAAGAACAGGGGCTGATTACAGCTGTAATCATCATTATAAATTAAGGCAATGTGTCTAACACATACACATATTTACAGGGCACGTAACAGTTAGTTTAAAGCTAGATAAAGGCGGCTGTTCACATGAAAATCCCATCCTTTCGAACCATCCATTCTGAATTGAATTAGATCCAGGAGCCTCAATGCAAATCTCAGGGCTACAAATCTCACTGACAATATGTTTTGTTCCACAAACAGATGCAAAGCCAAGTATAAAACCACCCAGCAATCCTTATCTGACAGATTTCCCTTTGATTAGCCTTTAATTGCTCATTGAGATTATGGTGGCTTAAACATCTCTGGGGCGCACGAGCAGCGGGCCCCTCAATGCCCAGCCGACCCGCAGCCCCTCCCCCCCCCGGGACGCCCACCCTGAATAAGGGCTCTGAGCTTGCAGCTACCCACGAAGATGTATTGACCATCCGACTCATGTTCTGAATATCTGTCTCCATATTTTCACCTCTCTGGTTTATTTCTGCATTGGTTAGGGATATGCAGCAGCGATGAAAAGAAATGATTTCTGAAGGAGCTGAAAAGCAATATATTTCTGGAACACAACACATCAATCATGGCTCTCAGCCAAGTTAGTTATTGCAGAATTTCTCCAGCATTACCCGTATCCAACAGATTATTATTTGCTTTCAATTGTTGCCTCGGATACAGAAGGTGGTTCGGGGCACGACAGAACAAGCAGCCCTCAGCAACCTGAGGGGGTCTGCATGGTGCTGAAGGTCCTAGCTAATCCCAGCTGGTCTCTATGGGGGGCATATTGCCTGGCCACTGAGTCACTTCTCCTAACTTTGTTGTGAGTCCGTAACACTGGCAGCCTGCTGGTTTGTTTCACAAAGTGGAGCCAGAAGGGTATTAAATCCGAGTGCGTGTTAGAACCCCTGAGTCTCACCTGTGAGTAACGGGGGTCCCTTACCTGTCTGCTGTCAGGAGCACGACTGGGTGTCAATGATGCTGAGGGCCCAATTCCTTGCTGTGCCCAGCGAAAGGAGAGTCTGGTTACAGCTCCCTGTACGCGAGCATCAGCTGGCAACACCCCCTAAGGGCTCCTCTGCAATCACTGGGCCGCAGAGCGCTGCAGCCGTGCCAGGGCTGCAGGCAGGATGGTGGAGGAGCTGGCCATGCCGTGGGTGCTTTAGCCTGTGCTGCCTGTGTGGCAGGGGCTGGAGTGGAGCCTTTCCCACGCCCCTGTGACATGGACCCGGACAGCATCTGCTTGGGCTCGGCCCCCCGCAGGCCCAGGAGGGGTCTGACAGGCTGTCAGGGGCCAGGCCCACAGTCCCGGCTCCCAGGGATGCTGGCTTTGGTGCTGAGGGGGCTCTTGTGGCCGCTGGGAGCCCCGTGGAGCTGAGATGGAGGGAGGGGAGGGCGCAAAGAGACCATTGCCTAAGGTGCATGCCTGGGAGCAGAGGTGCGAGGTTGCATCGGGCCGGTGTAGTGATGCCACCCAGCCCCCTGGGCCTGTTTCCCCTCGGGGATCGGCTCTGTGCCAGCTCCTGCAGAGCCTCCGGCAGGGCTCCGAGAGCTGCCCTCAAGCTCCAGCCCAGCGTCACTCGGCGCTGATGGAGACAGCCCGCACGAGCAGGAGAAAGCTCCCCCCGTGGTGCAGCCCAGGGCCCCGGGCAGGGAGAGTGAAAGCTGCTGCTCAGGCCAGCTGGAGAGGGATGGGGTCACAGAGGCAGCTGCGCCCCCATTTCATGTGGAGGAGCGGCGAGATCCAGGCTCCCGCCCAGCGTGGAGCATAGAGTTATTTCCTTCGGTGTGCAGGGCACTGTCAGGCAAAGTGAGAGACAGAGGCTGGGTTTGCAAAGCAGCCTCCAGGACCCAGACGAACTTCCCATTGAAATGAACACAGGCCTCTCGGTGGCTTCGAAAGCCCAGCCATGGCCCCGCATGAGCAGCTCCCGCTGTGATTGACCCCAACTCCTCAACCCAGCGAGGTGGGACCGGGGGGTTCTGCCTACGTCCGTATCCCCGCAGTGTCTGAGCACCTCTCACCTTTACCCCCCCGCAGTCCCAGCAGCAGGGCGGGCTGGCCTCCCCGCACAGATGGGGAACTGAGGCACAGAAAGACCAAGGTCACCCAGGAAGTTTACGGAAGAGCAGGGAACTGAACCTGCATCGCCCAGGCTCGTGCTGAAACCACAGGCCCAGCTTTCCTCATAAGCGGGGTCATGTGTTTCTGGTCAGTTACTTGGCTTCCTGTGTCACCTCTCTCTCTGGCACCGCACAGCTTTCCATCCTGCCCCCTGCCGCCCCGTCCCCCAGCGCTCCCCCGGCGGCAGGCCCCAGCCCCTTGTTCTCGTCCCTACCCTGCCTGAAGGGGGAAGCTGCAAAGTGCTGGGAGTCCGCGCCAGGCAGGGGGCTGTTGGCAGCCGCTGGCTGCAGGCGTGTTCGGGGGGGCCCCCTCGCAGCAGCCTAGACTCTTCAGAACAAACCTGGGAACACGCCACTGCCAGGCCTGTTTATCGTGAAACACTCCCAAGATCCAGCAAGGACCTGAAGGGCTTTTGTGTAACAAATGTCAGCGGCACAGAGATTAACACAGAAAACAGAGACCTGCTGCCACCATAGAGAGCTCCGGCTGCTCCCCCCATCTGCAGCGTCCAGCTAGGAACCGGCTGCTCTCTGGTGGCTCCTTCCCGCCTTGCTCCGGATGGGCGTGGGGATTAGCAGAGACTGGCACAGTGTGCCAGTGGCTTCTACTGTTGTTGTTTAGGAGAGGTTTGCATGAACGTTTAGGATTTACAAAGTCGTCATCTCCCTTAATCCTCTTTAATGAGGTCTGGGGATTGACGGGCCAGACATTTTCATTTGCTGCTCGTGCAATTAACCTTGGTTAACCTATAACAAAAACTTCAGGAGAAGTTTAACTTCTTCAATTATTAAACCTGATCATTTGAAGTGAGGCACAAGCTCTGCAGAGCCCCTGGCTTGCCCAGTCTGTCAAGTGTCACCTCCACGGCAGCTGGCAGAACTGCTTGTGCTAGAGACGGATCCAGCCCTTGGACATGTATCCCGGGATTAGGGGAAACCTGGGCTGAGCCTGGGAGACGAGCAGCAGCATATTCTCACCGGCCACACTTTCCTTAGGAGCTTTCTCAGCTCGAGCTCCTGCCTGCCAATCAACACCTTTCCCTCTGCCATGGCACGTGCCCTGCTGTGCATCCGGTGTCACTGAGCGAAACAAGGGGCACTCACAGTCCACAGGGCTCTGACCTTTGTACAGTCCCCCGGGGCACGTCTACACTGCAGCTGGGAACATCCCAGTACACTCCACCCTGGTACGGCCTGGGGCAGTTAGCTCAAGCTGACACCCAAGTGGCCATGGCCACGTTGCTAGTTGTAGAGCAGTAGTTTGATCTGGCTACTCGCACGAGGAGGCACGCTCCCCACTGCAGCATCGATGGACCCTTAGTGACAGGGTCTCGCCTCCACTTTGCCCAGGATGGAGTCTGGCGGGGCCGTGACTGGGTCCCTGGTTTCTCGCGGTGGGTCCCGCAGCAAGGCCGATGGGCCAGGACCCCCTACTGGCGACCTGCCCTCCTGGGCGCTGGGCAGCCAGCAGGTGTTTGCCGGGGCATGGATGGCCTTTTCCAAACAAGGCTGCATTTATTAGCCATCGGGAACACAGTTAGAAGGGCAAAGTCACGTGCAAACACAGCTCCCCCGTAACTTGCTGCTCCCCGTTTGTTTGCTGGGTCCCTCATTACCCTGACCCAGAAAGCAGACGCCCTGCATGCAGCCACCCTCCCTGGCCTTGCCCCTCGCCCCCACGTCCCCGACCGAATTCACTGCTGCTGGGAGAACAGGCTTCTGATCCCCACCTCCTCATGCTGCCGTCCTTTGTCGCCAGTCCGAGTCCTGCTGTGGTCGCGTGCCCTGCCCCCTGGGTGCAGGTAGAGGAGGGGCTGTGCTCATCCATTGGCCAGCAGTCATTAAAGTTACTGGTCCACTGGCTCTCACCAACGGCTCCGTTCACTGGCTGGCAGTTCTTCATCTCCATTCATGCCAACCCCGCCATGCCCCTCACCCAGGCACTTCATTGCTTCTCCGGTGCCTGGACAGACATTTCCCTCTTCACACCAAGGGGGTAGCAATACAACAGTGAGCGGGGGAAACGAGTCACACGCACTTTTCCTAAAAATAACACCGAATTTCCCCTCATTCTCCACACTGGCACATTCCCCTGCCGTCTCACTTCCAGCTCGCATGGGCTGTGCCAGCCAGGGACACAGGCGCCTCCCTGGGGCTAAGGCTAAGACCCTGAATCGGTTACTATATCTATTATTGATATTACAGTAGCTCATACAGGCCACAACACCAAGGGTAAGAGACACCCCCATCCCAAAGAGCTTCCACGCTAACTAGATAAGACAGGCAAAGCGCGGGAGGAGATGTAGAGGCTCAGTGAAGGGAAGGGACATGCCCAAGGTCACCCAGCAGCTCAGTGGCAGAGCTGGGCACAACGCCCAGGTCTCGTGAGTCCCAGCCCAGGCACATGTTCCAGTTTAATTATATTCCTCTGACAGGAGACAAGAGGGCAATGACACTGACAATGAGAAGAAACCAGACTGCCCCCTCGTAATCCCTGTGTGCATTGGGGATTAGCACGTGGCCCACGGGCAGGAGCCCACGGAAGCAATGCAGATGCTGTGGGCAGACCGGCTGAGCATTGGGCCCATAGAAAAGGACCTGAAGGGAGCGTAAATAGTTTCTCTGTGTGAATGACTCTCCTCCAGCCCTGTCGCTCCGTGTCGGCCTCTGACTGCGCAGGAGAGCTGGGCTTGGCAGGGGCTCAGTTTGCTGCCAGTCGGGCTTGTGTTACCGTGAACAATATTGGCCCGTGCAGAGGGAGAGGCCAGCGCTGGCCCGTGTACACTGAAGTCAGCGGGACTCCTAACGAGCTTTCTATAGAACAGCCAGTTCCTGCTCTGAGCCACCCACATTGTCTGGTGCCGGTCACCCTCCCTGAACCTGGCCCCGTCTGCCCCTTCCTTCCCCCGTGTTCTAGCACACCTGGCCATGCTGCTGGCACACTGTGCTGGAATCCTGTCCAAACGGACTGGCACAGGTCAGAGCCCCCCAGGATTCAGGTGTTTGTTCACACAGGGAAGTGCCATTGAAGGAAGCAGCAGAGACACATATCCCCGCTTGTGGGCAGTCCTGTTTCGTGAGCAGATCCAAAGGAAAAGCTGTGAGAGGGAGAAACGTGAGAGGCAGGAGGCTGGGCAGGGTAGAGAGGAATTTCATTAGAGACACTGAGGATATTACATGAAGAAACACTCAAGGCCTTGCTCCCACACAGCATGTGACTTAAACCAGAGGGGGGAAATCTCTAGCCCCCTGCAAAGCACCCCAGTGAGGAAGCAGCGACACTGACCTCAGAAAGCAAAGCTGTGTGAACGAGCCCCGTACCGCCTGAGAGGGGAGAAGGTCACTGCACGCAGGCAAAACTCCCCTGGAACTCAGCATTTAGCCCCAGAGGAGACTTGTTAGCGTCCAGGAATGAGACAAACAGGAACGCAAGGGCTCCCTTAGCCCCGCCACGTGCCGAAGAGAAAGGCGGGTTCTAAACCCGCGCCATGGCACCTGCACTAGCAGCCCTGTGGGTTAGAAAAGGGCAGATTGTATTCACTTGTGTCCCCAGCTTGTCCCGGGGGCAGTGGGGAGGGTGCCCTCAGCCCACAGAAAGGGACCGGAACCTGGAATTACACGCCAGTGAATCCCTTTGGCAGTGCTTTTGGTGTGCTGATGGCTCAAGGGGACCTGCCTTCTGCTCATCCCCCATGCAGGAGATCTGCTGTGACGTGGGCTCTTGTGGCTTGAGACAGGGGATCCCAGAAAGTGACCCACCTCCCAGCAGATGCGCAAAACCCACGGGGGGGGGGGGGCTTCAAAGGAGCTGTCACTTTCCATGTCAACAGCCAATGTGCTTTAAACAACAAAGGGAATTTAGCCACACAGCTGTTACAAGGCTCTGCTGTTGTATAGGAAGGGAAAGGAGTGTGCCTGGAAAAACAGTAGCCAATAGCTCTGGAGTGAGAACATCTGGACAGTATCTTCAACCTCCGGCAACATCTGGGCAGTATTCTCAGCCCGTGGCAACATCTGGGCAGTATCTTTAACCTTTTCAAGTTCTCCCAACTCCACAGTAAATCAGCATGATCATTTTTCACGGCAATAAAGCGCCCTATTCCTGTCGCAGGGTATCGGAACCAGCACCTCGCTCTTTCTATGCTCTTTGCTCTTTATTACCTTTCAATGACTTAAACCCCTGAACTGAATAACTTCATCACGGTGTCAACCTGCACCGATTCTTCCCTAGAATAGCCCAGCGCTCACAGGCTCTTAATGAAAAATATCGATTCCCCAGGATTAGTTGCAGATTTATGTGTTGGATGCTGATCCCTCTGTCACCTGATACCTTCTCAGTGGATGAAGGAGCTGATCCTCCCTGCATGGGTTTAAAAAAGCAATCACGGGCTGTGTCAAGCGGAGTCTTATTCTCAGCGAAATGCATATACTGCTGTGTCTGAATCAGACACAATACTTAACAGAGAGCTAATAGCTAGGGATGAGGGGTCGCCAGTTTGCTCAGCCTGATTTGCATCTTTGCTCTGCAAGTCAAAGATTCAAAACATAAGTTTAGAGCGATGCCAATTTGTACTTGTTAACCTTGTAACCTGGCGCTGAAGCGATACCATTGCTACCTGAGCAGCATGCCAATGAGCATGGCTCCCTCTCCTTGCCATGCCATGGTGCGCTGGGGCAGCAGAGCACCGTGCCTCAGGGCACCAGTATTGGGACAGGACTTCTCTGGCCTGGAGACTGTGCTTAATTTGTGCCAGGGCTGAGCCCCGGCACCTTCGGGCCTGGCGGTTCAGAGCCCGGCACCTCCGGGCCTGGCGGTTCAGAGCCCGGCACCGCTGGGCCTGGCAGTTCAGAGCCCGGCACCTCCGGTCCTGGCGGTTCAGAGCCCCGGCACCTCCGGGCCTGGCGGTTCAGAGCCCGGCACCCCTGGGCTTGGCGGTTCAGAGCCCGGCACCGCTGGGCCTGGCGGTTCAGAGCCCGGCACCTCTGGTCCTGGCGGTTCAGAGCCCTGGCGCCTCCGGGCCTGGCGGTTCAGAGCCCGGCGCCTCCGGGCCTGGCGGTTCAGAGCCCGGCACCTCCGGGCCTGGCGGTTCAGAGCCCCGGCACCGCTGGGCCTGGCGGTTCAGAGCCCCGGCACCTCCGGGCCTGGCGGTTCAGAGCCCTGGCGCCTCCGGGCCTGGCGGTTCAGAGCCCTGGCGCCTCCGGGCCTGGCGGTTCAGAGCCCGGCGCCTCCGGGCCTGGTGGTTCAGAGCCCGGCACCTCCGGGCCTGGCGGTTCAGAGCCCCGGCACCTCCGGGCCTGGTGGTTCAGAGCCCCGGCACTTCTCTCATTACAAATTAAGCCCTGTCTGGAGAACCAGCCGTGCTCTTCTTTCGCTCTGAAATTTCACAGCCTCCAAGGCCAGCAGAGCTTTGTGATCACTCAGTCTGCCCTCCTGCAGAGCACAGGCCAGATCATTCCCAGAGCCGAGCTTTTCGAAAAACACCCCGTCTGGATTTAAAATTTGTCAGTGATGGAGAATCCACCACGGCTCTTGGTAAATCGTTCCCACGGTTAATTACTCTCACCATTCAAAATTTACACCTTATTTCCGGTCTGAATTCTTCTAGCTTCAACTTCCAGCCATTGGATCCTGTTAGACCTTTCGCTGCCTGACTGACGAACCTGTTATCAAATATCAGTGCCAAATACAGAGGTGATAGAACCTCTCTCCTCCTATGCAAGAGTCCCCTGTTTATGTATCCAACGATCTCATTAGCCCTTTTGGCCACAGTGTCACACTGGGAGCTCATGCTCAGCTGAGTATCCACCGTGACCCTGATATCTTTTTCAGAGTCAGGTTAGGGTGAGGTCGAGTGCTAGGAGACTGGAGCAGATCAGAGCTCACAGACATTCCCTTGAACCCCTGTCATGGCTCATGTTCGGGGTCTTTCTGCCCTGTGCTATTTGCAAACATTTGCACAAAGGAGTTTTTGCTCACATAAATTTGAGGGAAGGGGTCCCCCACATCAGCATGGGATAAAAGGTATCAGTGTGTGTGTGAAAAACACAAGTCCTACGTCATGGATTAATGACCCAGATCCTAAAACTGGGCCTGATCTTAAAGCAGTGTTTAAACGTCCAAACAGCTGATGGGGTGGGTGGGGGGTGGCAGTGGGGGAGATTCTGTGTACAAATAAATGTGGCACAAATCACAATGTGCATGGTCACTGCTCACCCAAAGGGGGCATGTGAGGGGGCTATGGCTCCACAGGGGGTTTCCTAGGTGATCACAATAAAGTTGTTAAATTATTTGGAGCCGGCAAGTGTGGGTACATCCCGTAGGGTGACCAGACAGCAAATGTGAAAAATCGGGACAGGGGGTGGGGGGTAATAGGAGCCTATATAAGAAAAAGATCCAAAAATCGGGACTGTCCCTATAAAATCGGGACATCTGGTCACCCTAGCACATCGTGGTTCCTCTGACCCTCCCCCCTTCCCTCCTACGTCTGCCACACTTTCTCGCTGCAGCTTGTCTGAAGCTAGATTGGCCAGGGCCTGTCTCTCACTCTCCACCCAGCACAACGGGGCCTTTTCTTGATGGGGCCGCTGGGTGCTGCTGTGGTAAGAATAGGCATTCCCCTTGGAACAGCATACCTGGTTCCCCAGCACGTGGAGCTTGGCAGGCGAGGCTGGGGAGATCTTTCTAAAAGCTCCAAGCCAGCGCTCAGTGCCTGGGTTCTCTGCCCTGGGCATATCAGCAGGCCAGGCGAGATGCTCACAATGGGTCCTTCTGACCCTAAACTCCACGAGGAACGCTCATCACGTAGACCGGAACAATCGCGTCGGCCATTTGCTGTGTGCAGGGTAACGTGGCTGAAGGGGAGCAGAGGGTTTTGCTTGTTCTCGTTCACAATAAATAACGAGTGACTAGCAGGTAACAGCTAACTCCACAGACGCCCTGTGTCACCAATGGCGGGGGCCGGCGTGGCTACCAGCTCGTGCTAGGACAATGTGGCCTCCTACTAGGCCCCTTTCATCTGCAGTTTAGCAGCAGGGTGCCAGAGCTGGAAGGAAATGCCTGTGGTCTCCCACCCCGCCCTACTCTGCCCAGGGCGAGTGAAATGGGGCCCCCTCCCCACGCAGTCAGTGCAGCCCTGACTGGGCTCTCATCTATACTGAGGTGTCAGCCGGCCTGGGGGTGCCGAGTTCCACACCCTAACTCAACATGGGCACCATTGTCCTTGCTGCGTCTGCCTCATGGGGGCAGGCCTGCCCCTTCCCCAGAGCCCACTGCACAAGGCCGGACGAAGAGCTCTGTGAGGTACCCCACAATCAGAGGGCTTGGGCCTGTGGGGGACCCTGTAGCTCTGGCCCCAATAGACGCCCTGGGGCCAGTGCAGAGCCCTTTGCTACTGCATGCCAGGAGTGAGCAGTCCCCACCCGGGCCCCTCTGCACCTGGGTGACTTTCACCCTGCATGCGTGCCCTGTGCATTGCGACAGCTGTCACTCACACCACGACTCACATGCTTCGACAGCACTGCCCTGCCTGCAAGCCCCACAGAGACCTTCCTCTGGTAGGGCTGAGCTGATCCCAGCTGGGATCCCCTTCCCGACTAGGCCGTAGGAGGAACAATGACCTGGGCGCAGAAGTGTTGCCTTCCTTGGGCCGGGCGGCTTTGGCTGGGCATCCTGCTCTGGTGCGGCTGTGCTGAGCTGAGCTGCAAGTGGCTGTCGCAGCCCTTGCCAGGCTAACACGTCCCAGGGACGATTTAACCGTCAATGAATGTTCCTAAATAGGAGACAATTCTCCAGCTGGTAATTGGACGAGTGGCTCGTAACGAGGCTCCCAAGTTAAACGCCTGCTGATCCGGTTGTTGAATTGGCGCGTGCAGGGCTTTGTGGAGCAGCCACTGATCCAGGCAAAAAGCCAATGGGATGGTGCATCACCTGCCAACAATTCCAGGTCAGTTCTTTGCTCTGAAAACCTCATGAGTTTCAATCTTAGAGACGGCAGATTATACAGCACATCAGAGATAAAGTGCTGATAAGTGAATCCTCTGCCAACAAACACTTTAGTTCTATTACATTGTGCTGATGTACATGTAAGTACCTCGGCAGGTCCTGCCCTTATTCCTTTTTGCTACAGTTACAAAACCCCATGAACATCCATCTCCATGAGGAAGAGAGACTGACACGAACAACTTGCATTGGAGCCAGATATTTCAAACTGGAGAGGCCCTCGGCTCACTCTGCTTTGCCCGCACCCTTCTGGGTGCATCCGTCCCTTGGAGTTCCCCTGATTGACTGCAGAGAAATAGCCTTCACCTCGGAGGCCCGACCCTGCCCCCCCGCTCACAGGGAGCAGTGTCCCCTATTGGCGTCAGTAGGACCACCTGGCTGGAGCGAGCGGCTACGGAGCAGGAGCCACTGAGCCGCTCCTTCGCCCTGCACGACGCAATACTGCTTTTCTCGGAAAGCAGCCGGTGGGCTGTGCCGTGGGACTCCAGGGCTCTGCAGCGTGGCCGGGTCTCACAGGGACACTGCGGGGGAGGGGGTGGCTAGGGAACACTGGTTGGGCAGTGGCCAGGGTCAGGATGGTAAAACAATTGCAGCTAGTAGCAGAAGTGGGGTGCTGGGCACTGGCTAGTTGTGGGGGACCCTCAGGGTGCAGGAGCTTGGGCTCAGGCACACCTGAGTGTGGTTGTTTATCTGCAGTCTCTCCTGGTGTGGTCAGTGCGCAAGACTGAACCGGACGCCTCACGAGAAGGCCTCTGCCCTCTCCTCCCCTACGCCCCCCAGACACAAACACTGCAAACTAACAGCAGCCTGGAGAAATACCCGAGGCCTCCCCTTGCTGCTCCCCTTTGGGACACTCAGCTCTCCAGGGCACAGGTTGTCCGGGCCGGGGCTCACGCAGCCCCCGTGCATTGCAGTGACCCCCCTGCAGCACCTGCGGCTCTGGGCAGACTGCAAGAGCTGCCTTCCTGGGCCGTGGCCCTGGTGGGTCCCGGCTCAGCCAGCCTCTGGACATGGAGTGAGCGGTCAGGGCTGGACTGGGCCCTGCTCTGTGCGGTGACAGGAGCCCCAGAAAGCCCCTTCCCCCGGCCGCTGTGGGCTGGCTGCATAGAGCCCTCCCAACTGTGGCTCTGGGGAGGGGGTGGGAAGAGGAGGGGCTGTGGGCCAATGCCCCTCACCGGGTGCGGACAGAGGGGAAGCCTGAGGACCCTTGGGCTCTACCCCACCCCATACGCCCCGGGGGAGCATGCCACACCCAGTAAGTCACTCCCGAGGCACACTCCTGGGGCAGCCCAGCTACCCCCCCTTCCCTCTGGCCTCGGCCTACTGGCTCAATCTGGTCCCCAGTGAGAAGGGCTGGGCTGGGACCGAGGGCCGAAGGGATAGGAGGCTGTGTCACACACCTGCCTCTCTCCACTGCTGGCTGGACCATGGACAGGAAGCTGGGAATCAGCTGGAGCAGCCGTCTCCTGTTTGCTTTCAGCGCGAGCTTCCTTAGGCCAATACCAAGCGTGTCCAAGGAGCCTGTGAAAGAACTCAGCCTCCAGCATCTCCTTGCAGCGTCAGCCCTGCCCGGGGGAGCAGCAGGCAGCCCTTCCGTCACTACCGAGGGCGGCACTGGGCTATGTATCAGGTGAGGTAACAATCCCCGCCCAGCATGTCCCAAAGGCAAGACACAGCACCCTCTGCTCAGGCTGGAAGCATGTAATTATCTCTAATGGGCTGCCACCTGTTCAGACACCTGCCTCGTCAGGAGAGACACTGGCAGCAACAGTACGGAGTGGCAGGCACACTCCAATTCTTAATCTTCCCTCTCCCCCCTTCCGAAACTTCCAGCTGAAATGAATCCATAAATTACAGCCCGGAGTGAGCTGCTATAAATAATAGCGGAAGGGCTTTGATTATTTACATTTTTATGGAATCTATGGAACTCGCTAGGCACATGAGAGAATTACGTCGCGTTCGAACATGATTTAACGGGCGCGGAATGGGAAGCCTTCGGAGAGGGCTGATCAGGCCGGGCTGGTAATTCTTGACCAGATGAACAATACGAGAATGGCACAAAATAGGCCTCAGCCCTCCAAAAATTCAGAGCGAGAGGGAGCGAGCAGTAACGACACCTGAAATCAGCTCTTCACACACGCGCCCTGCGTTTTGTGCTGTTCTGAGCCCGGCTGAAGTAATGAATGTTTTGGCAACAGCCTCTCTCAAAAGCTAATGACATTATTCTGGGTTCTGAGAGCAGCGTTGGAAACAGGAGCTGTCCTACAGCAGCAGCATGTGGCAATAACAGTGCAGCTCTGCATTCTGGGTTTGATTTAAAACCTCATTCGTTTTTCATTAGGCTTTGAATTGCTGGAGACTAAGGTTCATTTTTACTATTTGTCTGGAACGTAGAGTAAAATGTGGATTTTGTTTTTTCATTTCTTTAGTGTGAGAATCCACCTGGTGTGAGGGTGAAAGGGGTTATTTACTTCCAATTACCTCAACAAGACCGAAAGCAAGTCTATTTCTTCACCACTTTCCATATTACTTCCATATTGCTTTTTGTGCGAATAGGGGTGTTAACCGTAGTGCCCTGGCTAACTCCTCGGCTAGGTAATTACAATCTACCCACCTAAACTGCCTCTGCAGTTTCCATAGCTGTAGGGTGTTGCTGTGGGCTGTTACACAGCTGCAGCGCCCTTCCCTAGAGAGAGCTGGGTCATTGTGGGTGAAAAATGATGGTTTTTTATTCCTTCCCTACCTCACTGAGTAATGCACTTTGAGATCCTCGGTGGAAGGGCTGATGCGGGTAATGGGCCGGCGAGATCAGGGCTAATCAAGGACCCCTTCTTGCAGCACCCTCAGCTCCGAGGTGCAGAGTCCCATGCCAGGCTAATCCAGAGGACAAGGGATGCGGCAGCCCTGGGGTGCCATGAATGAGCTTTGCAGGCCGCCCTGACAGATGGACACGTCTCCCTCACGTAAGGGTTTGACAGTCACCTGCACATTCAGTAACGTTTCACTGTAGTCGATTTCTGACCTTCCCCAGGGATAGAGACGGGAGCATTTGTAGCAATAGTTTCCCCTGCACTGGAGAAGAAGGGAGAAGGCGCAGCCCCAGCCTCTGCTTTGTTCACTCCCACGCAGACAGGGCCCGTTTGGCTCTTGACCCAGGACACGTCTGCGCTTGCAGAATTCAGAGTCTGCTCTCAGGTTAACTGGCTGCGTCTCAGCTGCCCTTGGAATCTTTGCCGTTTACAGAATCGTGTTCATCGAACAGTGGCTGAAGTGAACAAATGTTAATGGGATGCAGCTCGCTGCAACTCGGCCCTAGTGCCGGGGGCCGGAGGTGGGGAGGGAGTGATCTCACCAGCGCACTGATTCCTACTCAGGGAAGAGTCTCCTTCAAAAACATCAGCACCAGAAGGAGGAAACTGGCAGAATAAGGCAGGTAACATGGCAATGTCGCAGCTGCCTCCTTGCCACATCCATGCACCTGACGCAGCTGCAGAAGGGACCCCTGAAGGGAGGCAGCTTTTATGAATCACATGTAAACATGCACCTAAGGCCAATGGAGCAGCAAGGCAGGAGTGACCTTCCCCCCATGGCTGTGTCTGCCACACCACTGAGGATTCTTACTGGCTAATTCATTTTGGATTGTAATCCGGAGTTATTCGTTTGGTGGGGGGAGGGGGGATCTGGTTGAATGACAGGAATCAGCTGAGCTGCCCCCAATCGAGAGAGTTCCATTCTCTGCACGATTGAACAGCTTGTGTATCCTGGCCCCACCTGGAAGCTGTAAGAGGATGCTCTGATTCTATTGCTGGCCCAGCTAAAGCAAGGAAACACGGGACGTCCCCTGGGAGCCTGGCTCGCACCCCAAGGAGCTGTGGACTAGTAACGAGATGGCTCTGACCTTCCATCTGCTTCTCTGAACCATGCAACGTTCGCCAGTCACTGCCTTGTTGGACACCCGTGATTCTGCCAGGCGGGTCTGAGACTTGGCTGCTGAAACACCATCTAGGCTGCTGGGAATGGGAACTGGTGACCGAGACACGCCTAGGAACCACCACAGGACATGCAGGACATTGGAGGTGGAACTATTCTGCAGCAGATGGCTGGGAGCCCACAATCCTTCTGGTGAACGGGGCTCATGTCTGTGCCAAATCAAACATCCCCCAACACGTAAAGTCCCCCACTAGTGTCCCCTCGGCGCAGGATGCGCCTTTGACAAACAGGTGTAAGGTGCACCTGGCTCTCAGTCACCCGTCAGCACACCTAGCCCGCTGCCACTGCCTGCCTCCTAGCAGCACCCGTTGGGCAGACCAAGCAGTTCCGACGCCTTTCCCCAGGGCCTAGGCCATGACTTGTCTCCCATTTCTGCCTCGGTTGAGGTTACCCGACAGGTTCATTCTCTCCAGGGGTGGCTGATGCGCAGGCCCCATTAACAGCCTGGTGGTGCTCACACCTGTCCTAGGCTGGGCTGTGCCTGGGTGCAGCTGATGCTCGGGCTGGAACCTGCCCGCTTTGCAGTGAGGACGCAGGTTAAACGGCACCAGGGCTGACAGTCCCCCAGCGCCTTCCCACAATTCCCCCGTGTGCCCAGAGGACAGACACGTTCTCCCACAATTCACTGGGAAAGAATCAGAGCAGCTCTGCTGAGTGCGGCACAAAGAACCCTGGGATAAGCCCCAGAAGCCCTAGTGTCTCGCCCGGGGGAGGGAGCCAGGTGCCAATCACCCGAGTTAGCTCTGCAGTGAAGACATCCCCTCCCATGGGGGTCACTGGGCCTCCAGCCTGGAGTGGTTCCCGCTCTACCCCTTGTGTAACGCCCAGCCGCTGCGTAGGATGTGAACCGGCCGCACTGCCACGTCACAGGCCCTCAGCTCGCCGTTCAGACGTCAGCACCCACGCAACAGCCTGGCTGCCTCTGATCCCAAACCTGGCAGCGTTTCTGTGTCGTCTGCATTCTGGGCACGCCCAGCGTATCAAAACTGTTTGACTATTAATTCCCCCTGCAGACTAAGACAGTGCTTTGACTGTACTGCGTTTCTTTCCAGTTTTGTAATTTACACAATAATCACAGTCCATTCGCATTTCCAATTATTTGACTGTTCCGTGTTGAAAGCCCATTCCACTGATTAAAACGGCAATAATTAAAATTAGGCTTTGCGCTACTCCTGCCTTTTAACCATTTTACAAACTCTGCCCCAGACTCTAATTACAAAGCTCTGCTGCAGGTCTCCAATTTCATGGCTAATTTGCATACCGTTACCTGTGTAATCATTTGCGTTGCAGGCGGTGGGAGGGGAGACGGTGCCCAGACAGAGAGTCCAACTAGCAAGTGTTTTTGTGAGGAAAACAGAGGAAGGGCCCGATCCTGTCCCCACTGAGGCAAATGGCAAAACTTCCAGGGGATCCCGTGGGAGCCGAACTAAGCTAATCCGGCCTAATCGGGGAGGGGAGCGGGGCGGGGGGCTCACACGGCCCTCACCAGGTCTTGTTTACACCAGCATCCCCCCAAGGCAGCACTGGAGGGAGTGCAGGGGTAGACAAGGTGCTGGGGGCCACGGCTGTTTCGCACGCTGTGCTCTCTGGGCAGGGCCGTTCAAATGCCTGTAGCCTGTCTGCATGAGTAGCCCCTGCAGCACTGCCATGGGAGAGCGCTTCAGGTGATACCAGTGATGGGAAATCTGGGGCAAACACCCCTGGGCCAGACCACCCCCAGGGTGGGGTTCCCTGCATATGGGGCACAACCCTGTAGCTCCTTGTTTTTCCACATGAACGTTGCACCGTGGCCCATTGTGCTGGGGGCTGTGCAAACACACAGTAAATGGCCCACAGACCAAATCTAACAGGGAACCGAGAAAAACCACACCGGTCTGGGTGGGGCAGGGGAGACGGGCTAGCAAGTATTCCCATTGACTCCGTCGAGCGCAGCGGGGAACCCGGCCTCTAGGTACAGCTCACATACACGAGCAAAGTAGTCCTGCCGGGACGTTTCCTTCTTGCAGCTTACAAGGAAGGTGTTTAGGCAAAACTCTTACGAAGGGGGTGCTCTCAATGCCATGTTTAACCCGAAACCCATTAACACACACAGCGATTAACACATTGCAGCCATCAGACCTGATTGGGCAGATAGAATAGGAGGGTACAGGGCCAATCTGCCCTTCTCCTCTTTTCTTCTTCCACCCAGATCTGGAAATGTGGGCTGCTAGTCTCCTCCCTCAGTTCATATGCTTTGCTTCATTGGCCTCTGCTGGTGACTTTCTCATGGTCACAAAATGCCCAGCTCCTAGATGGAGGGTTACGCCCTAAGAGGATATGTCTCATCCTGGCCAGCAGGCCTGGCACAGCCCACATTCAGCTCTGAACTGGGGGAAATCAGTTTATCTAAAACAGAGAGCGAGGTTTTCTGGCTGCCTGAGTCTCCATTTACCAAGCTGGTGGGCTGGATTTCAGTGCAAAAGATTCCACCCATTGTGTCAATTTTCTTCTGATATTTTTTTCTGAGCTCAGGAGACTGTGCGTCACCCAACCTCCTGGCGAAGGAGTCACTGTCTCCCGGGTGCAGACCTGCCTATTGATTGTAACGGGAGGAAATGGATCAGTTGTATAAATGCCCACTCTGTGTTCAAGAATAAAGGAAAATGGATGTTAATTATTTCTAATTCAGTCCCTAGAATTCAGACAACTTCCAAATTAACCCTCCTTAACATAGTGTACTTGATACTACACAAAATGTAATTAAACCTCTTAAAATCAAATCTGTAAAGTTGCTCTCCAGATGATCCGTCTAATGCTGCACATTAAAGATATTCTAAACAAAACCTACATGCAGGAGGCAGCCTCAGACCGTAACGCGAGGCATGTTGCAGTGCAGAACAGGGCTGCCCTTCAGGTACAGCAGCTAATAAATCACGGTAATTAACGCAAGAGAACACCCAAGGCTGTAACCAGTGGACAGTGTTTCTGGTGGGGTTTTCTTTTAAACATCCTCCCACCCCCCACACTCTCTGACCCACCGTCGAAACACACAACAGCCACCGGACTATGGACTCGCCGCACGTTAGCAGTGAGCCCTGGGGCTGGGTCCTCTCCCCGCTGGCGCTGTTCTCAGAGCCAGGTACGTGCCGCCGACCCCATTAGTGGGACTAGGCTGCACAGACCAGGCTGGAAAGTCCGGCAGCCCGTTGGCCTTTGGGGCACTAAAGCCATGCGGGAGGGGTGGGGAAACCTGTGTTTGCTAAATGGAAAATGAGTCTAATCAAAAGGGAAAGACTGTTTCCAGCTTCTCAGCGTCTCCAAGGCCTGCTGGGAATGGGGGCGGGGGGTGCTGGGCTGCAGCGAGGACAGCTATGTGCCCCCTGACTGGGCTCAGCCGACCCTGCACAGGAGGGCACGGGGGAGAGCTAAGTGCCACATTGCTGCCCTGAGCCAGTAGGAGAAGGCCCGGAGGTGACAGAGCCAGTGCTAGGAGATGCCGGCGCTGTTCCAGAAGGGGGCTTCCATACACACCGGCACCGAGGCTGCATTAACGAGCCTTGCTCAGAGCTGACCCCTTTGGCCTGCACCTTTCTCCTGGGCCTCCAAGGAGACCTCCAGCAAAGAGAGGGAACCGAACACTCATAGTTCTACAGGACAAGGAGAAGTGAGCCCAGCCTCGCAGGAAGCCACAAAGGGCACACGCCCATTTTTCTAATTTTCTTCAGAAGATGCCAGGCTTCTGGACCATTTGTTTGTGTCCACGCTGTGATGCCATAACCCACCCGGCAAGCTGAGCTGCACAGAAACCAGCCACAATGCATGCGGGACTGAGCCCTTCACGTCTGGGATGGCACTTTGCATGCTACGGTGCATTGCTCCGGCTTTGCACATACTCCTTTCCCTCCATTGTCTTTTAACCTGTCCTCTGTTCTCCTCTCCATTTGGCACTAGGAACTTTGACCAGGGCCACGGAATGATCCATGCTTTGGTACAACCTCCAAAGGAAAGCCAGATCCAGCACAGCTCTTACACCTGTACTTAACGTTCCACCTGGGAGTATAGGCACCTACAGCCCAAGGGCAGGGACTGCATCCCCAGCTCCTTTGTAGCCTGGGTTTGTAACTAACTGCAGGGGTTGTGGTTCTCACCTGCATTATCAGTTCTCACAACGGCAAAGGGCTGTGAACGTCCTACCCCGTTCCCAGGTTACTCACAGCACCTGCCATAGTTCATAGCAACCATAAAGGACTTCATGAAGGACATAGATCGCGACTTTAGAAAGGCTTTTGATACTGTCTCCCATGACTGTCTCATAAACAACTAGAGAAATACAGCCTAGACAAACCTACTATAAGGTGGGTGCAAAACTGGTTGGAAAACTGTACTCAGAGAGCAGTTATCAATGGTTCACAATGGAGCTGGACGGGCATATCGAGGTAGGTCTTGCAGGGATCGGTTCTAGTCAATATCTTCATAAATGATTTGGATAATGGCATAGAGAGCACACTTGTAAAGTTTGTGGGCAATACCAAGCTGGGAGGGTTGCAAGCGCTCGGGAGGACAGAATTAGAAATCAAAACGATCTTGACAAACTGGAGAAATGGTCTGAAATAAATAGGATGAACTTCAATAAGGTCCTAGGAAGGAGCATTGCAGAAAAGGGTCTGGAGGGTCATAGCTGAGGCTACAATTTAATCACGGGTATTTTTAGTAAAAGTCATGGACAGGTCACGGACAAGAAACAAAAAATCACGGCCCGTGACCTGTCCATGACTTATACCATAAATACCCCTGATTGAATCTTGGTGGGGGGATCCCTGGGGGACCAGCGGCTGCTCCCGCCACCCCTAGGGCTGCTGCTCAGGTGGTCCCCAGGCCCAGCTGCATCGGCTGCTGCTTGAGTGGTCCCTGGGGCCAGCTGCAGGGTCGGTGCGGCTGGCTGCGGGGTCACCCAAGCGGCTGGCTGTAGAGCCGCTCCAGCAGTGGCCGCCAGAGTAGCTGGCTCTGGGGACGGCCACATCGGCCGCTGCAGAAGTCACGGAGGTCACAGGAAGTCACGGAATCTGAGATTTCTGCGACCTCTGACAAACACGGAGCCCTAGTCATAGTGGATCACAAACTAAATTTGAGTCAACAATGTAACGCAAAAAAAGCAAACATCATTCTGGGATGTGTTAGCAGGAGTGTTGTAAGCAAGACATGAGAAGTAATTCTTCCGCTCTACTCCGCACTGAAAAGGCCTCAACTGGAGTATTGTGTTCAGTTCTGGGCACCACACTTTGGGAAAGATGTGGATAAATAAGAGAAAGTCCAGCAAAGAGCAACAAAAATGATTAAAGGTCTAGAAAACATGACCTTCCAGGAAAAATTGAAAAAAAAAAGGGTTTATTTATTCTGGAGAAGAGAAGACTGAGGTGGGACATGATGACAGTCTTAAAATTAAGATACGGTTGTTATAAAGAGGAGGGTGATAAATTGTTCTCCTTAACCACTGATGACAGGACAAGAAGCAATGGGCTTAAACTGCAGCAAAGGAGATTTAGGTTGGACATTAGGAAAAACTTCCTAAGTATCAGGGTAGTTATGCACTGGAACAAATTACGTAGGGAGGTTGTAGAATCATAGAATATCAAGGTTGGAAGGGACCTCAGGAGGTATCTAGTCCAACGCCCTCCTCAAAGCAGGACCAACCCCCACACAGATTTTTGCCCCAGATCCTTAAATGGCCCCCTCACAACCCTGGCTTTAGAAGGCCAATGCTCAAACCACTGAGCTATCCCTCCCCGTGTATTGGAGGTTTTTAAGAGAAGGTTGGACAAACTCCTGTCAGGGATGGTCTAGATAATACTTAGACCTGCCTCAGTGCAGGGGACTGGACTAGATGACCTATCAAGGTCCCTTCCAGTCCTACATTTCTATGCTTCTATGATCAGGAGTCAAAACTCTCATTGCTCAGAGGTTTCTGAGGGGTGGGGGGAGGGATAGCTCAGTGGTTTGAGCATTGGCCTGCTCAACCCAGGGTTGGGAATTCAATCCTTGAGGGGGGCCACTTAGGGATCTGGGGCAAAATCAGTCTGGGTCCTGCTAGTGAAGGCAGGGGGCTGGACTTGACATTTCAGGGTCCCTTCCAGTTCTATGAGATAGGGATATCTCCATATACTTTCTTTGTTTGGTTTGACATGTTGTGAGTTCCTACAGTACAGCAGAAAGGGTCAGACGCTGGTAAGAAGATGCTACTTATCACACTGCTGATCCAGGGCAGCAATGCAAGGAGGACACAAGGGGAAAAAACCAGCAGCAGCAGCTAGAGAACTGCTAATGTGGTCATTAAAAATGGATGATCTCATTTTAATTAGTGGAGACATTTTGTGAGCGGTTGGTGCTACGCTCCTGGCTGGGGAAGCCAGTGCTAATTTCAGGAATAAAGCACAAGGAAGATGCAGTGGAAATAACACCGTTATTTCTCATCACAGGTCAAACCCTACCTTGGTGTGAAATCACACAGCACAGAGTCAGGCAGAAAGGGGGTAGAAAAGATTGCACAATCCTAAAAATGTATCATCTTCCAAAAATGAGATTAAATCCCAATTTCTAATGTCTCACTAAAAGGGCAGCTAGATCTCTCTAGGTAATTTAAATCTTTTATGCGCTCATCTCTTATTTGATCAAGACAGGAGAAAGGAATTCCAGGATAGAAATGTACCACTATGATGTAACTTTTATTTCCTTTGGGGACTCTAGTAGCGACACAGATATCTGGATACATAATGCCACTGGGACAACTTTTACCTGCCAGATGCATACTGCTTGATTTTACATGGCTGCCAAGAGAGCACTACAAGATACTAAAAAGTGATGAACTGGCCAAATTTAATTTGGACCCGAATCCATGCATGGGCCTGCAGATAATGCGCACATGTTATGGGAGGCTGCTGATTATATTTCAGACTTGATTTGTGTATGATTGAGATGGGCAGCAGGCGTATAGCCAACCTGCAGACGTATATTCCCTTACATTTCTCATCTGTTACATAACATCACTTGAACCATCTCCTGTTCATGGCATAAGCCAATTACACAAGACACCGCAAACAAGACACGGCTTTGAAAATAAACGTCTGCTTGGAGCCAGTTGAATAACTGCTAGAAATTGGTATTTTTCTGCTTGTCATCACTGTAGATCAGAGCCCCATATAATTTACTACGTACAAGTCTCTGCTGGATGCACATTTCTTATCACTAACCGGCATCTGAGAAGGAATCCAGCTGCTCAAACTCACAATTCACTTTATTTAGCGTCATGGAAACCTTTGCCTAGACAACCAGAGGCACACGGTTTGTGTGGCATGCCAGGCATCGGGGTCATGGTGCAAACCCCATTGCAGCCATCACAGGCCACAGGGAAGCCTGCCGGGGCCAGGCTGGTTCCACACCTCTCCCTGTGGCTGCCATGTTTACCAAGTGAAATGAACATAAATCAGCAGAAAACACAATAAACCTGGGTGGGGTTTAAACCCCCATGGGGGGGGGCAGCTGGCTGGATTTGGCGGGTGGAGCTAATTGTACAAGAGTTAGCAGCAGAGATTGTGGTAGGGGAAGGGTGGGATCGCAGTACCCGCCACAGGAATTCACCCCGTGCCCACAGCTAATTAGAGAAACAACCAGAATGCTGTCAGGTGAACGGCGCACAGAGAGAACACCTGACCTCCGAACACCCAGCTCCATAGAACCATGGGGCGAGAAGGGACCACCAGGGTCATCGAGTCTCACCCCCTGCCAAGATGCAGGATGTGTTGGGTCTAAACCATCCCAGACAGATGCTATCCAGCCTCCTTTGGAAAACCGCCAGTGAAGGAGCTTCCATGACCTCCCAAAACGTCTGCTCTCTTGTCCTACAGTTCTTATGGGTAGGGAGTTTTTCCTGAGATTTAATCTAAATCTGCTCTGCTGTAGTTTGAACCCATCACCTCTTGTCCTGCCCTCTGGGGCTAGAGAGAACAACATTTCTCTATCCTTTCTATGGCAGCCTTTCAAGTATTTGAAGACTGCTATCATATCCCCCCTTAATCTCCTCTTTTCCAAACTAAACATCCCCAGTTCCTTCAGCCTTTGCTCCTCTGGCTGCATTCCAGCCCTCTGATCATCTTTGTTACTCGCCTCTGGATCCTTTCCAGTTTCTCTACATTCTTTCTATACATTGGTGACCCAAACTGGACACAGTCCTCCAGCTGAGGCCTAACCAGCACTGAGTAGGGCGGTATTATCGTCTGCCATGACTTGCATGTTGTGCCTCTGTTAATGCAACCTAACATTGCATTTACTTTTTTTGCAACAGCATCACATTGCTGACTCATGTTGAGGTCGTGATCCACCACAACTCTCAGATCCTTCTCAGCCATGCTGCTGTCAAGCCAGTTATCCCCCACTCTGTATTTGTGCATTTGGGTTTTCTCCCCTAAGTGCAGCACCTTACATTTGTGTGTTTCGACGGTGGGCAGATGGAGCGCGCAGCCCGCTCCCAGCAGGGCGCTCCTCTCCTCCGCGCCGCCGCCCCCTACAGGGCGGTCGGATCGGCGAACAAAAATAAAATAAAATAAAATAAAAAAAAGCGGCCGTGCCGCCCTAGGATTGGGCGGAATGCCGCCCCGTAGAATCTGCCGCCCCAAGCATGCGCTTGCTCGGCTGGTGCCTGGAGCCGGCCCTGGCACCAGTCACTGCAGACCTGGCAGTGCACGGACGAAGCACAGTTTGTCCCGCAGCACTGGTAGCAGCCACTGGCCCCGACAACGACCCAGTAGTCGCTCCTGGCATGGCTCACACAGAGCGCACTGGCTGGGTGTGCTGGTGTGTGGTCCCCAGGTGAGGTCACGGGGATGACCCAGAAGCCGTGCAGCAAACCTGGATTGGCACCTGGGTCTTCAGAGGATGGGGGAGGGAAAGTGTCCCCCCCAAACTCCCCGGCGTAAAACCTAGTCTAGACAGAGCCAAGGCAGCGTGGCCATGCGCGTGGTGCCGGCCGTCGGGCGGCGTGGGAGTGGAGAGATCTGCACGGAGCACCGAGAGGCCAGGGTTACAGGCTGGATTCTGGAGCTTGCTGGCTGGCAGCCTGGCCCTGGTCTGGAGCCCCTGGTACCGAACTGTGCTGGGTCCCTCTGGAAACTGTCTTCAGTCCACCCACCATAGTACAGTACCAGGGCCCAGCCTGTAACCACGACACAAATGGGCTAGGAGCTCGGTCTGCTCCTGCCACCACAGCCAGACCGGGCCCTGCTCAGGGAACCCAGTGCTGCTGGATGTGCTGTCCCCCTGAACCGTCTCCACAAAACCATCTGGACAGAAATGTCGGAGGTGCTCAGATATCGCGGTGATGGGCCTGCTCCAAGAACCTGAGCAGAACTTTTCCTCTGGCCTGGAGCCTACCCTTAGGTCTCCGTTGCTCGGGCCCAGGAGTTGATCTGTTCTAGAGGCCTTCAGGACATGTCTCTCTCTAGCACCTGCTATCCTGAGGCTTCTCTTCCTGTTACACCTTGAGTCAGACAGCCAGAGACGCTGGGAAATGGCTGGCATAACATCAACACCTGATCAATTATAAATCTGAGAACCTATTACACAGCATCACTTCCATTTTGACATGCTGCTGACCCCCAGATCTGGACGCAGCAAAACACCAGGAGATAAAAATAGATAAAACTATGTCAATTAAATATGAAAACTCACACATGCTATGCAGACCTGGAGAGGAAAGAGTAAATACAAACATAACGGGCAGGGTAGAGAACTAGACACAAAATGAACAGCTCTTCACCATCTGCGAGTACTAAGGATGATTTATCCTGGAGATTACCGAAGAACTTCCATGCTCATTTATAATGAAAACATTTGATGGTAATGACAGTAATAACATAGTGATTGAAATCCATTTACCTTTCGGGGATTCTGCACACTCCTTTCCAGCATTTACCTGGTTTTAGATCCCTCGGAACCTGAATCCTGTTCTTGCCTGCTGAAGACACCAGACGAAGGGAAAACAGGGACCTTTTTCGCCATTTCTCCGACCACCTTCCAGGTCTATGCAGGACGCTCCGGCATTGCCCTGCTCTTCCCTCATCAAGGAACAAGCTGGCTCCTCATGGATGATGCGGGTGATTATGGAATCTGCATTGCACGACCCCTTTAAATGTGGGACACTTTTAACCGGGGGAGACTGAGCAGAGTGTGTGGGCGTGACATGCTCAAGGGTCACTGCAGAACAGTCCAAGAAGGCAACCTCGGGAGGGACTGAGCGGCTGCAGGGAAAACATCACAGGCCTGTGACTATACCTGTCCCTAATTATAATTATGCAAATGAAGCCAGTAAGAGTAATGGTATTCAGACTGCAGAGGGAACTGTCCAGCCAGAGGTGCTTCCCCCACCCACCACCTTTCTCATGCACAGCACTGCACAATGGGGTGTGTCAGGGCCAGATTTATCTTTTTTGGGCCCTGGCGCCAGGATCATGGCCCCGCCCCTCACTCCACCCACACTCCACCCAGAAGCTCCACCCAGCAGTAGGCAAGACACCAGGGTACCTGGCCCCATGGCCGGATCTGGCAAACCATGGCTGTCGGCCATGTCACAGTGGCTAGGGGAATGCTTGAGCAGAAAGGCTCCTAATGGAACTTGTAACTTGCTTAGAGAGAGTCATTCTCCTAACAGAAAAGAAATCAGGGTCTTTGAAAAACTAAAGGATTTCACTAGGCCATGTGCTTACTGGGCATGCAGATCAAATCTGCGTGGAAGAACAAGTATATGGGAAAATTTTACTCACTGAGACAAGCAGAGGCATAAGGACCTCAGCTCCTGTGGCTGGATTTCCAGCCGTGGTGTTAATGTGTGACCTAGGACAGTGAGGCTAATATTTGGGAGTTAAATTCGATTTCCAGCTCAGTCATGTCACATCAGGGGGACATTAATGAGTGAGTTTGTGAAGCACGTACATCACGTATAGAATCATAGATCGAGATATACCATGTCTACTGCTTCCTCCCTATCCACAGGCTTGTTACCCGTCAAAGAAAGCTCTCAGGTTGGTTTGACACAATTTGTTTTTGACAAATCCATGCTCACTGTTACTTATCACCTTATTTTCTTCTGGGTGTTTGCAAATTGATTGCTTAATTATTTGCACCATTACCTTTCCGGGTACTGAAGTTGAGCTGACAGGTCTGTAATTTCCCAGGTTGTCCTTATTGTCCTTTTTATAGCTGGGCAGTAGATTTGCCTCTTTCCAGTCCTCTGGAATCTTTCCCATCTTCTGTGACTTTTCAAAGATAGTCGCTAATGGCTCAGAGATCTCCTCAGTCAGCTCCTTGAGTGTTCTAGGATGTATTTCATCAGGCCCGGGTGACCTGAAGCCATCTAACTTGTTTAAGTAATTTTTAATTGTTCTTTCCCTGTTTTAGTCTCTTCTGATCCTACTTCTTTTTCACTGGCATTCGCTCCATTAGCCCCGTCCCTGGAAGTGTGCTGCTGAGCAGATCCGACACCCCCCTGTTCCCGGGGGGGCAGAGTCCCTTCAGCCTGCACAGCCCTGTTGGCGCAGTGCTTGGACGAGCCAAGGCACCGTACACGTAACAATAATCAACCAAACACTCCAAGATTCCACAGACAGGCAGATTTTGAGGCCAGAAGGATCATTCTGATAATCTCGCCTGACCTCCTGGAGAACCCAAGCCTGAGAATGTTACCTAGTGAGTCCTGCATCCGTTCGATGGCCTGGAGCTGCAGCACATTTGTCACGTATTGATGGGCCCCCACACTACTGCTTGCGGCCACTAGAATCATTCTCGTAACCGTCAACCAAGAGGAAGCTATTGGAAAATAATTTCAAAGAACATCATGATCTGCTCGCCAGCCAGGCAAAGGGGAGAAATACATCAATCAGTGGTTCACGCCGCTCTGTTTACAGCTTTCACAGAACTGCATGCAGCTGCTGCTTGACCAGGCTATAACGGGCACTCTTCAAAATGGTCTAAAAGGTGATTTTTTTAATAGCAACAATCCCACCACATGGTAGCAAGCAGCCACTCAGGAACGAAGACCCACTCCTGAACGAGGCCCGTTTCACAAGACAGCTGCCCTCAGCCTTTCTCCATTTCGGCTTGATTGAAGAAAAATACAAAACCTTTTTTGGACTTTTACAAGCTCCATTTTAAATGATCTGAAGTAGAAAAGACATTAGCTGATTTGTATTGGTATTACAGAAGCACCTTCCCAGGGCTCCGGGCTCATCGTGCTAGGCACTGTACAAACTCCTGGTTAGTGTCTGTGCCAGAGAGTGTGCAGGCAAGGGGGTGGGGGGAGGGGAAGGTTTGTTGTCCATCTTTTACAAATAGGGAATTGAGACCCAGTGAGTTTAAGTGATTGCTCAAGGTCACACAAGCAGCTTGTGTCAGAGCCAGGAATTAAACCTGCCCTCCCCAGGTATCTAGGCCAGCACCCTAACCACCAGCCTGTCCAGCGCCTCTAGCTGGGGCAGACCGTTGAACCCTCTAAAGTTCCAATCAAGTGCTAGTAGCGCTGTGCACTCTGACTACTAGCAGAACGTAATGTCCAGTTCAGTCCAGCCCCACCGTTCTCCAGCTCCAGCTGAGGCTGTTTTCTAGCGCTCTGGGGAGGAGACCTCAGCCTTGCTCCAGCACTTCGCCCTAAACTGGATTCTGAGCTCCCCACCATCTCCAATGTAGGGAACAAGTGAAGTTACCAGTCATTACAGTCCGTATGTGCTTCTACTGCACTGACAGACTGGATCAGGCTGCTGGTTCGTATGCCAGGCGAGAACCTGGCACGGGACCCCCCACACCAAGCAAACACCTTCTGCAGCATGGGGTGGGTCATGTGGGAAAAGAAGGGGAGACACTTTGAACCTGCCCCCATCACACTTCCCCTCCCCACGTTCAGGAGCGGTTTGAAAGCACATCTCCTGCTACCACGAGCTCCCAGCACTGAGCAGTGGTCTCGTCTGGGATCTGAGGAGTAGGAACACTCCATGGGATGGGTCCGATACGTCAGACAAACCTGCTCGTTCCTGCCCTGGGTGACCGCTGGACGTTGAAAGAAGAGGTGCCCTGGAAATAATAGCCAGATCGGTATTCTGTACAACCTTTAAAGTGCTATCACACCACAGCTATGGGTAGAAAGGTCAAAACCATTAGCATTTGATTTCTGAATTAAATGCATTGCAATTAGACCTTTACAGCTATCTGGAGATCTTGTGATGATAACAGAGCAGGTATCTCTGTAATTGGTAATTACTAGATGTAGAGACACGTTCGCCTCCTTTGAAAAATATAATTGTTCCTGAGTTGCAGAGGTTGCTTTATTTTAAGGGTCTGCAATTATCTTTACTTTTCGAAACACTGATGCCAACATGCATAACCCAAAATAATCCCATTACATCTGGGAATCACCTGAATTTGACAAAGTTTTTTCCATAGATGCTAGCTGGTTTTGCTTGGAAGTCATGAAACTGGGACTCATTTGCAAATTTCCAAGGAAATAATAAATTAAGAAACATTTTCACCCTCACTATTTTTTTTTCTTTTTGATCTAATTTTGCACAAACTCCAGATTTACTGGGAACATTTCTCAGATGGGATATGTTCTGGGAATATCTGCAATCATGTTCCTCTCGTTTCTTGATGCATAACTTGCAAAGCCCCAAGAGTGATAAGGAGCAGACCAAGAAAAGATTAAGGGAGTTACATGTGTGCAGAGCTCGAGCCTGTGGCCAGAGAGAGAGGGCACTGGTGAAGCTCGGGGCACTATCGCTTGGCTGAGTGATTACTAAGGAGGAACATGACAACCTTCTACAAATACCCGAAGGTTTAAGCGTCGGGTCACACTGGTCTGTTCAAATCAGGCAGGCACACATTGCCTGGTAGGCACATACTGCTACCTGGAACAGAATATTCAAGCACATCCAAAGTGTCTGGTTTTTAAAGGTCTCTTCTGGCTCCCCCCCCCTCCCGACCCCCAGTTGATGGCAGCAGACAATAAACCCTAAAACCCCCTTTGTCACAAGGGAGCTATTGTGTATTCTGAAGTCTTGGTAGAAACCTCACACCCTAAAGACCAGAAGCTTCCCCCACCTCCGATAAAAGCAGAAAGACATTTTTGTGACACTCACTTCTACGGAAAGATGCCCAACACACCCTGAGTCATTGATAAATCAAAGTACAAAAGAATCCCTTTTGCCAGGCGTTCCCAGTCTTATCTACTTCCTCCTCTGGGAAGGAGAGCAGCAGTCTGCCTCAAATGTCCCTAAAATGCACGATGTTCAACTTGAGCAATCCAGGCTCACTGAATTATTTCATCAGTGCTGAACTGGATAGTTTTTGTTATCTTTGCCTTGCACGGGGATTGCTGGAGACACCAGGTCTCTGTGCAATTGCCACATTGGCTGATAGCATCCTGATATTATGGCCTAAAACAATCAATGAGCATTGACTGTGTCATTAGTGCACAGCGTGATCAGAAAGGAGACAGAATCTGTGAGTTCCTGTGTCTCCTACAGCGAAGAACCTTATCTCCCTGCCCTGAGAGGATAGATCACATAGCAATTGCATTAGGAAATAAACGACTGTCCTTTCATCCAGTTCTAGGGAGCCGAATTCTGAGCAGCAGAGACAGGAGCATCATTACTATTTTGTAACAGCTCCAGGAGTCACCTGGGTGTCAGCATTGCCCTCTGCCCACGCTGCCCTCCAGTCTCGGATGAAGAAGAAATGTCTCTTCAGAGCTGTCAGTGGAATTCTAAGTAACACTGGTAACACTGAGAGAGGGGCTGGGGCGGGACCACGGGGCCTTTCTGCAGGCAGATTCAGACCAGAACAGACACCGGAGCGCAGCCCTGGATGGTGAAAGCCTTTCCAGCGCCAGGCTAGCAGTGAGCCATCCCCTTGTGGGGGAGGTAGCAGGGACAGGGACCTGGGGCTGGCTCCCGCAAGCCCATAGCTGCCCATGCTCAGCTCCTGATACAAGGGCCACGCTTCGGCACCTCCCCAGCGTTCCAGTCTGCTGTTATTCATTATCGCTGTTTGCAGAGCCCCACAGTGGGCCAGGTGCTTTACAGACCCACCACTGCACCCCTGAGCAGAGAAATACAGAGGCAGGGTGGAGGGAAGGAAGACGACAGTAATGGCCAGGTCCGCTGGTGCAGGGTGGCGACGTGGTGCCATGCCCACCTGCTGGCAGATTTGGGCTGTAAAGCCAATGAATAATCTGACTTTGGCAGAATCACCCCAGTGTAGAAGGCTCCTCTACTGGTAAAGAGGTGGCACAGCAGCCTATATAGCACCCCTTGGCAGCTATCCGTGCAAGGGGAGCTGCTGGAACAAAGGGGGAGAGAACAGGGCTGATCTCCAGCTGCTGTTTGCAGCCCGTGTAACTTAGATCCACTCCCAGGCTGCTGTAATGCATTCTGGGACACTGGCCCGGCACCCTGGCTGTGTGCTGCACTCCTTGACTCTGGCCCTACCTCGGACCTAGAAGGTGCATTTGGCAGGTGATGTGTCAGTTACAACATTGCTTAGTGTTCATGTTTGGGGTCATTGATTCCTCCTCGGCTGAAGCACACTTCACAGTTACAGAACAGCGAGATGAAAGTGGTTGAGATGCCAGGCTGAATGTGCTGGGAGGTGCCTTCCCAGACTCCCCATTCACACGGTGTAATACCAGGGCTTGAGCATTGTCAGAAAAGCACCAGCTTCACCCCAGACACAGGGAAACGGTGTCATCTGTGGATCTTTTCAGAAACCCCGTCCCCGTTCTTCCCAGCCCACCCCAGCACTGCTTCCATCCTTTGCTCCCTTTCCTAGCCAGCTCTCCTCTGCTACCGCGGCTGAGAACCCGCTGCCTGCCGGTGCTGACATGTAGATCATGTGCCCGGAAAGGTCAGAGCAGAGCAAATGAAAACACAGGTAAAGTGCAGGAAACCTGAAATGAGTCTGTCAAAAACTCCACCCCGAGGAGAATTCACTCCTTCAAAGTCACAGCGTTTCCGTCTCCATCACTGAGTGCAAAGCAGGGTTACTCAGAGCCGGGCTACACGTGCCAGGTTCAGATCTGTCACATAGGCTTAGCTCAGCCTTGGGTGACACTGGCCTCTCGTGCACAGAGCGTGAGCCCTAAAGATTTTCCCTGCTAAGTGCAGCAGAGGTGAAATCCCCCTGTTACCATCTCAGGCCCCTGGCTCCCATCGGTACCCCGCTGGGCGCAAAGACTCCCAGGGATTTACTGTAGGGGAAAGTGGCAGCGAGGGGTCAGGCATGCTTTGGTTTTGGGAGACCAGCTCATGACAACTTCAGCATCCTCAACCCTCCAAAGCAAGGCAGCCGGCTCACTAGCAGTCGTGGGCTCAAGTCCCACCCATGGCTTGGTTGTGTGGCCTATGCAGGGCAGTGCCAGGGTGGGGTGCAGAGACCCCCCATGTCGGGGGGGGATGCAGTGCCTGAGTTCCCAGGTGAGTGTGGAGGGAGAGCTCAGAGAGGGGCCCACTGCAGGGAGAGGAAGGGGACATGGATTCACACAGGGGAGACCCCAGTGGGACCGAAGGGAATGACACAGCCAGTGCAAAGCCGCGTATTCCTGCTCAGGGGCAGGAGCCCTTTGGCAGGCACAAAGCTCTCATCTGCACAGGTCAGGTTCCCCAATGCGGCCCTCTCCTGCCTGCTTGACACTGTCTCCCTGGCGTGCCCCCGTCAGCTTCACTGGTGCCAGCTCTGGGCAGGAATTCTCACCCAGACATTAGCATGGCTTGGGGGGCCAATGGCGGCTGTGTGGCTAATAGGCTGATGAGTTTTTTGGTTTGTGGGCTCCCGGGGCTGAGGAGATGAACCACGTCCCTCCATGGGACCGACGGGGCTGGTCTCCCGTGCCGAGTAACGCCGGGCCCCAGTTCATGCCGCTTTTGCCAAGGGCTGGCTCTGCTGAGCAATGAGTCTGGGCAGAGGAGCTGCATATACAGTGCCTCCAGGCAGGGACCTGGCCTCCTCCTCTAGCAGAAAAGGGCCACGCACACCTACAACACTAGCCAGCACCTGGCTTGCAGCTGTGGTTCATGCAGGCTGCAAAGCCTTTGGGTAGCTGTTGCAATATTATTAACCAGGCTCGGGATGATTGGACTGAATGCAGCTGCTTTATCAATGCTGGGAGGATCTCATTATAATTTCATACCTTTGTAATCCTGTTTCGGCTCTGCTGACAGCAAGTATATCTTTGTTCATTAGAGCCGAGAAATTGGGCTTCGTATGTCAGGTGTGGCGCCCTGGAAGATGAGTGCAGTAGGAAAGTAGATGCTAAAATTAGTGGCCAATTATTGCAAATAACATCGGTGTTCGTGGCAATAACAACATTTACTGGATCGTGTTGAACTAATGCGCTGCTAATGTGGCTGTAATTCTGTCTCCACGGGAATTCATTTGCAGCTTAGGAATTAGAACGTCGCCTTCTCCTGCGAACCTTACTGTGCTTTGCTGGTTCCTGCTCGTCTGGACGGGCTGGCCAGAGCTTTCCTGCTCAGCTCAGCCCCTGCAGGAGCGTGCGAAGCCCCAGGCTGCTGACGATGGAGGGCCAGATCCTGAGCTGGTGTGAGTCACTTCGCCTCCTCTGCAGTCAGGGGCACTGTTTGCCCATTGACGCCAGCAGAGAGTCTGGCCCTCGGCAGACTGGCTGCAAGGGCAGGGCAGCAGGGAGGTGTGTGGCAGGTCTGGTCTGGCTGAGTAAGGACTGATCACTAGACAGCATCGCAGAAATGGAAGGGGGCCAGGAAGCTGTGCTCAGTTACAGAATGGTAAATCCAAGGTCATCCCACTTACTCTCACCTGTTCTTTGAACAGGAGTATGTTTGCCAAAGACACAAACGCAGACACGTTTCTGAATGTGAAAAGGGGTCGGCAATTAGATAGAGCTGGTTTTTGACAAAACTTTTTTTTCCCATTGAAAAATGCCCAATTGTTGAAACCAAAACGTTTCACGGGTTGGGTGGGTGGGGAAATGGATGAACTTCTCAACTTGAAAACATTTTGAAAAAAAGTTTGGAAATTGTCAAAACATTTTATGTTGACATTTCTGAAACAAAACATTCCAGTATTTCACTGCCAAAGGACTTTCCATTTACAATTTTAAGATAATTACAGTAAAGATTTTTGTAAAAGTTGAAATCAAAATGGAAAGTTATGAAATTATTGAAACAAAATGTTTCAATTGATCCAAACTAATTTTTTTTTGTTTTGGTTTGGAAAATTTTTGAGATTTGGACTTTTTGCTTTGATTTGGGACAGGAACATTGTTCAGAATCTCAAAAATTTTCACAGGCTGGGAAAACCATCCCCAGCCCAGCTTTGTCTGAGACAGACCCAGGAAAGCCCCGGGGTTGTGGACGCTCAGCCCTAGGGAGCCATCTCCTTGCAGACTGCGTGATCTCAGGTTCCCAGTGTTCTGGAAGATTGGTCAATTTCCCTCCTCGGGATCTATAATAAGGCACTCTGTCTCTGTGCGCTGCAGTGGTGCAAACTCTCATGGTTTTACACTGAGTTTCATGATATTTGGTGTTTTTTCTTTAAAGGCCCAGCTCCTGGAGTCAGGTGATTACCTGAGACTCTCAGATTTTGCGTAAAAACATTTCTAGCTTTGTGATGAGGTGAAAAGCTGGAAAGACATTACCCTCCCTGCCCCGCACCCCCAAAAGGAAAATAGAAAAAAACGTCATTTAGTATATTGAAAAATCTCCCACCTGGGGGGAACCGGCTGACGATTTTGGCTGGGTTAGGGCTGGCAAATGGGCCAGTCCCTGTGGCCAAGCACTACCGGGGAGGCTGGCTCTGGAAATGGGGCTAACACAGCACTGGCTAGAACTCTGTCAGCACTGAGAACCAGCCCCTGCCTCTTCTGACTTTGGGTTGGTAACGCCTGTTGGTCCTGTGGGGGCGGAGGCAGGGGTGAGGTGCACTCGGGTTCCTCCTCCCAGAACATTGGAGGCTCTGGTCCCGCTGCCCACTCTGCGCGGCGTTTGTTGGCATAAGCCAGCTGCACGGCCTCTGGGACAGGGCTGGGCTCCCGACAGACAAGAACCGCAGAATCCAGCTGCAGCTGGCCCTGTTCTGAGCCCACGTTACTGGCTGCAGGGTGCCATCTGCTGGCACCTGGCGGGAGCCACGCTGGCTTCTGAAGACCAAGAACCCGAGTGGGTTCCTCCCGGGGGGGCTCTCTCTGGTTTGGTTTAAAATCAGTCAAGGGGCTGCGTTGTGAAGAACCCCCAGACTTCCCAGTGAGGCTGTTTTTATGGGTCACCGAGTCCATTGTCATCACAAGCCCCTCGTTGGGTCTTCTTTGCTCTGCGTGTGTGTCAAATATTTTGCAAATGAGTCTCAGCTCCTGTGAGGGCGGCCGTGACGATTACCTGTGAGCTCCTTGAGGGCAGGGTTCGTGGCTCTCCGTGCACTGGGTGTTGATGGGCATCGTCAGTGCACAGTGAATACACAGCTCTAATAATACGGGGATTTGAATGGCAAAGTGCCACCCCGTGGCTAATGATCACCATTACTCCAGCCTGATACCTGCATTCTTGGCTTCGTTCCTTATTCTCCCGAGTGAAAGCCCGCGGCACCCGGTGGAAGCCCAGCAGTGCCCCCTGTCCTGTGCAGCAGAGGGATTAGCTGCAGTGACACACAGCTGTGCACATCTGGCACAGGGATGCTGGGGCGGGCATTGCAGCCACCAGCTTTTTGGAGGCTCTCTCACACTTGCTTTCTCCGACAAGACCAGCCGGCCATGAGTTGGAGACTCCTGTCAGTGACTAGCTGGGAACTGCCTCCTCCCAGGGGTAACTTCATGCAGCGGGTATCCAATACGGGACATTTTCCAGATTCATCGTTCAGAAGATCTCTCAGCCCTGGCTGCCAGGAGCAGGGCCCATCTACCCCAATGGCACCTGCAGCACTGCGTGGGCACTCTCCAGATGCAGGGGGCCTGGGGGCCATGCACAGGCTGAGGGCTCTGAGTTCTATATGTCAATAGGTAGGGTGACCAGACAGCAAATGTGAAAAATCGGGACAGGGGGTGGGGGGCAATAGGAGCCTATATAAGAAAAACACCCAAAAATCGGGACTATCCCTATAAAATTGGGACATCTGGTCACCCTATCAATAGGTCTCCCCATTGGTATCCCCCTCCTCATTTCTGAGAGCTCAGACTCCATCCACAGACTTGGAAGCTGAGTACAGTCACAGCCCTGGGCAGAGGCGCCTATGGTCCAAGGCCTGCCCAGGCAGCCATGCCATGCGGATGGACACCTGCACGCACGGCGCCATTGAGAGCGGGGGTCCGACTGCAGGATCGGGGCTACATTCAGACACGACAGCCAGGGAGGGCTGCATACCAGATAAAGGCCAGGGCTACAGAGCCAAGCCGGGTCACTCAGCCCATGCACATCCCGATGGTGAGATTCCACACAGGTATTTATTGCCTACAAAGCGGTGTGAAGGAAAACACTACAGTTCACGCCCGTCTCCTGGGGGAGGTGACAGGAGGGAGTTTCTGGGTGGGGAGAGATGTGGATGCTGGGGGTGGCAGGCTGACCTGGGGGACTGGTACAGGTGTGCGGGAGGAGAGAGGCTGGTTGTCTGCAGCCCTTCCTGAGGAAGACGCTGCTGCGTCCCACACCCGGTCAGAGGCCGAGAGTCCCGCGCAGGGCCTGACGCACTCTATGGTTTTCTCACAGCCTCAGAAATGAGGGTGGAAAAGGCCAATCGCGCTGCCAGGGGCTGGTGTGGGATCGGTCCCCACGCCGCACTGCTCTGTGAGGTGTGAACCAGGAGATGGGGTCCCTCAGATGCACCCTTGGGGGAAGCCATTCCACAGAGTCTGATTGCACTCCATGTCCACCTTCCCACACAAGCAGCCGAAATTCTCCGCTGGTGGCTTTATCCTACTGCTCCTCCTTCGCCCCACAAATAACTCACCTCCCTGGTGAGCGTTAACGTCCTTCCCAGACGTGTGCACCGTAGCTGTGAACGAGCCAGTCCCCGTGGATTTGGGCCAAGCTTTCAAAGCTGGGGGGTCCAACTGGGAGCTGCTGGGGGCTCAGTGCTTCTGAAAAATCAGGCACTTAGGTGCGTATTAGGAATAAGGGATTTGGGAGCACAAGCCCCACTGAGTCCCAGTGTGCTCCTAAGTTCCTTGGTCTTGTAGAAAGCCCAGCTTTGGGCCTCATGCTGGAGAACTTTGGCTGTTGCTGTAACATCTGCTCCTGGTGACGTCAGTGGGACTTTTGTCACCTCATATAAAGTTTCCCTCCAGCCCCCTGACACTTCTGGTGGCTAGTTTCTGAATCTCCTCGTTTCCCCAACACCTTCCAGGGACCTCTTCCCCTTCAAATCCTGGGTAAGCACCTTCTGGGGCCGACGACGTCTCTGTCCCACTCCCACCTCCCAGAGGTTTCTCTGCTGCCACTCAAATAGCGCTTTAATCCTGAGCCTTTCCCCTCGTGCCCGGCACTCTGGGCACCCTCGCTCCAGGCTGAGGTTCGGGCACGGCTGCCGAACAGCCTCCTGACACTGGATGGGGCAGCACATTGGCCCCCTGTTCCCAGAAGAGACTTGAGCTGGGTTTGGAGGGGGTGGGCTATTGTCTGAGCCCCCAGGAGAACAGGCCAGCCAGGGGCCTCCCAGAGATATGCCTCAGGGGGATGGATAGAAGCAGGCCTCTCCCCAGGAGAGGGCTGAAGGTGATGACGGGGGTGGGTATCTCTGGGGAAGGGGATGGGTAGGGATGGGAGTGAGACTACAAGCTGTCTGTGAGGTTTCTTTTCAGGTGGTGATAACCCTGACTGAGCAAACCGGATCCAATCATCTCTCCCGGCTTTGGGGAGTTTGGGTCTGGACCCAGTTCCACACTCTGTGGGACAGGGCTGAGTAGCAAACCCAGTACAAACCCCTGGAAGGGTGGGGCCGTGTGGGGCTCAGGTAGGCATGGTAGGCACACGCCCAGGTATCGCCTGTGCTCCAGGAGGCTCCACGCAGTGACATGCCTCAGGCCAGGGCGGATGTTAATGGCTGATGAGATAAGAACCCCTTCCTGGGGCCCTTGGCCTTCTGATGGGGCACATGGCACAGCCTCAGCTCTGCCTGGAGACATGGACTGAAACACGAGGCCTGCACAAAGCCCGTCAGGCAACCTGCAGATCCCACATCTGAGGACAACTGCTCAGCCCGGGTTTTGTGTCAGCGAGACTGGGGCAATGTCTCTCCCGTGTCCACAGCCCGACCGAGAGGCTCCAGGTAGGCGCTAGCTCTATCGGTGTGTCCTGGGTAAGCGTTGGCTGCGCTGGCCGCAGGCACAGTCTGAACATGGTGGAAGATACTAACTGTGCCAGGCCTCCATTCACGGGTGGTGGGGACAACGTGTAAGGCTGAAATCCTCAGCACCACAATCCCCGTCCCCCATGGCGCAGAGGTGAGGTGTAGAGCCCTTCACAATCCCCTTGGAAGGTTTACATCTTCCTCCGAATGTCTGAGGGACCCTTTGTTTCTGGTGGGTTGGGAAAGTCACTTTGTCCAGACTCACGGTCCAGCCCCACCTCCACTTCCCAACACAAAAATCCAGCACCAGCAAACATTCCACAAAGCCACAACCGGTTCGGGGCCTGTCCATTTCTGCCACTAACCCAGGAGGCACAAACTGCTGGTGGGTCAGGGGTGGGCATGCAGCTGAATTTCATCTCATTGTTTTCACTCTGTGCCTGTTGGCTCAAGCATGAAAACGCAAAGACACACAGGCCTTTGTACTCAGAGGTGCACAGACTGTCCCCCACAAAGTGCAGCGGGCAGTCCAGGTGAGCGATGCACCTCTAGCTCCGGGCATGCACCAACCATTCTGGAGGGCTCAGAAAAGGGGCCTATACATTCTGTGTTGGGAAGGTTAGGACTGGAGACATCAGCACATTTGAAAGGACCCAGAGCCCCCAGTCAGAAGTGTCAGAGTGGACAAGCCCCAGGCCTTATAAGGTGCTAGACACTCATGCCAGTTCAACTAAGTCATGTTGAAAGTCAGAGGCAAGGCAGAACAGACGCCCACGTGACTCTGGGCTTTACCACATGTTTGGGGTCGGAGCTGTTAGAATTACCAATGCATATGAGCAGCCTTTCCTTGCCAGAGGCGCTGTTCTGAGTGCAGTCCTGGGCACTGCTTGCTCTGATTGCAATGCACGGGAGTCCGATTTTATTCAAACACTTGCTCTGCTTGTGCCAAATCATTGTTTATAATCTTTGGGGGCACATATTTATGCATGAGGTCTGAATAAATCTGTTATTAGCTAAAGGTCTTGCATATTTGCAATTCATTGCTGTGTCCAGGAGCCATCAGCGCCCACACGAAGTGGCAGGGATGGTACCATGCCACCCCGAACCTCAGCATCTGGCCTTCGAGAGAGCGCAGGCTGGATTTGTCTTTGGATCTTCAGACAACTGCAAAGCAACTGATTGCTCTGTCAAACCACTAGATCGAACCAATTGCCCCATCCCGCATTAACAGGCACCAGGAAAGTACAATGGTGCTACCACAACGGGTGTGTGCCTGTAGAGTGCCTGGCCTTGGCCCCATTGCCAGAGAGATAATGAGTATTAGATTCACAGATTCACAGACGTTTAAGGCCAGAAGAGACCATTACGTCATCTAGTCTATAAAATCCTGACTGAGCTGGAGAAAGTGACGAGGGGCATATTATTTACCCCTTCTCATAACACACAAGCCAGGGGTCACCCAAGGATATTAACAGGCAGCGGGTTTAAAACAACAAAACAAAATATTTCTTCACACAGCGCACAGTCACCCTGTGGAACTCGTTGCGAGGGGATGTTGTGAAGGCCAAAACTGTAACTCAGTTCAAAAAGAATTAGATTTGTTCATGGAGGACAGGTCCCTCGATGGCTATTAGCTAAGGTGGCCTGACATGCAGCCCCATGCTCCAGGTGTCCCTAGCCTCTGACTGCCAGATGCTGGGAATGGGCGACAGGGGATGGATCACTTGATAATAGCCCTGTTCTGTTCGTTCCGTCTGTAACATCTGACACTGGCCACTGTTGGAAGACAGGACACTGGACTAGATGGACCATTGGTCTGATGCAGTGTGGCCGTTCTCATGTTCTAGTCTGACTCCTGTGTATCGCAGGCCATAGAATTTCACTCATTACTCCTGTATGGAACCCAATAACTTGTATTTGTCAGAAGCATTTCTTCCATAAATGTAATAAAATTTAATAAATGCCTCCCTCGAACCTGCCCTACATGTACCTGGTTCTCGATTCCGAGAGTCCCACTCCATATCACTATACCTCACTTCAAAGCCCCTTTGTGCTGAGAGAATCGTCCCCTGCCCCTTGGGTTGCACCTGGCAAAGAGAAAAGAGACATTCCAGGAGTGCCGATGGTGCTTTCAGATGTTTCTCTAAGAGCAGAGAAGCCAAGTTGCTGAGGTGTGTGTCTGCAGGTGGGTGGGGTGGGGGAAAGGTGTATTTTTCAAACTAATTGCTGCACTAAACAAATAATTCAGGCTGCACTGCGCCCCTCCTTCCCAGCCCACTAACTTGGAGCTGCACGCGTTAGCCCGGGGTAGGCTGTGATTAAAGAATGATTCATGTTTCACACAGAGGGTCTTTTCAGCAATCTGTCTCCTGAATTAGTTTCTCCTGTGAAGAGGTAACTAAATCAAGGCTGCTGGCAATGCGCCCGGCCGGACAATGTCACGGAGAGGCCTCCTACCACGGCAGGTGATTAACCGCTATAATCACCGCTGCTGAGGGATGCCTTCTTTCAGCATGACAGGGATTTATCACAGGCCTGTCGCTGCCACAAACGCAGCGCAGGGGAGCAGTGGCAATGTAATTATTCTGCAAATATAATTAGGTACAGTTGTACTGAATAAGTAATACTAAAATATATTTATTTCCTCCTAGTCTCCTGACTCCTGCAGCCCATTAAAATGCATTATTATGATAATTCGTCAGGAAAATGACAACATTTATTAACGCATTAAAGTTAATTCCTAGTAAATTAGTAATTGGCTAAACAATGCCATGCAGATTGCTGCGCCGGGGCGTTCAGCGAGACAGGGAAACACAGGAGGAAAACAATTTGTTGTTTAGTGACTTTTCCCCACTCTCTAACATATACACTGCAGCTGTTAAAACTCTGTGTGCGAGGGAATGGATCTGATGTGGTTTCCTCCCAGGGCAGGACCCGAGCAGCGGCTGCAGAGGGGAGGAAGGTGTGAGGCTGGATTTGAAGAGAGGAAGTGACCACGCAGGTGGGGCTCAGAGCCAGTATAAGCAAAATGGCCTGGCTGTGGTGAGGGTGCCCTGGGGTAAGAACCTAACTAGAAAATGCACCGGGCGGGGCGGGGGGGGGGCACAGAGATGGGGTCAGGCAGGCAGGGTGGAGGAAGGATGGACAGACACCTGGGGGGCGGGACAAGGACTTTAGAGACAGTCAGCAAGCAGTGAAGCTTCGGAGCACATGGGGTCTGACCTAGGCTGGCGGGACCAGGCCGGGCCCTGGTTAGAATCCTGCACCTCGTCACACGGCATCCCCGAAGGGGTTCCCAGAGCAGCGTCAGTTCCAGGGCCAGGAGGTGCCGATCATCTCTCCCCAGACAGCGTGGGCTTGTCCAGCCAGGTGTCGTATGCTCAGCACAGCTCAGGCCGTGGCGCTGGCGTACGCTAAGTACACCCCGGCAGGAGGCTCTGTGGCTGGGGAGCAGGACCTGGAGTTTCACACAAACAGCCTGTCCTGCTGTGTTCTCAAAGACCCAGGCATGTGCAGTACGCCTAGGCCTTCCTCCGGAGCACAGGGGAGCACCCAGCGCTCCCAGGGCTCTCTCAGAGTTTATGCTTTGGAAGGCAGCACTTCCTTTCCATCAATGTTTGGCAAACGGCACCTACCGGAACATGCCGGGGTGGGCTAGGCGGGGAGTGGGTCTCGCTCGGATCCTGCCCAGGACCAGTATTGATCACAGGGTTATTATTTTGGGTCGGAGCAGAGCAGAGCCTAAAGGAGTTCCCAGCCAGCAACTGTCCCCCGCCCCCCGCCATGCTAGATGCTGTATACCCCCCACAGCGAGAAGACAACGAGCAGGGTGCTGTCCAATCCACACCAACTAAGGACACAGCCCGCGCCCCACAGAGGTGACAGCCCAAGAATCAGACAGGCAGGCAGACGCTCTGGGGAACCCATGGGGAGGGCTGGCGGCACTGCGTGGAATTTACAAAAAAGACACTCACTTCTTGTGGGCCGTGGTGGATTCTGAAGGAGACCTGATTGAAGAGGGGATGGAGCACCAGGCAGGGTGCCCGGGGCAGGGGGGCACTCCCTGCTTTCTCACAGCGAGTGGAGTCATTTACTCAGGAAAGTCATCGAGGCCTGGATGCCAGAGAGACTCCGGGACAGATAAAATGGCGAGGTTGCAGACTGGACTCTGACCCTCCCCAGGCTCTTGGAGTGGAGCCCGCTCCAGGGGAAGCAACGGAGATTGTACCCACTGCAGAGCATGTGCCGACTGCTGGGAGGGTGTGCACAGCACTCGTCCCACCCCGGGGACAAGGCAACCGCTCCTCCTGGCTTGAGTGTCACGCCCTGCAGGGTAACCCGTTCCACACTGGGCTGTGTGGCCTGCTGCAAAATGCAGTGAAGATAACTAACATGTGTGTGTGTGCGTGTGTGTGTATGCCTGTGCGAGTGATCATGTGCAAGTGAGCGTACGTGTGTGAGTGTGAGTGTGAGTGTGCACATGTGTGCGTGAGTGTGTGTGTGCATGTGTGTGTGCGTGCGCAAGTGTGCATGTGCGAGTGTGTGTGTGCATGCGTGCGCGAGTGATCATGGGCATGTGAGTGTGTGCATGCGTGCATGCGTGAGTGTGTGTGTGTGTGTGCATGCGTGTGTGTGTGGAGGGCAGCATGAGACCTCAGAGCGAGCCTGCATGACCAATCCACATGGCCTCACACCGAGTTTATATTGCACCAGCACAGCTGCGGCTTTCAGGGAATTCTGCATCAGTCTCGCCGGTTTTATTTTGTTCCACAATGGCTGAGATGCGGACGTGATTTCCTCTGCCAGGGCTGCCCTGCCCTGCCCTCCGTGGGACCAAGGAGATGGATGGCCTTCATTTGTCACAGGTAAAGGCTGCCCAGCCCCCTGCTTGTCTCCCAAACACCGGGCAGCATTACCAGTAGCAGCACTGATGCTAAAGGGGTGTGTGTGTGTACAGGGGTAAACCGTGAATGACGCCCGTTCCCCCAACGCTTTGCCCATGTCCTGAGAGGAATGGGGGAATGTCTCCTGGAGATGAAACCCTCTGCAAAATGTTAGCATGAGATACACCACACAATCTAACAAAGCAACAGGGGACTCCACAGAAACACGTAAAGCCCGTCCGCCCTGCCCCGGCACACTCAGCGCTAATGCTGGAGTGCTAAGATGTGGGGGGAGATCTGTCTAAGACAGAGGTCCTTGCTGATTTTGCCGCAGACTCACAGGGAGCCCAGCAGCCTCTCTTCCTGGGGATAGCACCACTGCTCAGTGATGAGCACCAGAGCAGGGGGTGGAGCATGCACGTAAGTGCAGAAATACACAACGGAGCAATTAGTCACCAGGCACTGAGCAAGCCAGTCAGTGACGTGCAGAACTTCCAGTGAGAAGCTCACTGGGAGTTGAGTGACTGCTGAATCAGGAGCCATTCATCAGGCACAAGCAGCATCCTTTAGCTCGTGTCACTGAGAGGAAACCAGCTCCTCACAAGTATGTCCTGGTCCCTGGGCCTGTGTCATGTGCTGGTAATTAATTACCCTGCACTCTTCCAGCAAACACAGACTACATCTCATCAGCCTCACATGCTTTCAAATGAACTCACAAAGGAAAGTGATAAAAGACCAAAACACCCTGTTACCTGTGGGCGAACACTTTTCACAAAGGGATCACTCTGTATCTGACCTCTCAGTCCTCAGCCTCAAAGGAAACCTGCACAACACCTTGAAGAGACGAGCCTGGGAGCTTCAATTCATAACTTTGCTAGACACTAAAAATCACAGGCTTAATAAAGACACTGGATTTATGGCTTATTACCACAATCTGTAACCCACTAACCCCTGTTTGTCCTATGACTGCAGAGGTGTTAAGGGACCACTTCACCTTGAATGTCCCTTAGAATATGTGCTGACTACTAAACAATCTGTTCCACCTTGTATTTAGCTGTGACACTCTCATTACCTTTCCCAGACCTGAAGATGAACTCTGTGTAGCTCCAAAGCGTGTCTCTCTCAACAACAGAAGATGGACAATAAAAGATACAACCTTCCTGCACCCATCTTGTCTCTCTAATATCCTGGCACCAACTAGCAGCTGAGCCTGGCACAGGGTAGGAGCCACCAGTCAGGTCTTCCCCAGTTCTGCCTCCTGTCCCACAGTGATTTACTGCTCTGCCAGCTGCCCTGGGCACCCAAAACATACTGCTGGGGAGGCCCACATGACCACTCTTGTGGCTTGCCTTTGCTTCCCCATCAGAAAGTCATTTTTCTGCGGGGAAGCAAAGAAATCTGCGGGGGACATAAATTCTGTGCATACACAGTGGCACAGAATTCCCCCAGGAGTAACAATCCCTACCTCTGCTCTTGACCAAACATGAATCTGGTTTCCTTGGGTCTGCCATTCCTCCTGGGTCTGGTATGGCTCTCTCACTCTATGAGTGCCATGAAAACATCATGCCTCCAGCTCTCTGCACCTGCACAGCAGCTAGAGATGCTGCTCCACAGAGGAGCCATTAGCAGCAATATCCTGCTTTAGCAAAGATCTCTGCTCTCTGACACTGAACCCTCCCTTCCAGGCAGCCACTCCCTGCACTCCAAGGCACTTCAGAGCAGTTTCCCATACAGGGCTGTTCCAACCCCTTGCTGCAGAGGGTAGTTTTAGGCCAGACCGTGGGGATAGGCTCTCTGAATTATAGCACAGCCCTGGCACAAAGCTGAAGACTCTGGGACTCTTGCAGTACTTTGCATATTTATAGCAATTTGGAGGCAGAGATTATTGCAGGTGGAGCTCAGCTCTGCTGGGTGTTTGCATCCCCGAGTAGATTCATCTGGTACGGCGCGTCCCTGCCACAAGACAGAGCACACCTCGGCTCGAGCATACACAAGCAGCAGTTTTTCCATGGGCTGACCATATATAATTCATCACACTTTTATTATGACTCCAGGCAAGGTAAAGTTTGATTTTCAGAACAAGACTGAAATGAAAAGTCCCGAGTGCAAAGCTGGCAACTCCCCTGCGTTGCCCCAGCCCTCCCCAGCACCATATGCCGCTGACTCGGGAGGACGCTGCAGCTCGCCCCAGCCGCACAGCCACTAACTAGCAGTAAAAAGAGAAATCACAAGACTCTGGGAAATCGTTTTTCAGAGCTGTAATCGCAGGTGGACACTTGATGAACTGCCCCCATCCCTGCAGAATCTATTATTGATGCAGCTGTCTCTACCCAGCTCATTTCTTCATTAGATGCAGGGGACAAACCTGGCCATTCGTTTTACACATGCGAAGGGGGAAAGGGGAGATTGGCTTTACTTCCCCTGGCCCCAGAGTGCTGCTGTTTGGATTATCACACAGGCCTGGCCTCGTAAACCACCAGCTATTACACTGATTTATCGGCTACGGGTAATACTAGTACTGCATCCTCTTCATTGTCCGCACCAGTGCTGCCTTGGCATAATCACACCGTGCTTTTCCATTGCCCAGGGCTCACCTTCTCGGCGTGCTGTTTTCTGTCTCTCTGGCTTGAGGTTTGTAGAAACCCCTTCCCCGCCGGGTCTGTGCATTCAAACGTACAAGGAAGAACAACACTCTCCCTGCCAGGGAATTGGCTTGATGGATCAGTGTCTGTGCATGCTGCCTGCAGGACAAGCTGAGTCAGAGAGCTTTGCACCGCACACTGCGGCCTGTGCTGCTCTCCTGTCTCTGGCTGGTGGGGACCAGGTCTGGAATCTGGCTCCTGTGGACGTTTCTATCTCCCGCAGTCAGACGTCTCCCCCTATCGGTCGACAGGTTCATGGCTCCAGGGGAACGTGGCTCTCCTTCCAGCCAGCCAGTGCCAGTCCCATGGAGGGCTTTAAATATCAGGGCACAGACTGTGACCGCTATCTCTGTGCTCACTGGACAGCCTGGTCAGAGGGCAGAGCTCTGGGGGAAGCCACGCAGACAGGCTGCTGTGCTTTGTATCAGCTAGCGCTTTCTCGAGATGTGCAACATCAATGCGAGTTCTAATGCATTGCAGCAATAGGGCCTAGGAGGATGGGGGTCACAAGAGGGAGAATATTCAGCTTCCCCACGGAGAGCAGGGGAAAAGCAGCAAGTGCTGGAGACAGTTTAATAAGCTAAATCCACCAGGGACGTCTCAAGCCAAGCTACAATGCAAACCAAGGACGTAGCAGCTTGGAGGGGGCTGTGCGCAAGAGGGCAAACATGCTCCTGGGATGTCTAAACTGGAGCTATCAAGTAGGAGCAGTGAGGTGGGAGTACCTGTCTATATAGCATTAGAGAGACCACTCCTAGGTACCATGTCCAGTTCTGGTGTCCACCCGTCAAACAGGACACTGACAAATTGGGAAGGGTTCAGAAAAGACCTTCAAGAGCAATTCGAAGTCTGGAAATCCTGCCTTGTGAGCGAGAGACTGAAGGAGTTTGACCTGTTTATGCAAGAGAAGGCTAAAAGGTGACTTGGTCACAGCCTGCAAGCACTACGTAGGGAGTAGAAGATCTCTGACAGCAGAGGACTCTTCAGTCTAGCAGACAAAGGCCTAATGGGATCCCAGGGCTGGATGCTGAAGCTAGACAAATTCAGGAGAGTACCGTGAGAGTAACTAACCGTGGGGACAACTCACCTAGGCAGGTGGTGGATTCTTCATCAATTGAAACCTTTGCATTGAAATTGGATCTCTTGCTAACGCACATGTCTCAGTTCAGCCAGCAGTCCCGGGTCAATGCTGGGCTTATTGGGAGGGTTCTCTGCCTGTGATACACAGGAGATTGGATTATAATGGTCCCTTTGAATCTCCCCTGTGCAGCCTGGGGCTCCTCCCCCCGCAGTCCCTGCTCCTGCTCCCCTCTCCTTGCTGGGAAGGTTTAGATGTTGCCTGGTCCATTTGGGAAATCCCCCGGATCTATTCCCAGCTGTGGAAGTGGCTCTTTGGGAGAGACAAGGTGTGGGGTAATGAGGGGTCTCTACACCCTACCCCTCACAGTCACATCTCTGCTTTCCCTCGTGTTGAATGCCTGGGACCTGCGCTTGGCTCCAGTGAGACTCTTGGTTTCGGCTCGCCCTCCCCCTTGGACCTCTCTGGCCCTCCCCAGTTCCACCCTTCCATTGCTACACAGCGTCTTGGTGCTTGCCCAGTTCTCATGCACCTTCGCTGCATTTGTGCAACTGGTCCTGCTTTTGTGTGTGCTCCCTTAGTGACTCCAGGAGGCATTGGCCCAGAGCCTGCTGCCAGCTGGGAATAAAACCATCGCTCTGGAGAAACAAGAGGCGGAAACTCAGTCATTTATTTACTTGCAATTACTGACGGGAGGGAACATTCATTACCGATCCCACAATGACTTGATTATGCAGCATTAGCAGCAAGTGACTAGAAGCCTAAAATATGGCTATTAAAGAATTACTTTGGTTAATAAATAATTGTGACGCCAGTAATTATTTATTTGAAAGTTGGGTTTGCTGAAAAGCCTCTATATTTTCTCTTTTTCTAGCGCCATAAAGTATTTGAATAATTAACAATTCCTGGCTTGCCAGTCAGAGGAAATGGTTAGGCTTAAAAGCCAGCAGCATGTGTGTGTTGAAGTGGGTAGGAGCCCATCACTAGTGTGTTTGGTGCTGCATGCCACTCGGTCTGTGGCAAGTTAGACCACCAAAAATATATTATTCAATGGATCATTTCGTCCAGCGTTCAGCCAGCTCTGTTAGTCTCTGCAAGGGGAAGGCAGGGCAGCTTTGTGCGAATTTTGACGTATGTACAAGGTTAAGAGTTTTTGCAGATCCCTGTTATTTAACGACGGGAATACCCATGTCAGAGAGTTTACCTAAAAAGTTGAGTCTCCGAGGAATTTGCTTCTTACCACAGAACTGGGCTGGGGGATCAGTTGAAGCCACAGAATTATCCAGGTAGTCAGCAAGCTGCAGATTATCAGCCCAGTTCTTGAACTGAGTGACATGTAGGTCGGAGTGCCAAGAAATATGAAACAAGCGGAGGGGGCGTTCCCATCCGGTCAGGGCTTGGTTGGTTAGCGGGAGCTGAAAGTATCCGGTGCATGGCTGGCAAAGCCTAGGGCGTGGGGAGCACCCGTTGTGCCAGGATGGTCAGACGCTGGCACAAGGAGATGCCAGGAAACCAGATGCAACTTGACCCGTGATGGCACCGCTCATGTAGTGCTCCATTTGGGGCCTCGTTCCAGGACAGCCTGGCTGGAGAAGCTGGTCTCTCCATACCCCAGAGCCCTGGTTGGCCAGAGAGCTGGCAGGAAATCCCACCCCCGCCGTGAGCTCTCATGGGACTGGAGGATGGAGATGTCATTCGGGAAAGGACTGCGTGTGCTGCAGGGACACAGCCTGGCGGCCTGGCCCCTAGGAGCACGTCACATTCCAGGTGCAATCCAGAGCAGTGAGGGGCTGTGTCACCACCTGCCCCATAACCCCGGCTGTTCTAGCTCCCAGCCAGCTTTATGACCCGCGGGGCCCGATTCGAATACCCAGCGGCGGTCCGGGGCTTTGGCGGCACTTTGGCGGTGGGGGGTCCACTCCGGGGCTTCCGCGGCACCAAAGGACTCGCCGCCGCCCAAATGCCACCAAAGACCCCCCCGGAGCGGGGCCCTCTTACGCGTGGGCACGGGGCCTGATTCCGGGGAATCGGCCTAAAGCCGGACCTGCCTGCAGGGTGACCCCAACACACTCCCAGTCCTGGATTCCCCCCCAAACTGTGTGTTCTGCACCGTCCAGCCCTCTCCTGGGCAGCTCAATATTAGAGGTCCGTTGCCCCAGGAAGGGAACAAATCTCCAACCGTTTGCTACTTTAACTGGAGTTACCCAAACAGCTCAGTTTAAACACAACCCTGGGTTAGTTTTGATTAAAGAACAAAACAAGTGTATTTACCTACAAAGAGATCAATGTTAAGTGAGTACAAGTGGAAGGCGTTAAAGTCAGAAATGGTCACAAGAGCAATAAAGATAAAATGCTTCCTAGTAGCTAAACCTAACAAACTAGACGGGGTTCAAGGTAAAATCCTTTCCACGGGTGACCAACTTCTCAGATCAGGGTGCCCCCCCCCAAAGTCAAAGGGTTGGTTCCTTTGTCTTCTTAGGTGAGAGAGATTAATTGGGGTGTTTTTCCCCTCACTTTTATAGTCCAGTCACCTTTGAAATGCATTGTCCTGAGGGCTACCCCTAGACAAAGTTCCTTCCAGCTGACAGGACAGAGCCATGGAGTGTCCTGGTGAAAGAGGTTCTCTGTTGTTGCTAAAATGCAGATTGATCTGTTCCCGCTCCCCCTCTTTGTCAAAAATGGCCACCAGAACAGTGATTGCTAATCAACTCTGATGACAGCTCGCTAGAGGCATCAGCTTGTCCTTTGTTTTTGAGTAACCGGTTTACCCTTCTCGCTGTTCCAAGAACCCTCTTTCCTGCTTACATGTTAACTGAAGTAAATACATTTCTTTGTTTAGGATAGACCTGTTTAACTACTGCTTAGTCAGGGCTACGTTGGTTTGAGCATGTGCTAACATCCTAGGGGGGAATTCGTAATTTTACACATAATGTTGCTACACCCATTGCTCCGTGATATTATTGACCAGTGAGTTATTAGTTTTCAATTGATACGTCCCAAGGCATATTCTGTACAAAGATAATGACACTGGTGTGCAGCGTAAATACAGGGGTGCATTTGGTCACAAGCATGCAGTGCCTGAAAGAACAGGCCACTGCCCACAGGAAGGTGGCGCCTTCATCCTGGACTGAGGAGCCAGGGCAGAGGGGCTCTTTCAGCTGCTTGTGATGGATGGTGGCTGAGATCCTGTTAGACATCTTGGATTTAAGCCGTCCTCCCACTGATAGCTCTTTGCAATGACACCGGGGTAGAGTAGGGAGCCCCACCAGAGCCATGGCAGCAAAGGCATCTGGGAAAAACGTCAGCAGCCCAGAGCAGCTGTTCCTCACCCCTATACGCACTGGAGTTCCCACGCTAGTCAGGGTCTCCCTTGAGTGGGGCTTGGGTGAATCTCAGGAATATGCACAGGCCTTGTGCCCCGTTCCACGTGGGAGCGACAACTGCGGTGGTGTCCTGGCTCCTCTGCGCCTGCAGCTTGCACTATCCCGGAAAGGTCTGGGGCTCTTTTCTCACCCATCCTGGTACATTGAGTGATTTGCTTCATCGGGTTCTCGCGTGCCTCAGAGGACGCGCTGCCACAGAAGGGAAGAGTATTGCTCTGACACCTCCCTCTGCCTCTGTTACTCCGGCCGCACACAGCTCCGGGTGCGGACCGATCTGGCCAGGATCAAACAGAAACACGCATGCCATCCCCTGGAACTTCCCGTCTGAGGCCTCCACTGCGGCGTTTCCCCAGGCGTACGGGGCTGCTCGCAGAGTGGCAGGTGCTTTAAACGATCCCATGCATGCTGCAGGCAAGAGCTGAGGCTGTCCAAGCTGTTCGTTGCACCAGCTCTTGCCAGATACCAGTTGATTTGCTCTGTTACAACCCGAGGGCTTGTGGTCTTTGGACCATTTCCCGTTTCTTAGAACGAGCCTGGCCAAACTCTCAGTTAATTGGCTGCTGCGGAGAGTGCCTTGGCTCCAAACCCAAGCCTGGGCTGGGAATGGTGAACCCCGTAAGGGGACGGTGTTCTTCATGGTGAAGCGCTGCCCGAGGTGCACAAGCTGGCACCTTGGCTGTGCTCTGCACGCCGGCCGGCACGTAGGCCCGCAGCTCCATCCCAGGGCGAGCCACTCAGCAATCAGCTTGGACAAACGCTCTTGCTTACTGGGGGGACGTTCCTACCAGGCCCTGGCATGCCCTGAAATTAACACACATGCCCCATGAGCGTCTGAAACCACAGGTCTGAGAGAGCAGCTGAGAACGGACGTGCAGTGCTCCACAGGCTCAGCCCCCAGCCTCACGCTTCCCCAGTAGCTCAGGCCACACAGGATGGGAGTTTGCTCTTGGCCTATCTAGGTTACGATTCATCCACCCCATCAAAGCTCCAGACTCGCCCGTGGCGTGGGCATGCGTCTCGGGCCTGCACTAGCCACACTGCTGCAGTTCAGGACTGAGCTGTGTGGAGCCCAGGGGTGACTGTGCCGGGCTGTGTCTGAGGCACACTGGCAGAGCTGTGTAGCGTGCAAGGCCAGAACTACAGCACTGGCAGAGCACTGGGGGCAGGGTGAGAAGAGGGGAGGGGAGGGGAGGGGAGGGGGACACATCTGGAATGGCAAGGGGTGAACACGCCCCTGGGATCCACACAATTAGCTCACAAACCTGCTGTGTGGACTAGACAGGAGAATTTTGCTCTAAATGAGGAACGTGCGGGGGCTCAGCACGGCAAACCCCTTTGTTCTCTCATCACCATCCCCCTGTTTGTCAGTCTGTGGCTCTGCTGGGCCAAGGTTCCTCCCGGAGGATTCTAGCAGCGAGCTGCATGTAGATTTCTATGGCCATTATGCAAAGGCTGGAACTTTGTGAATTGCTGACGCACACACTAAAAGACCAGAAACGTCGAACCCTAGGAAATTACCTAATTTTTCATGTGCACAACTAGAAATATTTATTGTAAGGGATAAATGCAAACAAGTATTTGCACCATTGCTCCCAGCTGTCTGAGTCCTTTACACTGACTGGAATGTAATCTCAGCTGGCTTGTTTGGGATTTAAATGTTGATGTCATTTCTGTTTGTATGCAAAGGGCTTCAGCTATTTGTTAAGTCCAGCTCCTCCAATCCTAGCTTTCCATCTTGTTTATTATACAGAAAAATAACAGAGTGATGTATGAGTCATCTTCCCCCAGCATTGGGGAGAGAATTTCAATTACACTTCTCCTTAAAATATTCACACAAAGTAAACTCAAATTCTTAGAAGCGTTTGTGAAATGCAGCCAGAGGAAAACACAGCAAGATGGAGAGCTTGCTAAGAATTCCTGTCACAGGCATCTGGGCTCACAGCTGCAATTAACGAGTCTCTGCAACTAAAATGCTTTGTCTACATTTTGTTTTTCATAAAACTGAAGCAGTTTGCAACATTGAATTGAACATTAAAGTTGTGTTTTTAAGTGTGGTTATAATAATATTCATCCTTAATGGTCCTGCAGTGTGTAATCAGTGTGCAAATAGAGTAACACTGTCTCCACTGTCTTCATGCTCACACACACACACACACACACACACACTATCACATATATCCAGCTACATTTGTTGACAGTGACACACTGAACTCCAACAGTTAATTGTTGTTCATTTGGGTACCTGGCGCATTCTGGCTGCCGTCTGTTATCTGCCTTAGATATTTTTCAGGGCTTCCCGTGCTCTTTCACATCATCTTCTGCAAAATGTTTTTATTTTCAAACTCTTCCGTTTTTTAAAGTTTGCACTAATGAAACTCACAAGTCTAATCTCTCCTGGCTTGCTGAGTGCTATGTCATCCAAGCAATCTGCTGGGACGTATTGCACAGATCCATCAGCAGAGCATCAGGGTAGCATCTCTCTGATAATGTATCCAATTAATACATCCTCAGAGCAAATAGCCCATGTGACACACCGCCGCTCACCCCTCCATGTCATTTTGACCAAGGCTGAGATTTCAATTATTTCTACCCACAGCCCAGAAAAATTACAGAGAGACAAATGTCCATTCTGGGTTCATGCTAGGGCAAGGCAAACATTCAGGGCAGCGCCCAAGTTTCCTGATCCAGTTTGCCCACACCTGACTTTCCTTTATCTCATCTATGCTGCAGCCTCGCTGAGCCATCCTCCCACATTCCTTTTTGCCTCCTGTTGGCAGTGGCACTGTAACCATGTTGGCCCCAGGATATTCGACAGACAAGGGGGGTGAGGCGATATCTTTTATTGAGCCAACTTCTGTCGGCGAGAGAGACACGCTTTTGAGCCGCACAGAGCTCTCCTTCAGGAAGACCAAAGCAAATATTCAGTTGTTCCATACCCACCGGCTCCTTGTGAAGCGCCACTGGAGGCTGCAGGTTTCTGCTGGGATTGGGGTTTGCTCTCTTTCGGGTGGCTGTGCAGGGGATGGCGGTGCATGAACCGGAGGGTGCGGGCTTCCCCTTGCTGTTTGGGGGAATGGAGCCAGGCTGAGCTCTGACTAGGGCTGGCATTCGACTTCATCACATAATAAAAGTTTCCACTTGTGACCTTTTCCACATTTATTCCACAGGCTCCAAGACTTCATTCAGAAAGTTCACCTGCAATCTTTTATCCCCGACGGTGGGTCGCAGATGCGGTATTTATCAGACAGAACTGGAACTCTGGGTTCAGACAATGCCCAGCTTTAGAGAGGCCAAACGACTGTATTGCAGGGGTAACTGCGAAGGCAAGAAGAGCTCTTTCACAAATTGCTTTTTCTAGCCGCTAATGCCACTCGCTCCCGGACAAATCCATGACTCGTAGAAACATGGGGAGGACAAGGACTATGAATGGGAAGCAAAGCAATCTGCAGTGTAGCTGTAGAACTCCTCATGTGTCCCAGGGACGTTCCTCTCCCCTGAGCAGGGGGCACTGCTGGGCACCTTTTAGAGTGCCATGTCTGTGACAGCTCAGGGGGTCTGACCGTCACCTGTTGCCCCCTCCTTGCACAAAACATACCCCAAACGCCCACTGTTCAGGAAAATACTGCCTGAAATGGCAGCTCCATGTCTTCCTGCTCTTGAGCTGGGCGTGTAGCGCCCTGGTCCCCTGGCACTCACAGGGTAATCTTGGTGCCTGGGCCTTTGTTTGACATCCTGAGAGACCAACTGGCAGGATACTTGGGCTGCAGTTTTCTAACCTGGGTGCCTAAAGTTAGGTGCCTCGGTCCATGTTAGGCAGTGACCGTATACAGGAGACCTGAGCTTTGAGCGACTGGGAACACCAGGCCGTTTCCTTAGTGCCCCAGGTGTAGGTGAGGGAACACTAGGCCCCCGTGTGTGACGACATTGTCTGTGGTACTAATAAAACACTCATGACTGGCTGATTGCTGAGAGCTGAGCTTATAGGAGGCAAAATGATAGGGGTGAGTTTGCAGTGGGACTTGCTTCTTCTCCAAAGGTTGTCCTTTCTGAGGCGCTTGGGGAGGTCACTTTGCTTAAGCAGCAATGGGAGATGCAACCTGTAGGCCTAGCTGCAGGCTCTCTCTGGGCACTAGTATCACGGCACTGTAGGATCTGAGAACCTAGAAAAAACATTCAGCTGCACAGGGATTTACCTAGTCTCATGAACTGGAGATGACATGAGAATGAGCTTCTCAGAGGTGTCTGGGTTTCTGGCCAGGGCTGGACACATGACAGCAGCATCCTCTCACCCTGCATATTCCAACCGGAAACCAAAAATACACCAGAGTGTCTCAGAGCCTTGGACGAAGATTGTTTCATAGACTCTTTGAAATGTTGGGCTGGAAAAGACCTTGAGAGGTCATCGAGTCCAGCTCCCTGTGCTGAGGCATCATCAAGTAAACCTAGATCGTCCCTGACGGGTTTGTCTAACCTGTTCTGAGATGCCTCTAATGAGCGGGATTCCACAACCTCCTTGGAAGCCTGTTCCAGAGCTTGATTATCCTTGTAGTTAGACATTTTTTTACTTCTTGTCCTATCTTCAGTGGACAGGGAGAACAATTGATTCCTGTCCTCATTACAACAGCCCTTGACAGATTGGAAGACTGTTATTGGGTCCCCCCATCCCAGTCTTCTTTTCTCAAGACTAAACATGGCCTGTTTTTTAGCCTTTCGTTGTTGGTTGGGTTTTCTAAACCTTTGGTCATTTTGTCTCCCCAATTTGCCCACATCTTTTTTAGGGTGACCAGACAGCAAATGTGAAAAATCGGGACAGGGGGTGGGGGGTAATAGGAGCCTATATAAGAAAAAGACCCAAAAATCGGGACTGTCCCTATAAAATCGGGACATCTGGTCACTCTATCTTTCCTAGAGTGCAGCGCCCAGAACTGGACAGAGGACTCCAGCTGAGGCCTCCCCAATGCTGAATAGAGCAGGACATGGACCTCCCGTGTCTTACACACAACACTCCTGCTAATGCGCCCCAGAATATCAGCCTCTTTTGCAACTGCATCCCATTGTGGGCTCATATTCTATTTGTGATCCTCCAGCGCCCACAGACCCTTTTCTGCAGCACTTCTGCCGAGTCGGTTAGTCCCCATTTTGTGTCTGGTTCTATGAACAAACAAAGGTTCAGGGAGCGGAGCAGTGGGACTGCCCTTCATTCTGCTGAACAGGCTCTCCCAGGCCTCTTCTCAAGTTGCTTGTGCAATGACAGCATGATATAAATTGTAATCATGTCCTTGATGATCTCTGTCTGCATCCTGTGACGTCTTAAGGAATGTGTACATTGGCCTGGTTCCTAGTAATTATAAATGTTTCACAGGACATAACATCTTTAAGGGTAGGCACTTTTGCAGAGCACCCTATGAGATGGAGATCACTGGACATGAAATGAGCTGCCAATTGCATTTAATTAAACCTCCAGAGAGATTCTCCTTTTCCTAGAAGTAGCCCAACGAGGTAGCCCTTCCTTCCAGCCCCCTGCTCTCTTGGGACTGCTCCAGCAGCCATGCCAGGCACACGGACCTGTCTGCACTGTGATGGCTAATGGCTTGTTGGGGGCTGAAGTTTGTTTTCTTCCAAGAAATCTGCATGATGTGAAGAAGACGGCTGAACGGTTCGGAGAGTGTGATTCATTTATATGGGTCCTGGATTCCCCCTTGTTAATCAATCAGAAAGGATGTGCTCACTCTGAGGGAGAGAATCCTTGAAATACTTAGCACAGAAAACATCGGAAAAAGCAATACACATAGTTAGTTAGAGTTAATCAATTTCTCTTAATGAAATTGTCAGTCACAGGTTCTCTTATTTAGGCTTAATAAGCAGCTTTCCTCATTACCCATCACTATTGTGCATGGGGCCTTCATTTAAAATCCATTATTGGAGGGGGAGGGAGGGGAAAGATTTCATCTCGTTTTGCATGAAAATTGCCTGGAAAATCAAGAGTGATGAGAGAGACTCTAACAGGGGGTTGAAATCACTCCAGCTTTTAATTCTATTAAAGACAGTTCATGTCTATTCAGGAACAACCTTGTTATCCAGTGTCTGTGGTACTAAGTGCACCACACAGACTCCCTGCTGACCCCTGGAGTCAGAAGTTACTGTTCTCATTAACTAGCCAGAGCAATTCAGGTAAACATAGAAAGCTCGTTTCTCCACAGTTGACTCATCTCGGAAAATACCCGCCCAGCCTGTGGGTATGTATTGAGAGAGCAGCTCAGCGTAAAAGCCGTGAGCCGCTGTTTTCTTGTTTAAAGCAATCGGTTCCTCTCAGCATTGTTAGCACTAATCCAGTAAACCAAAGGTAATACAGCGACATCTGGAAACACTGGGGTTATGCTAAGTTCTGGTTTGTTAGGTGCCAAGAGGACGTGGGGCGCGAAGGAATGAATAATTTATTATTGTATTATACAAATATTAGAAGAAAAAAACAAAAGCTCCCACTGAATCCCAGGCACCAGGGATGGAAAATGCTTATGACTGTAGGACAGGGGCCTGGCCCCTCCCCAGCTCAGGTCAGGACGGCTCCCTACAGGAAATGTTTTAGTGTCTGGATTTGTCTAGTTTTAAATGTCCCCAGCGAAGGCTGCTGTCACTTCCCAGGGCAGCCTGTTCTACATATTACACACGGCTGTTCCAGGAGACCAAGACAGGACAGTTTGGGGGGGCATCTCCGCAGGGCTCGACGCTCTGTGGCACTGCAGTGGTGGGATGCAGAGAAGGGAGGAGAATCGGGGTATGAGAATGTGTGTCTGGGAAAGGAGCCCACACCTCCACTCAGCCCTGTGCCAGACAAACACAGGTACATGTGCCTCGTACGTCTGGGCATGCATGTGCAGAACTGGGCAGGACACCCCTCTGGTGCCCCCCCTCCAGCACCCATGCAGACGGAGAATCTGTGATGCAAACGCATGCAAAGGGTGGGGGGCCCAGGGGATCTCCCCACTGTCCTGTTCTCCTGCACCTTTTACAAGGGGATTTCATGCTGACGATAAGGCGCTGGGGGTGGGGGGAGGCTATGACAATGTATGTCCGGGGAGGGATCTCTCTCAGTGAGATCAAGCAGCCATTTATAGACCTACCCGTGAATCATTTATTACAAAACGGAGGCGGGGGGAGACAGACAGACCGGATGCCAGCCTCCCACTCTGCCAGGCCAACAACAGCTGGAAGGTTGGGCCAGCTGGCGCCGACCAGGAGCCACGTGTCACGCCCAGCTCCCCCACCAGAGAGCGAATCCCGCTGGGGTGAAAGCAGCAGCGAGGAGCCGGGAGGAGAGACGAGAGCTCATCAGCTGCAGCAGAGGCTCTGCAGAACCAGGCTGTGATTGACGGGGACTGACACATCCCAGCTCTCCATTTGTCCCTAAGCAGTGCGAGAGGGGCCCTTTGCGGGCGTTGCACCACCAGCCCGCCCTCCTGAGGGGCAGCGAGGTGCTCCCACGATGCAGGGCGAGAGGCCGAGGACTGAACTATTTCTGGAGAGAGAGGGGCTTCTTCCCCCAGACAAGGGGGATCCCTCCCGAGTGGGGCAGGGTATGTGGGGAGCTGCCACTGGTGCAGCCCTAGATCCAGTGCCCCTTCCCCCAGCCTTACATTCGGTCTCATTGCCTTTATGATCCTTCCCACAGTGGCTGCATCACTTTAAATGCCTGGCGGTTGCCATGCAGCTGCCCAGCCCCTCCCTTGTGCCCCCCCCCAAGGCTCCTGATCCCGCTAATGATGTGGCAGCCCAGGCTGCTGAGTGCCTCTGCTGTGTGCTCTTTGTGCTCAATGGTAGGAGCCTCGTCTGCCCCCTCTCTCTGCCTGCCCCATGGCAGTGTCTCTCTCCCCTCTGGGAAGCAATGTGAGGCCCTGTCCTGCTGGTTTCCTTCCGGGATGTCATCAAACATCTACAATCCTCACTCCACGGGGACCCCATCCTGAAAGAAGTCGTTCCTGAACCCCCTCTTCTGGCCTTCAAACCACCCCCCAACCTCTCCAAGCTCATCACGAGGCACAAGCTCCCCACAGGCAAGGAGCCTCCAAATCAAAGTGGCACCAGACCCTGTTGTAACAACAGATGCAAAACCTGCAGACACATCTCCACTGCCACGATGACCAATACCCCACACAACCCACCTTTCAAGATCCAGGGGTCCTATCTCAACATGTGGGGTACCTCCTCCAGTGCACTAAATGCCCCAACAACAGCTATGTGGGTGAAACCAGACAATCCCTATGCTCTGGAATGAACACACACAGAAAAATGGTAAAAGACAAAATACCCGCTCACCAGTGGGTGAACACTCTTCACAAAGGGATCACTCCATGTCTGACCTCTCAGTCCTCAGCCTCCAAGGAAACCTGCACAACACCTTCTAAAGATGAGCCTGGGAGCTTCAATTCATGACCCTACCGGACACAAAAAAACACGGACTCAATAGTGTTTTAGGGCAGTGGTTGTCAACCAGAGATACTTGTACCCCTGGGGGTACGCAGAGCTCTTCCAGGGGAGACATCGAATCATCTAGACATTTGTCTAGTTTTACAACAGGCTACACAAAAAGCACTAGCAAAGTCAATACAAACTAAATTTTCATACAGACAATGGACTATTTATACTGCTCTATATACTATACGCTGAAATGCAAGTACAATATTTATATTCCAATTGATTGATTTTATAATTATATGGTAAAAATGAGAAAGTCAGCATTTTTCAGTAATAGTGTGCAGTGACATGTTTGTATTTTTAGGTCTGATTTTGTAAGCAAGTCGTTTTTAAGTGAGATGAAACTTGGGGGTACACTAGACAAATCAGACTGCTGAAAAGGGCACAGTAGTCTGGAAAAGTGGAGAGCCACTGGTTTACAATATGTTCCTCCTACATTCCAGTGACATACAAAACCCTCTTTTGCCCTATGACTGGAGAGATGTTAACTGTCCACTTTCAGTGGTTTCTTGCAACATGTGTGAAGCCCTTGTGCTTAACAATCTGTCCCACCTTGTATTTAGCTGTGATGCTCTGGTTACCTTTTCGGTGTAGCTCGAAAGCTTGTCTCTTCCAGCAACAGAAGCTGATCCAATAACAGATATTACCTCCCCCGCCTCGTGTCTCCTGTACACTTTCACACCAACTATCAAAGCCTCAGGAGCTTGGGAAAATGTTTGTTTTCTGGAGCTCGCTCAGAGCAAATGAACATTCCAAATATGCTATAAAATGCTGAGGCTGGGAAAGCAATACACCGCCCCTCTGCAGCTAACAAGGGTTAGGTCTGGTCCATACTTGGGTGGGAGATGGTAGCCTAGAAGGCAGCACAGTGGCAGGCTTTGGCCCTCATTATTATCTGTAGCACCTCGGAGCCCCAGGCATGGAGCATGACCCCATTGTGCACGGTGCTGTACAAACACAGAACAAAAAGACAGTCCGGGCCCAAAGAGTGCCTCTTGTGTGCTGCAGTCTGTGAACGTTCACATGACTGAAGTTTCTGAGCATGAGTCCTCCCAGAGGCGAGAGTGATTTTCAATCAAGCCGGTGAGTAGTCAGGAGAAGCTAGTTAACCTGTTTGTGCTGGAAATGCCTACACCCTCGCCCAACCCAAGAACAGCTGAAGCACCGTGCGACTTACCAGCCCCAACATAACTAGAATTTTGAACGTTTGTGATCAACCCAGAGTGAACATAGCTGAGGAAACGGGGGTCTGTTGGCAGATATTCCATTTGTAGGGAAAACAGCTGAACCCACCGGCTGTCATTCCTGGTGAATGTGTAGCCAGCTGTAGGAAGGCAGCCCCATGGCACAGCCGCTGGGGTTCCAAGCTCTATCCTCCTTTCCCCAGGGTGTGGGTGGGGTAGCAGCCATTCCGGAGAAGGGGATTTCAGGGAATTCTTTACTGCGGCGGGTGCCGAGGCAGCACATAATGTCTCAGCAGCTCTGACTGACGAAGGTTCTAAATTGATGATTGATGGACAAAATATTTAGCATGAATTATGGGCTGAACATGGTGCTAACAGCTATTGATTATAAAATAAGTCTTTGTCACCCAGGCCTTCAGAAATCTTTGGGAGAAGAATACAAGCTATTTTTTAAATATTAGCAGCTCGATATATTGAGTAAATGACTAGGAAAAGTTTTCTGCATGCTCCTGTGGGGTGGGAGGCTGGGTGAGGGGTGTGCGGGAGGGACCCCCAGGGGTTCCAGTTCCCTGGGGACATGGCAATGGTACCTGCATGTGCTGTCAGCCTTGATTTCAGCCCATTGCTCACTCCCTGGGTAAGTGCCAGGGCTATATGCACAGAGATGCAGCACTGCCTCCCCGGGGTACCCAGGGCTGTGAGACCCCTCCGTACTACCTGCTCTTAGCAAGGGGAAGCCTTGTCTGTGCCCTCCGGGGGGCAGCTCCCCAACTCCACCAGCCACGGGCAACATGCACCCTGCCTGCCAGACCTCGCAGGCCCTGCTGTCCCTCTGCAGGTTAGTGCTGGGCACAACCAACCCTCTGAGCCCTCCGGGCATCCCCCTGGAGTGTCCAGCCCCTGGTCTGCTGGCCACTCGCAGTGTTCACAGATTCGCTGCGTCTGTGGGAGCAGCTCCACCTCAGCTCACCACTCCACTCAACACACAGCACTGAGACGTGTTCATAGTGATGACAAGCACAGGTTTCTGTATGTAGCAAAGCGTAGAGGTTCGAGTGATAGCAAGTGGGAGTATTGGAAACTACTGGTTACAGAGAAAATAAAAGCATGACATGCATTCTGGGACCTGCACTTACTGAACTAGATACTTTCCTCGCTTGTAGAGCAATGCTCTTCCAAAGCCCTTCCAGCATTTTACAGCCATGCTTGGCTAGGATCTTCCGTTCATGAGACAATGCACGCTGTCAGCTTGCCTCCTCGGTGAAAGTGCCAGTGTACCCCAGCACCCCCAGATATCCCCCATCACTCTGTTGCCTTTACTTGTAAACAGGATCCCCTTCTGCTGTTTCTTTCTTCCTGTAAATTTCCTCTCTTGAGGATTTTGCCATCTCTTTATTAGTATTTGGCTCAGTGTGCAAACTGGCCTCCACAAGGAGACACAATGCCCAGTACACACATGACCAGACTGAGAGAGCAGCGTCTGGCACCTCCTGCTAGAAAGGAGCCTGCCCTAGACACATCACCCTTGGCCACCTGCCTTAAGAACCTAATATTCAGTACAGACACCTAACGCCTTAAACATCCATACGTACATTTCCCACTGATTATAATGACCCGTTGCTACTGGGTCACAGCAGAGACCTCACATGCCCCCCATAGTGAATTGTTGTGCACACATCTGACCCAGGAGATCCCTCTAAAGCTCAATTCACCTCCTGTGCCCTCTGTCAGGTGGCACCAAAAGGTTCCTGGGTCACACGCTTCCATTGTAACAGACCCCACAGCCTTCTATCCCCCCTGCCAGCAACCAGATCTTCAGCTAGTTCCAGTCACTGGCACTGGGCCCAAAGCTTCACCCCTGCTCTGCGACCCTCCCCTCGTTCCCCTCCAGTCTGTCCACACAGCCACGCTCATCTTCTTTCCTGCTGCCCTGACATCTCGCCACCCAGACCCCGTCCACACTGGCTGCAAACGCCTTTCCTTGCCTTCAGCCTCAGCGTGCCTGGGGTGGCCTCCCGACCTTCAGGCAGGTGACCCCCCCTCCTTCACATTCCTCCTCAGAGTCCTCGCTTACCCACAATCCATCACGCCGTCCATCACGTGGATTAAGGGCTGGCTAACGGATAGAGCACTGGGGCCTCCCAATCCAATGAGCAGCAGGGACTCTGAGTATTGGCAGCCGTAATGAAGTTTAAATGAATGATCCGCCCTGACTGCCTGCTGCCAGGGCCGCAGCTGATGGAGCGTTCATTAATACACACAAAGACCTCGGCGGAGGCTCTCTGACGGCAGCCCCCCCCCACCCCCTCCAGCCGCTCCAGTCCCCGCGCCACCATTAATCTTATTTAGCAGCTCACAGTTACCATCTCTCGTAGGAAGCAGCAGCTCGTGTCCCGGAATGCCCTTCTATGTAATCCTCCTCCTCCATCCCCATGTCCTGGTGCGAGGCACCCCCAGACCCCAAAGGCGGGCTGGGGGGGCCAGTGCTGGACTCTCCTCCGGAGCCGCGACTCCCCAGACAGCGACCAGGGACGAATGCCATGGGAACGAGAGCAAAACAGCTCAATAGGTGACACGTGGCCAAGCTTCACCTTTTTGCCAGCCACGTGTCCAAGCAGGCTGCAGGGGTAGGAGCCTAGGTCTGCCCACAGCGCCCAGCCGAGACTGCAGCGAGGGGCCGGATCCCCTCTGAGGGTGCACTCGCTTTCCTGCTAAGGCGTGCTGGGGACCCCGGGACGAGACAGTGGCTTGCAGGGCCCAGAGCATTGTCTGTAAAATCCCTGTTGGCTGAGCCTGGAGGCTGGAAGGGAATTTCTGTGCACACCATAAGCAGCTGACACTGGGTCCATGTCTCAGGAGAGCACATGGCTGAGGTTCTCTGAAAAGCACCCCCGGAAGTGAGGCCGCGGAGCAGGGCTGGAGTCGGAGGGATAGGTGCAGACAGGATCGTTAGAGGCTGTGACGAACTGGGACTGTTCTTAATGTGGTCTTTGAATGCTGAGAGGGGAGTGTGGCTAGGATGGTCTGCATTGTGGGATGGGAGACTGGCCGTGAGGGAGAATACCTGAGCATGTAACATGAGAACCCAGGAAGGGGTTAGAGGCCAGGTGACACCTTTGCCCGGGAAACTGAACAAAGGCTGGGGGGAGAGTTTTCAGAGCTGGCTGGTGACATGGCTGGGAGGCAGACGGGTCTCTGACCTCCCAAAGGGGCTGTGGTGGCCTGGGACCCCAAGATGCACCTAATTGGGGGGGGTCCTGTTGTCTGTGCCTGCAAGACCTGTCTTGGACTGTGTTCCTGTTGTCTAAATAAACCTTCTGCTTTACTGGCTGGCTGAGAGTCATGGTGAACTGCAGGAAGCCTGGGGTGCAGGGTCTTGTGCCCCCCCACACTCCGTGACAGAGGCACAGCCCAGGGAGGGCATCGTGCATGGAGAAGCATCAGCATCAACCCCAGCCCCCAAATGTGACTTTCCTCTCCTGGGCCCTGCCCAGAGCTGCAGTGACACCCAGCCCAGCCGAGCCCCAGCCTCTGAGCGAGGAGGGACCCTCCAGGCTTTGGAAAACGGCGTCTGACTCCATGAGAACATCAGGCCGTTCAGCACTGCTCAGCTCCATCCATCGCGCGGCTGGGGCCCGGCGGCAGCTTCCAGGCTCACAGCACATTTGGCAATCAATCCAGGTTCATTGGCAAGCTGTTAATGCCCCCGGGTTGTCTCCGACCGGCATCCATCCCAGCCAATCACTAGGGAAACACACAGACTAAAGCGAACCCCAGGAAATTCACTCACACAAACGACAGCCCCAAGACAAAGCAAGGCGGAGCGTGAGGGCAGGAAGTTCTCTCCTGCCCCAGCACGGATGGCCCGGTGCCCCCAACTCCTCACCCCAGCCTGGCTCCCGCTCATGCCCTGCCCCAGCCCCACTCCATCCTAGTGATTGCTGCCTGCCCTGTCGAACAGCAGGCTCTCTGGGGTGGGGCCCACCTCTTCCTGGGTGTCTGCAGAGCCCGGCGCAGCAGGGCCTGATCCTGGACAATGCCTGCTGGGGCCCCCAGAGGCAGCAGCAACCTGATTGCAGCGGGAGGGGGGGTGCACGTTCTGCCAGTACTGGGCAGGGCCAGTACCTTTGTCTGGGGGCTGCCCAGCAAGTCGGTAGTGGGGCGGGGTCTCCTGTCTGGGGGGACAGACTCCCCAGCTCTGCACGAGCGGGGCGCTGAGGAGGGGCCAACAGCTTGTGACTGAAAGTGGCAGGTGATGCAGCACGGGGGGAGAGCTGAGGAGCCCAAGGGACGTCGCAGGGGCAGGATGGGCCTGGATTCCGGACGACCTCTCTGCAGGGAATTGTCCTGGCCACGCGCAGGCGCTGGCTGGGAGGAGGGACCCTGTGCAGCAGCAGCCCAGACACCTGCGGGTGAGCGCGAGCAGCCAATGCCCTCGGAGAAGCAGGATGAGGGGCTAGAGCAGGTGAGATGCCAGGCTGCACACGCCATGGGGTCCCCGCGCTGCCAGGCACCAGCCCCTCCCCTCCACGGCTCTGTTAAACACTCCAGCGTGGGAGTCGGTCACCCCGGGGTCCAGCGCATGGGCACTCAGCCAGCGTGTGTGCGGCAGTGAGCGAAGGGGGGAGCGTGCTACCTCTCCCCACCCCAGTGCTCGTGAGGAGGAGAGCACGGAGCTGCGTGTTCCTTGTGCCAACCCAACGCCAGGCCGTGGCTGGGTAGGGCCTGGCCTGGGAAAGCCCCAGAGAAGCCAGGGCAGTGCCCAAAGCAGCCAGGCTACTTCAAAGGAGGCTGTTGGCTTCCCAGGACAGTCTGGCCCCATCGGGCACCTTCTCCTCGGGGGCAGGGCTGGTCCCCACTAGTGTGTGGGACTCATGGGCCCTTTCTCTGCACTGGCTCGTCTGCCTTCTGAGGAAAGAGAAAGCTGAGGGCCTTCCCGTGCCGTTCTGGGAACGCTCGGTCCAGAAGGAGCTTGCAAGAGACCTGTTCGGTCTGATTCCGAGTGGTAACCAGGGCTTACAGCACTGATTGAAGAGTACAGCCCCAACCCCACACTTCCCTCCCAGCACCACTTCAATCCCAAGGGCCCAGGCTCAGTCGGGGTCGTGCCTTCGGCGTCCGCGCAGCCTCTCAGTTCCCCGTGCATTTGGGCCTGGGGTTTGTCACGCCCTGGCCGCTGCCCGTTACACAGCCGTGGTATGCCCCTCCCCAGCAGAGGCTGATGAAGTAATCCCTTCCTATTGCCGCTGCTCTGTGGGCCTGCACACGGCTTTGCTGTTGCGTTGGTGAGAGGCCTCTGGAGGCTGTGCATGCCCAGCTGTGTGCCCGCTGGGGCCGGCCGGCCTGCCAGACCCTCTCCAGGCCAAGTGCCGGAAGGGGGGGCAGGTACATCAGGGTTCAAAGCAATGTGCCAGGCCAGTGCCTAAGGGCAGCAGTGCCCTGCACAGACCGCTGGAGACTGCCAGCCGCTGCGAGATGCCGATGGAGTCTGTTCCCAGGTCAGCTAACGGCTGCAATCACCGCCTCCGGGCAGGGCGTTTCCTAGGGCTCAGCAATGCCTTGAAATCCCTCCAGTGCCCCCCCGGCCTCTAGAAAACACCGGGCATCCATCGCCACCTCTGCCGCTCTGCAGGGATCGGGGCCTTCGCACCACCCAGCTCAGCAGGGGCTTGCCCCGGGCTCGCCGAGAGGTGGACCAACATCGCCATCTACTGGCCGCTCCCCGTTACAGCCACCACTCCTGAGATAAAGCCGGGAAGGGGAGTTGCATGGGGAAGGGGAGATGTCCCCTGCAGAGCAGCGGTTTCCACCCCACCCGTAGACACGAGGCTGGAGGGCCAGGAAGCAGGAGCCCAGCATACGGCTCTGGCTAGCCAGGCAGGTTATGCAGTGCAAGCCCCTCTTCGTTGCTACCCTGGGGGAGGGACGGCTAAGGACAAACGACTCCCAGGACACGGCTGTGAGTGCCTAGCTCAGGCAGACTGTCAGAAAACAGGGCAGACACCCCAAACGGGTGGTATGTTTGATAATTAGATTTCACCAAGCCAGTACCAAATGAAAACACCTGGATCACCACCCCAGTCTTACCATGGAGTCACAGACAGGCCCCTTAGACTCTCCAGTCTATCTCGTCACCCAGACAAACTGGACTTTGTGATGTAAGGTCACTTACACCCAATATCGCAGCACATCCGGTTGTTCTCAGTCCCAAGAGACCAGTCACTTACCCCAGATCAACTGGTACCCCAGATCTTACACCGAAGACAACGCTGGCAGCCAATTCTATAGTAAACTAACAAAGGGTTTATTAGCTAAGAAAAGGAAGTGAGTTATTGAGAGTGTAAAGCAGGTAAAATATCTGCATAGGTGAGTCACAGTCTGTAATTCCAGATGGTGGCAGTGATGTAATAAACTGCCAGTTTCCCAAAAGTCTTTTCCGGGTACCCAGAGTGTCGCTGGGGATCTCCGCTTTGGGTCTGGTACACTGCCCTGTAAGAGTCCAAATAGTCCAGCGACCCAGGCTCTTTTACACATTGAACTATCACTTGGATCTCCACTAATGCACATGGGAATTGGCCTGGGGCTCTGGCATGAGCTGGCACCTCGTCTGCGAGTCTCACCGTTTTGGGGTGGAGTCTCTCCAGCAGGCTGAGGAACAGCACAGTCGCTGGGAGCCAGAGCCGGTGCTCGCCACAGCTCATTCGCCATCTCAGTCGCTTGCTCGTCTTCACAGGGTTTATTTCTTAGTTTCCTGCTATTTTGCAAATGTCGTTTTGTGATAAAATATTGGGTCTCAGCAGGGGATGTGGCAGCAATGCGGAGTGCAGCTCTCTGGAGCTGATTGGCGCCCCCACTAATCACAGATGTAATTGCAGTGTTTACAGTAAATCAGCAGGTGACAATTAGCATCCTCTACATTATCTGGGAAGCTCCACTGCGGCTGCCACCGAAGGCTAGAAAAGCGGGAGGCAGCTTGCTGGGTGACAGGCGGGCTGCCCTAACGAATGGTCCAGCAGGATGAAGCCTGCGCCCTGCTCCCTGCCAGCGCGGGGGCGTGGCTGGCGGCTCCAGCACAGACAAGTACCTGCTGCAGCTCAGGAGGATGCTGCAGAAAGGTAACAACTGGGCTGCCCTCAGGCTCTAAAAATAGCTAAAGTCCCTGCTGGTGTGTGGTGCCCAGACCCTGAGCCGAGTCCCGTCAGGGATCCGTCCCCTCAGCCGCAGGCTGGCAGAGCTGCCACCGACATGGCAGAACCACCTGACTTTAGCTAGGGGATGTAAGTGCATGGCCTCCTCCCGGTGCCCTCTCGGGGCCTCAGGCAACCCCACAATTGGCCCCTTGCCTCAGTTTCCCTCCTGATTCCTCAATAGACCCAGTACAGCCTTTGGAATATAGAAATAGCCCTTGGGGGGTAATTTATTACCAAAAGTCCCACTACCATAAATCGGAATCTCCCCAGCACCTTCCAAACAGCACATTCATCCCAACAGTCCTGCACCAGCCGCGGCTCCGGCGTCTCTCTCCACGCCCCGTCCCAGCCCCTCTAGTTGGGGCGTTTCTCTGCCCTGTCTCTTTCCCAGTGTGACACTGGCGGGCAGGTCCCCATGTCTCAGCTGGACACTGACAGATATGTCGCTGGAATGAGTCTGGCTCCCCGGTGGGCTAATAGCGATCAAACAAGTCTGAGAATTCGAAGAGAGCGTTTAGTGTTTGGATTCTACCAAACCCTTGTGAGTGGCTGTCTGCATTAATCTCACCTGTAGCATCTCTGCTCCATACTGGAATGTACCGTTTGAGTGGGTGTATTGTGAGCGTCTGAATCGCCAGACTGGAGCGTGAAGAGCTGCTCTCCTACAGATATTGTTAGGCCCCTCCCGAAAGAGGAGACCTAGCGATACCAGACGGGCTCTGCTGGATCTTACAACTGGAAACTCTCGGCATCTGGACTGAAAAACCATCAGCTGCTACTCAAGCCTTCTACTGCTGTTCCGCAATTCTCCCCTGAGGATGAGTCATGCAGACAGACTCCTCCCACCAGCTGAGTGTGCAGCTCAGAGCACATGGCAGGAGGGGATAAAACCCCAAACAAAAGGAACAGATTCTCTCTACGCTGCTTGGACTCCGGGGGCAATGGTCTGGGGCAGGGGGAGACAAGGTGTTTCTAGGTATAAGCAAGAGATCCCCAGCTGCTTAGCCTGGGTTAGCCCTAAGGGTCAAATAGAGGTTGCTGATTATAGATGCTCTATTACCTTTTGAAACCTAACCCAGACACACGAAGGAGTGACAATGTTTACTTGCTTTAACCTTGTAAATAACTCTGATTTCCTGTTGCTAGTTAATACATTTTCATGTAGTTTGGCTACAAGTGTTGTCTTTGGGGGGAGACCTAAAGTGTAATTGACCTGGGGTAAGTGATGGGGGCTTTGGGACCAGGAGTCCCCAGAATACTGCTGTGGTCCTTGGTGTAAGGGACCAGCTATCGCAGGGATACACCCAGCTGGAGGCAAGACAGGCCGGAGTACCCCGGGGACGGTCTGTTACGCCGTGCTAAGGCTGTTGTAGTGCCGGAGGAGTTTACACTTGGGGCAGGTGGTTGGTGAAATCTAAGTTTAGAACTCACAGGACTTGTGTCCTGGGTTTTAACAGCCTGCCCCACAGTTGGTGCTCGCGCTCTTGTGCCACCGTTGGGAGTGTTACCTCCAGGTAGCATCAGTGCCCCCCCCCCCCATCATTCCCCAGCCTTCAGCCCTCTCAAGCCCTGGCTCTCTGGCCTGGGAAAGGCAGTAGGTGACCCCCAACTGCCTTCAGCTCCCACCAGCCTGATCTGGACCCACTGCTCTGCAGGGAACACTGACCACTCCCTCCTTCAGTGTCATCCCCTCCCTGGAGCTCTCAGCCCAGCTCTGCCCTGCCTCGGAGCTTGCTTTGGGCTCTCTCCAAAGCCTGGGTTTGGACCCTCCTTTATAATGCCCATCCTCCTCACCACACCAAGCTAGGGGGCCCCTGGGATGGACCAGGAGAGCTGAGCCCCCTGGTTAAAGGGGGAAGAGGTCGCAGGGGGCAGAGTGGAGGCTCCATCTCATGGGTGTATTTGGCATCGATGCCCTGTTGTGATTACGTCAAAGGCAATGCTCTGGGCTTCAGGGCGCCACTGGCAGGAGAGAGACAGCCCAGAGTCGTGCATGGACCTGAGGTTCCCATCATCCCCCCACTCTGGATCACGGGACAACCCCGGGGTTCGAGCAGGTCCCTGTGACAGCTTTGCTGAGCTGCCCAGGTTTCCAGTGAGCTTGGGCCTTGCCCCCCAGCGTGGAGGGATCTGGGGTCTCTATCCAGGGCTGAGGGCTGGGCCCAGAGCGGTTATTTGGGGTTTGAGCAGACAAACAGCAGAGCAAGACTCAGGGAGTGAAACCCCCCAATGAGCAGAGGCTACGCCAGTGTGGGGGAGCATCCAGATGCCAGGGGTGGGGCGCAGTGAGTATCTGGCCTACATGGGGCACTCTGCGATGGAGCAGGGCTTGGTAACAAGCCCCAGTGACCGGCAGAGTGACGAGCCATCCCAGGGGAAAGCACTCTCCACAGTGCGCAGGGGAGACGGGTCTTCACACAACACACAAAGATCTTCAAACTTCCCAGTGGCTACTTGGAGCCTTGTTGAAAACCCAGCAGGTCACTGCCCCTGACTCTCTGCTAGGACATCTGTGTGGCGAAGGAGCTCCCAGCCCAGCCATCCCGGATTGGTCCTGCTTTGAGCAGGGGGTTGGACTAGATGACCTCCTGAGGTCCCTTCCAACCCTGATATTCTATGATTCTATGGGACCCAGCAGCCCTGGGTGAGGCGAAGGTCTCTGGCCATTAGCTCTAGGGTCCTGGCTGGTGCCATGGGACCCCCATCTCCACTGGCCTCTCAGGCTAGTGCAGCACAGCTGTCAAACAACAACAGTAAAGCCCAGAGGCATGTGAGCCAGCCCCCCATATTACACAGACATTAGCAATCCGGGGACGCTGCCACCTCTGCCTGTTGCTGGGTCCTCGCCCCGGGTTCTGAAGCAGCCGGTGTTGGGCGCTGTCAGACCCAGGATACTGGGCTCCCAGGACCCACCTGGGCTGGCCACCCCTATGTTCCTGGGACCCTGGTGCTTGGCTACACACCCACGGCTTTACAGGGACCCTCCGAGATTCAAGCACGCAAGGGATTGCCTCTAATCACAAAAGTGGGAGGAGGGGGGTTCCCCGCAGGTCCTGGCCGTGCTCCCCTCCCCCAGCTGTAGGACAGTGATGTTTTTCTCCAATCACCCAGCCCTGCCCAGATCACCCCAGCAATGTCCAAATGAAGTGCCTGCCCCCGAGACCTCATTTACACGGCTCTAATCTGGAGTGACTCTGGAGTTAGTGAGTGGTCACACCAGGTAGCAGAGCTGCTAGGGCCATGACGAGGGCCCCTCCCCACAGCCAGCAGTGGGGAGGGGCAGGGCCCGGCCAGGCCATTCCGTGTCCCTGGGGCTGCAGTAAGGCAGATGGCTTGTTGTCCCCGAGTTTTTCAGGTGAGCGAGTCTGGGCCCAGTAAGTGCCGCGCCCTGGGCCCGGAGCAGACACGGCTTGGTTTGCTCTGCCAGCCCTGGCCCAGCAGAGCGCGCTGTCTGCACACCATAGCCAGCATCTCGCAGTCTCAGGAAGCAGAGCATTCCAGCCGCTTTACTCGTCCGTCTGGGTAAAACAAGCTGCCAAACATGCTCACCCAGAGCCTGGGGTCGCCTGGCAATAGGGACCCAGGGAAATTCACAAGGAAAAGCCTCAGCCCGTGCTCAAAAGCATCCGGCAATGAGCCAGTTAGCTGTGAGAGGGCAAATCTATTGTGAATCCCACGCAGAGGCTCTGCTGCGTCAGACTCGAGCCATTCGCAGTGTAACACATCTGGACACTGCACAGGCCTTGGTTCCCCTGCAGCATGGCCCACTGGACTGGGACTCAGCAGACAGGGTTCTGTTCCCAGCTCGGCCTCTGTCCTGCTGGGTGACCAGAGCAGTCACTTCCCTAGTCTGCACCTCAGTTTCCCCATCTTTAAAATGGGGATAATGACACTGGCCCCCTTTGTTAAAGGGCATTGACAGCTGCTGAAAAGCACTACATACCAGCTGGGTGTCATCTATTACGGAATGATCTAATAACATCGCCTGCTTTTCCCGAGTCACAGATCATAATGCCAGCAGGGGGCACTGTGATCACTTAGTCTGACCTGCATAGGACTGCCCAGAATTAATTCCTCTTGCATCGTTTTTAGAAAACCATCCAGGCTTGATGGAGAATCCACCACGACCCTTGGGGATTGTCCCTGTGGTTAATTACCCTCACTGATAAACAATTGTCTGAATTTGTCTAGCTTCAGCTTCCACCCCTTGGATCTTGTTACCTTGCTCTGCTAGAGTGAAGAGCCCACTGCCAAAGTTCTGTTCCCCACGTAGGTACCTATGGACTGGGATCAAGTCACCCCTTCACCTTCTCTTTGTGAAGCTAAATTGAGCTCCTTACGTCTATCACTAGACAGCAGGTTTTCCAATCCTTTAATCCTTCTCGTGGCTCTTCTCTGATCCCTCTCCAATTTATCAACATCCTTCTTGCTCTGTGGGCACCAGAACAGGACATTATTCCAGCAGCAGTTCCACCGGTGCCAAAGAGAGCGGTAATGTCACCTTCCTACTCGAGATTCCCCTGGTCAGAGAGCCAGGGATTACATTAGGCCTTTTGGCCACAGCACCACATGGGGAACTCATGCTGAGCTGATTATCAACCATGACCCCCAAGCCTTTTTCAGGGTCACTGCTTCCTTAGACTGAGTCCCTAGATGACTTTACATTTCACCCTATTCTAACACGCTGTTTGCTTGTGCCAGCTTACAAAGCAACCCAGAGCACTCAGTGTCAGTGACCTGTCCTCTTCCTTATCCCCTCCCCCAATCTTTGCATCAACTGCAAACTTTACCAGTAGTGATTTTATGTTTTCTTTCAGGTCATTGGTAAATATGTTAAACAGAGAACAGAACCCTGCAGGACCCCTCTAAAAACACACCCCCTGGAGAAGAATTATATTTTGACACCTATCAGTAGCCAGTTTTTAATCCATTTAACATGGGCCATGTTAGTTTTGTGTCATTGTAGCTTCTTAGGCAAAGTGTTGTGCAATACCAAGTCAAACCCTGAGCAGCTCTAGTAGCAAGGGGTTCTGTGGCCTACATTGCTATGTAGCTGCTACACCTTCATTTGCAGCATATACACTGTAACCATCCTAAGAAATCTGCCATCCTGTTCTCAGACTCTCCGCAGCACGTTACAGAGTCACACACGCTGTGCTCTCCCCCTCAAAACTGCTTTGTTCTTTTAGAACTGTTCTGACCAGCTTCCTCGAACCGTACAGCCATTCAGCCAGTGCACACAGCTCCTCTCCGCACAGAGCGCGACAGCCCCTGCTCGGCAGGAGCACATGGACAGTAGAGGAGGCAGCAGGTGTGTGCCTCAGGCTGTGCTTTGTTAGAATACGTCCCCTGGGTCTCCCCGGAGCTTGGGAGCCCCCAGAAAAGCCACACCAGCCTGAGGGAGAGGGTCATGGGGAAACATTCCCACGGGAACGAGCTGGAGCCAGAGCGCTGGCCAGGTTTGTGCAAGGAAGAGGAAGGGGTGTGTGGGTGGGTGTGGGTGTGGGTGTATGTGTGTGTGGGGGGGTGCAGTTCTTAGCCCTCAGCCTCCCTACCCCAGGGAGAGCACACACCTTGGTGAAAATCCAGCTCCTCTTTGCCCAGGCTGTGGGAGGCCCACAGGAGAGCGCACAGCACCGTGCACCCAACACCATCTACCCCTCTGTTGCAATCTCTGCTGTTCCGGAGAAACCCTGAGCTAAGGGCAGAAAGCCCTGACTGGCCCCATCCCATCTCCCTGCACCAGCCCCTTATTGAGACTCTCCCAGCCTGCTCACTCTTAGGGCCAGAGCTGCTCAGCTGGTGCATCCCCTTGCAGGGCACTGACCAGACTGTTTCCTGGGGCTCACCTGGGAAAAGGGCTCCACCTAATTGCTGGCAGGTTTGACTCATCCGTCAATTGTCTGTGTAATCTCAGGACTCAGGACACCTGTACTGTGATTCTAATGAGCAAATGCCCCAGCACAGAGAGTCCCTGGGGATGTTAACACAACACTTATCCTGGGGCATCTATGCAGGACCTGGCAGATTGGTTCCCACCTGAGCCCCTGTAGGTTGAATTTCTGTCTCCTGTGCTGGTTGCTCAGAGAAGGTGGCAAGACCCCGGCAGTAGCAGTTATGGGTTAACCTGACCCAGGGAGAGGTTCCCATTAGGTCCTGTGGCAGTGGTTGGAGGTTTACAGCCCTTCCCAGAGTCCTGTTCGGGCTTTATTGTCTCTCTATTTACTATGATATGGGAACTCTGCATGCTCTTATTAGCCACAGAAATGCTGAGACCTTTTCTGAACCTTGCCCTGGGCTTGGCTTCAGGGAGATCTTGTGTGGAGTGGGTGGCATTTTCCAGTGTTCACGTTTTCACTGAAATGTTATGTCAGAAATTCAGTTTTCAACCAAACTATCTGACCAACCATAAAAGGAAAAAAAAACATAAAAAATTTAGTCATTTCTTGTCAAAAAGTTACTGAGTTTTTCACCCAGCTGCTTAGCAGGGCAAAAGCTTTCAACAGTAAAGAAAGCTACCATAGGGGGACAGATTAATAAGACTGGGACTTTTCAGCTTGGAAAAGAAATGACTAAGGGGGGATATGATTGAGGTCTATAAAATCATGACTGGTGTGGAGAAAGTGAATAAGGAAGTGTTATTTACTCCTTCTCATAACACACGAACTAGGGGACACCCAATGAAATTAATAGGCAGCAGGTTTAAAACAAACAAAAGGAAGTATTTCTTCACACAACGCACAATCATCCTGTGGAACTCTTTGCCAGAGGATGTTGTGAAGACCAAGACTATACCAGGGTTCAAAAAAGAACTAGATCAGTTTATGGAGGATGGGTCCATCAATGGCTATTAGCCAGGCTGGGCTGGGCTGGTGTCCCTAGCCTCTTTTGCCAGAAGCTGGGAATGGGCGACAGGGAATGGATCACTTGATGATTCCCTGTTCTGTTCATTCCCTCTGGGGCACCCGGCATTGGCCACTGTCAGCAGACAGGATACTGGGCTAGATGGACCTTTGGTCTGACCCAGTCTGGCCGTTCTTATGTTCTCATTCTAGCATTTGCCATATTGGTCTCCATCCCATTCCTTATGAGTCCGAATGTTTTGATTGCTCTTTCGGCAGCTGCTGCACACTGAGCAGAGGTTTCCCATGTGCTGCCCAGACTGATGCCCAGGGCTCTTGTCTGAGTTAATACGGTTCACTGAGAACCCAGTAAGGTGAGTAAGAGGCTCTGATTACCCTGCGTCCCATGCCCAACTCTTTGCATTTGCTGACTCTGAATTTCGCCTGCTATCATGTTGTTTTTCACCTGCATCTTCAAAGTGCTGTGACAATATTACAGCCTCAACCCTGCCCTGAGAGCCAGGCAGGTGCGGCGGGTGCCTTCGTGGTAGTCGGTCACTACAGGGTCAGGGCCATCTCCCCCCATCCAGCAGCCAGCGAGGCAGGTGAGTGCTGTCACACCCATGGGACAGGTGTGCAAGCTGTAGCCCAGAGGGGTTTACTGGCCTGCCCGAGGCCAGAGATGGAGCCAGGGTCCCATGCAGGGTTAGAACCTGGGTGTACCCGTCTCTCAGCACCATGCTATGGAGCCTTCACGCCAGGCCTGGAGCTTTGCTGTGACAAACCAGCCTCCAAAAACGCTTGGAAAAATATTTCCTGGCAAAAGAGCCCTTCCAAACTCCAACGAGAGGGGAGGAGACTTCACTGAAGGATGGCAAGTGGCCCCCTACCCCAGGAAGACAAGGGATGGAGGAAGCAGGCGGGGGTGCCTGGGGTGGCACATGTCCAGCACAACAATCTCCTGGCAGTGCTAATGCCACAGTTCAGACACTGCCCCGAAGTTGAACTTAAAAGAGGCCGAAGTCTCCTCAGAGCTACAGCTGTGCGGCGGGAGGGGGAGGAGGTGTCAGTCGATCAAAGGGAGGAGGGTCTTGTGGTGAAAGGCCCAGCCTGGGCATGAGGAGATCGTGGCTCTATTCCCAGCACCGCTGCTGACTTCCTGTGTGCCTGCAGTCCGGAAGCACTGCCCCTCTGTCCATGGCGCTCATCCCGACCCAGTAGACAGAAGACACATGAACAGCTCCGAGCAGGGCCAGACAGCTGAAGCCCAACCCCCTGGGGGCAGCTGGGCCGCAGAAAGCGATGGCATGAGCATGGCGGTAACCTCGTGTGGGTGGCAGAGGCTGTAGCCTCCCCGCACCCAAGCGCGAGTGCCCTGCAGAGGCAGCAGCTCAGTCCCGCTCCACTTTGTTTCCAGCCGAGCCAGGACTTGCCGGTGCTCCGGGCTGTCTCCGTCCCCAGTTTCAGAGGGGAAGCGTGTGCTGAGGCCTCTGAGTAGGAGCCGCCGTGCGGATGGGCTGGGCCTGCACCCTCAGCCTCTTGCTTTAGTGTCTAACATTCCCATGGCTGGGAAAGGGAGCAGGATACAGCCAGGCGGTCGTGCTGATTACACGCGGCAGGGCAGGGAGGCCCCAGGACCTGCCCAGACCTGAACCCCAGATCTGCTGAGGCTGGGGCCATGCGTGGGAGCGTGACTCACCCCTAACACTCGGCGTCTCTGCCTGCCTGACCGTCTAGCTGGACCACATGTGCAGCTCCGGGGGAGGCTGGGTGGTCTGTTCTTCCCTTGATGTGACCTGTGCACACCCCGAGGGGAACTTCGCTCTTGAAGAAGTCACTGAAAGAGCTCCTCAGTCCCGCTAGCATGCCGGGCTGCCTCCCTCCCAGAGGGAACTCGGCCAGCGTTTGCTAACGTCGCCGCAGGCCTTGCAGCTTGACCCTGAAATGACAATTGACAGGTGGAAGAGGGGAAATGCACCTCCTGGACAGAGGACTCATGGGTTCTAGTCCTGACTCTACCAGTCACAGGCTGTGTGACCTTGGACAAATTGCTGCATCTCCCTGAGCCTCAATTTCCCCACTCATGTGCCTACCCCACAAGAGGGTTGCTGGAAGGGAGAGCTCAGCCGTTCCCCCAGCAAGCCCTGCCAGGGGAACACGAGGTACAAGGAGCCCCTGACTCGTTTCTCCCTCACCTCCCTTGTGCGCGCACGCAGAACCGGGGACGCACCTGCGATACCAGCAGGAGGCTGCGGCTCATTCGCTACTTGTTCCCGTTCCCTGGGAGCGTCCCCACGGCTGCCAATGATGCCTCTCCCTACCGAGGAGCCGCCTACAGCCCAGAGCCACTGCAGGGGAGATTGTGCTGAATGGGACCCAGTCATGATAATGGGGGGACAGGCACTTGTGGGTCGCCTGGCCTCACCCGCTGCACAGCTCCATGCGCCTTCCCTGGGGGCTGGAGAGGGGACCCGGAGGAGGGAGCCATTGCAGGCCGAGCTCCCTCGGAGGCCAGGTCTGTTCCCAGCAGATGGGGCAGGGCGTGGCTGTAGTCTGGATGCTGTTTGCTATTGTTAAGCTGGGTTTGAGAGCTTCGGCCTCATCAGGGAGAGGTGGAGGCTACCCCCATGTTCAGAAACTCCCCCAGGGCAGAGAGCATGCCAGGGGCAGGGACTGATTAGCATTCACTTCCCATCCACTGTAATAGATGGAGATCCAGGCAGCACAGAACCCAATCCTGTTGTGTCATTACACTTGGTTAAGTGCCCTGTAACTATGACCGATCGCACTTCCCTGGGCTGCTGCTGCTCGGTATTTTTCAGCGGGTTTCTGCTGGGCTGGCACCCCCACGAAGGCTGGGAGGGTCTGAGTGCACAGAAGTTAACCCACAGAAATGAAACCAAGGGAACTGCAGCTAGATGGCAACAGCGCTGGGGAAAAAAGATCGTTACGATTTAAGAGAGAAAGACAAAACAATCCCTTTGTGTTGCATGGCACGGCTCCCTGAGATTCCACTAGCACCCTGCCTATCTACCCCGCCCCTGGGGTATTTCTGCAGCTCGCTCGGACAATTACCTTCCTACCTGCCTTGCTCTGCACCTGCTAGTGGGGGTCAGGCAGGCAGTGCTTCCTGGAAACCCCTCTCGGTACAGGCATGAGGGTGGCTGTTGCTGAAAACAGATGCTAATTTTGCAGGTGTAGACAAGGTCACACACACTAGCTGCTGCTCCACACACCTCCTTGTGAGAGGCTTGCCGGAGCGCGCATCCCGTGGGAATTACCCTTAAGTGGCCACATTGTCCAGTGGAAACAGTATCATGGACACCAGTCCCCATTGGTTCTCCCCACTGGTGCTGTATGCTGCCTAGGGAGGGGGGAGCCCAGAAATGGACCACTTGGTTTCCTTGGCCAGACTGGAGTGATTCCAAGGGAGCAAGGAGGCACCCCTGTTAGAGGGGACCCCAACAGCCCCACAGCCTTTAAGGCTGGACTTCTCTCTCTGGCCAGAGGGGAGCTGCTAACTGGCATGTGATCAGCTGGGATCATTCACATGGAAGGTTGGGGTCCCATTACACTGGGGCATTGACAATTCTGGGATCTCTTCCTTCCTCTCCTACGAAAGGCTGAACCTGCATCATCCATAAATGCTCATCCAGTAAGCCAAGGAGCCCTGGGCCTGGGTGCCCCTGATTCCCAAGTTACGCCTGCCAGTAACGAGGTGGGGCTACTCACCCCCACACTCACAGCCCCACTCGCCAAGCAGCCACAGGGAAGTGAAAAAACGGGTGGAAACAGCAGAGTTAACAATAGAGCAGAGGCCCGTGACCTACTGCAGGCCACGTCTACCACAGGGGGATCCACATGAGGGGAGCGGCTATCTCCCCACGGAGAGCAGTGTCTGTGCTGAGCTGGGACATTTCAAAACCTGCTGCATGTCGATAATCTTTCTCCATTATTCTTAATTAAATAGAGGCTGCCAAGTGTCCCATGGCTCAATGTTTTATTGGGGAAACAGAGAAAAATCTTCACTTACAGTCACTTAATGGCTATACTGTAAAGTGCTGTGTTGATTAAGTATCTCGGAGGGACTTTGGCTTCGCACAGTGAGGCAGGACTCTGAGCTGCTCTGTAACTATTCACTTGCCTAGACTTGTAGTAGGAGACAAGAGCAAACAAATGTTTACACTGTGGGAACATGAGCCCGGGAGAAGGGTTTCTAGTGCTGCGAGAGGACCTGGTTGCAAATTATCACATTTTCCACAAAAATGTTTTGCAAACACGTTTCCGAAACTTTAATGACGAATGTTTGCTGGTTTTCCGCAAGCTCACAGAATGGGAGAAATCCTCCAGAAAGTCAACATTTCTATCACATTTTTTTGCAACAAATGTCAATTTTTTTTGTTTTGCAAAAACTTGTCTACCTTTTCCAACCAGCTCTTACTGGGAGGCAGGGCTCCTGGGTTCTAGGCTGTCTCTGCCACAGATTTGCTGTGTGATCACTCTTATGCCTCCATTTCCCCATTTGCAAAGTGGGGCTAACAGCATTTACCTACATCCCATTCTGATCTAACGCATCCAGAGGTACTGGTGGATCTGTCTGGGGGTGGAGTGGTTCTGGAGCTGAGCAGCTGTCTGTGGAGGATGCAGCATGAGAGTTTATAGGATAGCTGCAGAGAAGTTCTGTATCGATCTAGGAGTTTGCTGTCTGACGTCTGGGTCTGCAGATGTAATTATCTTAACCTCTCCATGCATCTCCTGAGCAGTAGAGACCTCTGTGAGGGTCATCTCTAGGGCTAAGTCCCCCAGTGCTAGATGGGTTTACAGCATCGCTATAACCACACAGGGCCACATTCAGCCCCCCTGCAGCTCCACTGATTTCAGTGGGGTTGTACACCCAGGATTATTTGGCCCAGTCCTTTACCACACTTTTCAAACACAGAAATGCTCGGGGGGGGGGGGGGGCTAATTAAGCTCTTGAAGTTACGCAGCAAGGTGGCCACTTGACATCCTCCCAGTCTGCCTGCCTCTCCTATACCCCTGGCTGACCACTACAGCCAGCTAAGGCCATGGCCTCCATCTGTCACTCTGCTAGAGAAACCTCCACCCATCACAGTCACACAGCTCCCGGGTTGTTCTGCCTGGGAGTAGGGGAGGGGCTTTGGGCGTTCAACCAGCCAGGAGCTAGTCACAGGATTTAATCTGGGGAAAGGGCAGGACATTGCAGCTCCCCGGGCAATAACATTTACAGGAGCATCTGGGGTAGGTGGACACATAGATATGGTGTCCCAGCCACACAGCCAGAGCCAGAGCCAAGGTACCCACAGGCAGAGCCGTGTCCCATGGCTAGAGGATGGCCCTCGGGAGTCTTTTCTCCTCAATGTCAAAGGAAACTTTTAACATATTGTTGTTTTGTTTGCTTAGAGCTACTCTGCTGGCCCCAAAGAATGAGATCATGAACCCTGCTGTGAGATCTGCCAGGTCCTCTCTTTGCAATAAATCAGCATCTCCTTGTACTTGTAAGTTATCTTATCAGCTTATTACAATCCTTATCCAAAAAGTATAAATCCAATTCCGCCAGCCAGAGGCATCCGATTACATTAATTAATCTGTCTGTGCTGGAGATCGTGCCTAACACTTGAACTTATTTGGGGCAAACGCCACACTGACCCTGAGTTGTTCTTCTATAAATCAGGAATTGGAGACAAAGGCCAAGGACCTGTCCCCAGTGTTACTTAGCAGCAAAGGCCAGGGAACCAGTTGCACTGTCAGCCCCACACAAGAAAGCTGCAGGAGAGGCAGAGTCTGTCTCCATGTTTCATTGGGAGTTTGTGAGGGGAAGTAGCTCACACTCGAGAGGGAAGATAGGTCAGAAACAAAGCTACCCTCTCCACCTCTGGCTTCACGCTCAGGCTGGATGGAATCTTTGATTAGGACTGGGTAGATAGCTTCCCCTCCTCCACCCATTCCTCCTCCTGCCTTTCCTCAGGCCAGAGGCTCTGGAAATTTCCACCGATCCAGCCTCGAGATCCCCCTGTCTGGTTCTGTGGCCTCCTTTTAGGTCCATTTGTGTGGGAGGGAGGGTGCTGGATTTAGGGTGACCAGATGTCCCAATTTTATAGGGACAGTCCTGATTTTGGGGTCTTTTTCTTATATAGGCTCCTATTTCCCCCCACCCCCTGTCCTGATTTTTCACATTTGCTGTCTGGTCACCCTAGCTGGATTATACATAGATGAAGCGAGTGCCGATGTCCCCAGTTGAACCTTGGCCTGGTCATCGGGGACCAGCAGAGCCCCTGTAGGCTCTTCAGGAGGGATGTGGAAGAGGAGGGAGCAGCGGCCGTAGGGAGGGTTGTGTGGGAAGATTGAGAGAGGGGTAGAAGCAATGGTGAGAACCTGTTGCTTGGTAATTGCAATGTTCTGCATCCGAGTCAGTCTCACGCTGGGTCAGGGACTGTCTGCAGAGGGTTTAGACTCGTCTCTCATTGTGGGCACATTTGCCACTTTAAGTTCAGAGGTTGTGTGTCCCTCAAAGAGAGCAGTCATGGCATAGTCATTTTGAAGTGAGTATTAATCCAGTTATCTGCATCTTACACGCACCGGCAGAATGGAAACACACCCGTAGATATTTAAAGTGAGTGCCCCCCTCTGGACGTGGGGAGTCTGATGCTGAGACTCTCCGACATTTGAAAAGGTCTCTTTGAAGGGGCTTTTCTCAGTGGTTTTATGATTTCCAGGATTTATCACACGGATTTTGTTGAGTAAATTTGTCACAGACATCAAGCTAATCTTACTCCTAGCAGAGCGTGCTGTGTAGAAACTCACAATGCCCATGTTTTAACTTCAGCTCGGTATGGGTGCACCTATTTTTAGCAATTATCTTTATAGTTGCCAAGCTAAAAGCCTTGAAAAATTAATAGTTTTCACTCAGTTATTTGCTGAATTAAACTGAGATGATCACTTTGGTCAAACGAGGAAGAGCTGAGCGGAGGGGATAATTTTCAAGGGAATTAAAAGATGTTTTAAGTCTCTTCCTTGCGCTGCAGAGCTCCCAGCGCTGAAGGCTCACACATTTGGCTTTATCCTGCCCAGAAAAGATGGTTGAGAGGATAATGCACTGGACTGAGATCAATTCCCAGCTCAGCACAGCCTCCCTGTGTGAACTGGGGCAAGTCACTTAATCTGTGCTCGGCCTCAATTCTCCCTCTGGGCCAGGGGATAAACCCTCCCCTCCTCCACACGGGTGTGATAGGTATAAAATCCATTAAAGATGGTGAGGTGCTCAGGTACCA
>NW_020664444.1:1062086-1134271 GCF_002925995.2 Terrapene triunguis | reverse complement strand
ATATCAGTGAGGTGCTCAGGTACCACGGCGGTGAGGTGCTCAGGTACCACGGCGGTGAGGTGCTCAGGTACCATGGCGGTGAGGTACTTGGGTACCACAGCTGGGGGGAGAGCAACGTAAGGATCTAGATAGATTGCCACAGTTAGGGTGTCGTCAAGACCAGCTCTGTGCTACTATAACCAGCGCATTAGAGTTCGGCCAAAGTGTGAGCCAGAGAACTGGATCGTCAAGGCCACAAATGGCGAGTCAACAGGCCCGAAAGCTCTTCAGATGCCGCTCCGACAGCTCCGGTGCAGCCACTGTTAGTGCAGTGACGCCTGTGGAGTTGGAGTCAGGAGCTCTGGGGGCCTGTCCCTGGTGTTGCAGGTGGGTAGCTGAGCTAGTGACCGATGGATGGAGCTGTCACTGGCCTGCACTTTGTATTGAGCTGCCACTGGGGTTGTTTGCTCTGGAGAGTCAGTGCGGGGGCGAGTTTGCCTGGGGGAGGCGGCTAGGGGGCAGGTTGCCCAGGGGAGGCGGCTCTGGGGGCCATTTGCTCTGGGGTTCTGAGGCCTCTGCTCACTCCCATCTCTCCCAGGAGAACCGAATCGGACTCAGTGTCCAGACGAGCAGTCCAGGCAACCGAGCCAGTCGAGAGGGGTCTTGGAGGCCCCAAGTGGGGGCGCAGGAGCGGAGAAGCAGGTGCCTGCGAGGACTCTCTGGGTTTGATCTGGGAGCGAACCCGACCTTCTGGCTAAGATTTTAAAATATCATTAAAGTTCCTATTCAGATACCTGCCCCCCTTGCTCAAGAGACGATTTAACATTTATCAGCAAGTGTCAAGCTAACCTGTGCAATTCAGAGTGCAAAGACCTGCACAAAATGGCAGCCGCGGCATCCGTGGTGTCACCAGCTTTATACAAGACAGTACATGAAAATTGCAATGTGCTTTTCTGCTCTTCAGGCTGAAGGGCTCCTTAACACAGGCCATCGCCTGATATCAGAGTGAATGATTTCTTTCATTATTCCTGGTTATGAAGCCTATTTTCATGTTATTTGTCATTTGTGAAGCAATTTAGTTTAAAGATGGCTCGAAGCTTTTGTACAGAGCAATCAAAGAAAATGTAGGGCAGGGTGCTACGGGGAAGATTGGGATTCTCTATCTGCTCTGACATAACTAAATGCAGACAAGCTGCCCCACCGCTTCCCAGGGATCCATTCTCTAACAACCGGATTACGTGAGCACACAGAGGCTTGAATGATTTATGGGCGTGCGTGCATGCGCGTGAGCAGAGGGGGGCAGGTCATATGAATTTGAACTTGATGAAGCGCCTGAGAACCCCACTGGGACATGCAGGCGGGATTAAAGCAACTTTGGGCCAACAACTTTCTGCTGCACACACATTTGGATTTAAGAGCCGATCAATTGTGTGTGTGTTTTCTCACCCTAAGAAATGGAGTATGGATCCAGGGGAGAAATTTTAGTGGGACTTTTTATCCTTCTATCTATTGCAGGGTTGCTGTTTCTCACAATGAAAAGCCAGTCATAACAGCATCTCTAAGAACCAAACCTTGCGCTGCCGCTGTGCTGATATATTGCTCACTCAGGAGTCGTACCATGGCACCAGCTAGCAAGAAAACAAGGGTGTAGAATCAATTCTTCAGCAAGTGTTGTTTGATTTTGTCATAAAAAACTTAATATTCTATATTTAAAACCATAGCTGCAGCATTTTCAAATGAAAAGGTCTGGCATTAAAATATGATAGAGGAGCTAGAGAGCAGCGAACACAAGTCAATCCAGGTCTAAGGTCTGGAGCAGGAGTAGGTAGCGAACGGGCCACACTTCCATTGTTACCCCGACTGCTGTGAGTTAGGGGGCTGTGTTGGCCCCAGCTCTGTTTGTATGAAGTCAGACCCATCGCATTATTTTGATACAGTTTTTGGCAGTCAGATTTCTTTGCTTTTAACTGTAGCAAATAAAATAGCGAACACATTTAAATACATGTAAAAAACCTACCTAGCAGCGACCCTCCCCCCAGTCTGACACCGACTATGGGTAAAGTTGGGGACTTGGTGTAAAAAAGTCCATGTTTGATCTAATTTAATGCCTGGTGCCTCCACCTAGAAATCTCCAGGAAATAAATGTCATGCAGGGGTAGCTGCAGAACAAGTAAATCCCCACAGGCGACGGGGTCGGATTCCAGCAATGCTCAGATGGCCTCCCACAGGTTGGCACATTCACTGGAGAAGGGTGGGGAGACTGAAGAACTTTTGGCTGAGAAATGAAACAGCACGTGGAGCAGACGACGATACCTTAGCACAAACAGCAGCCAATTCTGTGCGTTTACTGCGGCTGCGCTCTGTCCTGCACACCCGGGGCCCTGCTCCGAGCTCCCTGTTGGGTTAGTAAAACTCACCCAGGAGAGCTCAGCGTCCTCCCAGCCACGCAGTGAGCGCTGGGGGTTCCCCCGGGGGCCACGGGAGTTTCTGACGCAGAGGCAGCACATTCACACTGCTGTTCTGGGGCAGTCGAGACGGCGCAGCTGCAGTGTGGCAGCATCGATGGGTGATCAGGGCCGAGCCAGGCCGGATAATGCCAGAGCCGGCACCATGCACTGGTATTGCCCGTCCCCCGACTCCAAACACACGTTGGGGATTTTCAGACTCGTCCCAGGAAATGTGTGTGTGTTTCTTCAGGCTGAACTTCCACCCCCATGGGCAAGGCCTCAGTCCGCACAGGGATGGGGAGGGGCATTGCCAGGACCCGGCTGTTGGGAGTGAGGGGGGTTAAGAGTGCAGAGGTGGGTGAGCAATAGGCACATCTCAGGTCACTCGCTCGCTTCTCGAAGCATCTGAACCCCTGGGTACCTGAGAGGCCTTAGTGGTGGAAACTGAAATATGGGAAGGAAAAACACTTTCAAAGAAGGAGTAACGCGCCCGCCTCCTGCCTGCGGAGGGCAGCCGGGTCGAACTGAAGTAAACTTTGCTGGAAATGGCCCCCGAAGTTCTGGGAATGATGAAACCAGACGCGAAAAGGAGAAGAAGGGAGACATGGTGGTGGAATCCTCAAGTTAAAGAATCTGCTGAAGGGAATAAAAAGTCACCTTCAGAAAATGGCTGAGCAGGGATGGCCTGGCATGCATGGAGGTAACAAGGAGGCCAAAACAAGAGTTGTGACGGCTAAAATATGGCCTGTGATGAGCGGCACAACGGCTTAGGAGGGTCTGAGAGAGAAAAGACCATTATAGACTCAGAGAGGCAAGAGAGAAAATGAGGGGTGTGAATGGGTTTCCTTACATTAGAAATGATGAGGCCATATTGCAAATGAATGGCGAATCCATCAACAAAGTTTGGAGGGATCCTTTGGAAAGACTGATGACTGAGGAGAACCCAAGTGAGGAATTAAGCCAAACCAAGGCATAGAGGAGGAAGAAGTTGCAGAGGCACTTAGGAAAATGAAAAAGGGAAAGCACCTGGGCCAGGTGAAATACCAGTGGATGCAGTGAAGTCACTGGGAAAGGAGGCATCAAGCATCTTACAAGTTTGTTCAATTATAGTCTTAAGAAAGGGGGAAATGCTGGATAAATGGCGTGAAAGCTGGCGTCCGAGCCAGAGGTTTGGAAGAAGGCTATAAAAGTCACCAACTACGAATAGGGAAGTGGCACGAAAGAAGACAAAGAGGTGAGTTAGCATCATAAACAACAGAATTTAATACGAGCTGAGATCAATGGCTCACACTCATACAGCTGCACCCACCCTGCCATCCTGCAAAATGTCACTTGACAATCACAAGGCCAATGAAACCTCAAGTTAGAAATGTTACATCATCAGAGCAGACTCTCATTGGCTCTCCACACCTGGAGGACAGGTCACTGTTTCCAGAAGCTTGTGAAAGCTGGTGATATTTCCATGTGACCCACCCTATCATGGGTGCCACATGCGCCACCAACACCACGAGCTTTGAGTGCAACCCTAGCAGATCCACCTGCCCTTGAAAGCTGACAGCAGATGCACGTCCTCTGAGCGCAAGCCAGCTTGGCCTAAAAACAGAGGCTAAGAGCCGCACAGTTTGCAGAAAGGACTTTACTGGCCGTTCTCTGAGAAATGGAAGGCAACTGCCATAAAAGCAAATACAAGCAACGTTCCTTCAGAAGCGGCCTCCCAATGGAAGCTCAGATTTCCACATTTCAAATGGCTTTTTGTGCAAACCCAAGGAGTTTTTCTGTCTCTTTGTACTTTAAAAATGGAGCAAGAAAATGGAGTTTGACCAGGCAATATGTCGGGCACACAGCAAGGCTTCCTCCTGTGAGCAGGACTTGCATGTACCGCCACAGGAAAGCTTAGAAATACAGATGTTCTTTCCCAGGATGCAGCCGTGTCCGATATCTGCAGCTGAGCCCCGTGCCCCCTCTGTAAGTGAGAGCACACTCAGGGTCTTCCTTCACCTGCTTGATAAACCTGATGACATTAGTCAGGAAGACTCTGCTGGAAAATAACAGGTGTGGACATGAGACAAGGCCTTTTCCTTCCGCCGTAGGGAAAGAAGGCTCCTATCGCACAGCCTGTTGCACATCTGCTGAAATCTCTTGGAACCCTCTGCAGTGCCCAAAGAACCAGCCCAGAGCAAGCAGCAGCTCTTCGGGGCCTGACGTGACACAGATGGAAAGTAGTGAGGACGTGCCACTGTTCCCCTTGTCCCAGGAATCCTGTTGAAGGGTTGGCTTGGCAGCACATTGCTGCTGCGTAGACTCCCTGGTCCCGGTCGTATGGATGCCCACGCCAGAGACATGCCCCTAAAAGCAAAGGGCTGACTCTGCCTCCTGTCCCCTTGCAGCCAGGGCAATGGAGCCCTCTGAGAAGGGACATTAAAAAAAACAAAATCGGAGATGATTTTTACAAGGAGAAACCTGTAAATTGTGTCCCTGATCTCTGCTCCTCTGAAAAATGGGAACTTTCTGTCTGAGGCAAACGCTGGTTTTATCAGGAGCTGGGAGCACCTGGAAGTGTTACTGTCCAACGTTCTCTCTGTCAGACTCCTGGCGTCTCTCACCATGAAAGCTGGATGCTGGGTCCTGCTCGGGCCGGATCCTCGGAGGTGGGACTGCTCTCTGCCGGTTCTGGGAGGGGCCAGGTTCCCAGAGAGCAGGAGGGAAAACCGGTTCATGTTTTGAGAAAGGGCGAGCCATGACATAGTCTCTATCCAGTTTGCGATTCGCTCCCACCACTCCACGGCAGATTCACTCCCGGTTCACACCGAACGCTCTCCAGGTGGCAGGAGCACGTGCTCCTCAACTGATCCAACACAGCCTCTCCCAGAAGTGACACATTATTGAGCGCTGCCACTTGCAGGCTGAGTGGGACGGACAAAGGCCCTTGCTGCAGATCACCTGGGCTGAGACGGACCAGGCGGAGGGCTGTGCAGAGTGTGTGTGTGTGATGATGACCATATCTGCTCCACTCTAGGGAAAACCCAGCTAGATCAGCTGTAGGTGTCGTCCTGAGTTCACAGGGCGAAGGATCTGGACTTTAATCTGTGCCGACCCCCCGTGCCCTCAGCCCCACGATGTGCATTTACTCCCTGCACCCACAATGGCCGTGAAAGAGAGTGCCAGAGCAACAGCACAACACTTATGTCCCTCCGTGGTCCTATTTTGAGAGCTTCTGCGCTGCACAGGCTCCGGGCTGGCCCCTCTGCTCAGGGTCTCCTCCCAGGAAGCCTTTTGCCATGAGGGAAGGTGGTAATGGTGCAATCCATGTCCCTTGCGCTAAGTATAGGGAATGCTGATTGTTTACTTCCTGCACGAAGGGAACAGAACCTTTCTAGGGGCTTCCAGTGTCATCGTGAGCAGCCGCGCAGCGAGCATGATTCACTGGAGACATCTGTGGCTGTTTGAGTGACGAGAATTTCCCAGTGTCTTCGCAGGCAATTCACAAACAGGAAGAAAGAGACAAAATTCAACAGATATGTTCTTCCCTGTGACTCATTCACGTAAGGCTAGTCTTCGCCCATCCCAAAGCACAAACCTGTCAGCACAGGGGTAGGGGGTGGGGGTCTGGGAAGCTCTTCCTTTGCAGATGCAGTCTGCAGCGACGAGCCATTTCCCTACGCTAGGGTATAATAGGGCACTAAAGAGTCCAGTAAAACACACATGCTTTTGTGACTGTTTCAAAGCATCCTTAAATCTGCAATGGGCTGGAGATAAACAAAAAAAAAACCCCTTCTATCTTTGCAAATTAAAGATGCTGCTTCCTGATCACTATGATCCTCCTCAAATTGACTTCTAAAAATAAGATACTTAATTAAATGTATCTGTTCTTGTGATGCTACTCAAAAGAGTTAAGTCCAGGAATGATAAAGGGACACTTTGTGATAATGTATTCGGGGAGACTGTTATCTTCCTCATAAAGGAATTCTGAAAGAACCAAGAATGTAATTGCATTATATTTATGTCAATTCTCTTATTTAACTCGGCTGCAAATGAAGTATTCTGTATTGAACTGCAACCCATTTTAATTTACAAAACCAGCTCTGCTTTCCTCAGTAGTATTGCAACTAATGAAAAATGACTCAAAGGAACAGATTTTTCCATATGAATGCTCACATAGACCCCAAACAGACAGACACGATGAATGAAGCAGCTTCCAGTGGCTGAGGCGTTTTCTAGGCTAAGAAAAGAGACCTAATTTTAGCTTGTTTTGAAACTTATAGGAAAGTGCCACTGCAGCCGATTTCAGTTCGCCTGCGTCTCCATTCATGCAATGTCGGGAATGTTGATTCATTCAGACTGTGCTGTGGCTTATGGCCCGCCAGCGAATTGTAGGGATAGACCTCGGGGGCTGGGCCTGCCAGGAGCACCGGGTATGAGAGCTGCTCTGCTGTTTCCCACTTCACATTTTTACAAGGCAGGTTGGCAGCAGGCACCGAATGTCTGACTAAGAATAGCCCCCGTAGGAGGAGAAGAGAAAACAGGAAGGGAAAGACTGCAAGGACTCACCCTCCACTACTGTGAATACACTGATCACCACAGTCACCTCCTCTCTCTTTTGCCCAGATCTCCTGAGTCCCATTCAGAGCCTCCTGTTCCTCCTCCCCTCTGCCCCATGAGCTCTGTGATTCCTGGCAGGAGGTGCTGCATGTCCCCCTCTATTAGCACGTGCCTATCCTCTGCCTACTGCTTCTGACCCTGCAGTCAGAGGCTTTTCCTTCTAACCAGAGACAGTGGCAAAGCACTGCTGGGTGACGCATAGGGAGCAGGGGAGAGAGGTCCAGCGGCTTGGGGTCTGTCCGCACTGTGGTTAGACACCCGTGGCTGGCCCGGGCCAGCGGACTCGGGGTCGTGGGTGTAGATGTTTGGGCTTGGCTAGAATCCTGCGAGGGGGGAGGGGGTCCCAGCGCTGGGCTGCAGCTCAAGCCAGAACATCTACACCACAGTTAATCAGCCCCTTAGCCCGAGCCCCACGACCCTGACTCAGCCAGCCCGGGCCAGCCGCGGGCGTCTAACCGCAGTGCGGACAGACCCGTGGCATCCAGGCTCGTCTCTTGGCTGAGCAGGGTGAGCATCCCACGGAGTTGTTCCACACAGCCTGACAGGGCCTGAGCTCGGCGGCGGGGAGACAGAGAGCTAAGTGGACCTGGCCATGTCAGCTGCCAGGGCTCCCGGGTCTCGCTGAGGAAGGGACGCTAACCCTGCCCCAGCCCCGGGCTCCATGCAGGCTGCACTGGGTAAATTGCCGGGTCTGTTTCTTCCCCATGGCAAAACTGGTGACTGAGGGGCTCAGAGAGCTGGTCTGAGCTTCCCAGCTAACTCCCTCCGGCAGCCTCTGCCAAGGCGCAGTCCTGACCTGGCCCCACCGACCCGTCTGGGCCTCTCCGGAGGTGACTCAGCAGCATACGTGTGTGGGATGGGGTGGGGACATCAGACATTTGAGAGCTGGGGGCTCCTGCAAAGGTGGGCTGTCCAGTGCAGGGACGGGGCAAGTGCCAGGCCCAGCCCATGGCCCCGTTCTCTCTTGCCGCAGAGGGCAGGCCGAGAGGCGATGGGTCTCGGCCCGATTGACAGGGATGCCGAGCGGGTGCAACAGCAGGGCACCGGGCCTGTGTCCAGCCTGGCAGCACAGCGCACTGCAGCTCCCCCGCATTGCAGCGGTGTCAAAGGAACGGTAGATCCCAGTGCAAGCTGCTTTCGGCGCTGTCACCTGGGGGCTAGGAGCGGCAGTGACGCACACAACACAGGGCTTGGGGCCCCTGGTCTCCCTGAGCAGACAGGCCTTGTCATGGGGCTGTGACTGCCCACACGCTGCAGATCTCTGACTGCTCAGAGGCACCCCGGCCATTACCCACAGAGAGCGGCTGGCTACGGGCCGCTCCCCTGAAGGTCACCTGGGACCGCAGCCAGTCAAGGCCTGGCCTGAGTCTCACACACACCGACTGGGGAGGTCCTGGCTCGTGTCTGGCCAGTAGCTGGCAGCCACCAAGGCGCATTCCAAAAGGGGAAAGCCAGCTCCTTGCTCAGAAGATCTCATAGTCCGATCGGCTGCCATGGGCAGGACTTCTGCCCTCAGCCCCCCTCCGGGCTGTACAGAAAATCCATCCCGCGCCCCGAGGCACAGCCAGGTGCCATGCCGAAGCTCTGCGCTAATCCACCTTGATGTTCCCAGCCACAGAGGCACTCCGGAGTATAGCCAGACCCGGCCATTTATTATCGTTTATTTACAAGAGACAGATTGTCTTTTGACCTTTATATCCCTGCTGGAGCAGTTCTCGAGCTGTTGTTCTAATAGCTTCCAGCACGCCCAAGGAATGCAAACAGCTCTGGCTTTCCCGCTGGGAGTCTCCGGGCTGAATCCTGATGGAGGGAGGGAAGTAAATGAGCCACGGGGGGCATGAAACACGGACTTTCCCAGGAAAGGTGAATGCTCAGGGTGCACGTTGCTGCGGGGCTGGGAATGCCCACCTCGTCCCCTCCCTGCAGAACGGAGGATGGTTCCCCTGGGCCTGTGGAGAGATCCTGGCCTGGTAGCCTCCGTTCTGCCCTTTATTGCACACTCTGCAGTTTGTCGCTGTCTCCAAGGAGCCCCGCGCTGAATGCTGCATAGGCAGGAGAGGTCACCTCCCTTGCACGATATCACAGCCCCCCTTGCACTGGGGGTGCAGAGGGTGAGTGATGCACACAATTGGGCTGAACCATCACAGATCAGGTACCAGCGGTGAGCTTTGTTGGGGCTGGCTCAGTGCGCTTCCTTCAGTGTTACTATGAAACAACAATATGGCAAATACCCAGAGCGGCCTGTGTTCAGATAACTACATGGGTCTCAGTCCAGCACCGAGTGCCAGGCAATCCTGGGTTAACATGAACGTGCCCTGGGTGGTCCTCACCCTTGTACTGAGGCCAGCCCCACTCAAGTCCCAGTAAACCCTGTTTTGAGGATGTAAAGGGCACATAGACCTTGTGCTGGGCGTCTACTTGGGGTAAATTTCATCCCCTATCAGCAGGGATCTAATCTTGTTATCTGTCTACTTGCATACCGCCCAAAACGCCCGGCTCCAGAGTGTGCTGGGGCTGTGTGATTCAATACCTAGACACCACAGGGTGTGGCGAAAGGGCTGAGTTCCCGTGCAACGGAAGGCTCATGCTGATGTTATTTCCACATTGTTTATACGGTTCCAGTTCTTTTACCCTGAATGGAACATGTGTATAATATCAATTGATCAGCTGACCTTTAAATAGAATAGGCTGGAACGCACAAGACACAACCAGTCTTGTGAAACACACTGCAGCCCCAGCCTGCTTTGTTACCCAACCTCCACTGTAGAAATAGGGGGTTGAATGCTTATTAAGAACAATGTGAAGGCCACCAATCATAGACAGATAGATACAGAAAGACACAGACTTCCATTGTCAGTGACAATATTAATGTTGCACGATTTACAATCTCCTGCGCTCTTTCTTTGCTGGCAGCAAAGCATCTGTTTCAGACCGGCTTTGAGCTTGGGTGTTTTAGATCTGTCCTTGAGGATTTAATAGAGTTATCGAGGGGGCACAAACATTGATTGATTCATATTGACTTGTTTGGCAGACAGAGTCTCGCATGATTATACAAAAGTGGAATGTTTATTATAGAGAATTTGATGATTCACCTGTACCCACACGGCGCTGAATGCTTGAAGTATACAGAGCTCATTGTTAATGGCAAAATGTAACAGCAAGCAACAAAGCTGGCCTTCCAACGCTCACAGAACCCTGCTTTTGAAAAGCATCACTGGCGTTACGTATGGAGATAAGTGATCAGCAGACTGTATCTTATAGCAGTGAGACTCGCAAAGCATTCCCATTTCATCTGTTATGGACAAGCTGCCTTTGCAAGCTCTGTTTGTACTGTTCACACCCAAGGCTCCTGCCAGTGAAGTGCTCCCAGGCAGCAGTTGGGGATTTCTCACTGGAGGGCAAGTTTGTAATTTCACTAACTGAAGCAGGTTTTCATGTCTCCTAGCTGCCCTTCCATCATGTTTATGGACCATTTCCTACAACAACGCCAAGGAAATGTTGCTTCGTTCCTTCCTGGAAATGTTATTAATCCTCCGTGACAAGTCAGTGAACCCAGTGTCAGAATCGCCCACATCCCAGCGTCGAAGGCGTGAGTTTTAAGCTGTGCAAATGCACAGTCACCGGCTTCCTGCTGCAAAGGTTGGGTCATTGCTGCACTTGTTGATCTGAGAGGGGAAAGAGGATTTGAACACCCAAGGTGTTGGTTTTGCTCACTCTGGGCTCTCCCCCCAGACGCTGGGGGGCTGCTGTTTGTCTCGAAGCATCCGCTGACTTGTTGCAGTGGCTAATCCAGGCACAGGTCAGACTCATGGCTGAGCTGACCTAAATGTAAACCAAATTTTGCCCCAAAATTCCATGTTTCCAAGTGGTTTCCATTTCGTGGCGCTCAGCTTGGCTTTTTGGAAATGTTCATGAAATATTGCTGTGGCGAGCATTATTGAAATGGTTATCCTGGGCAGTTTCCAGTCCCCAAACCCCAAGTTTTGAGAAAATTATTGATTTAAACTGTCACAAAATGGCAGCAATTTTTTGAGAAATTCCTTGTTTTGGAGCAAAAGGCCATTTATTTAATGAACAACCCTTTTCATTTGAAAAGCTTTGCCCCGTTGACATTGGAAGCACGTGTGAGCGAGGAGCAGGTGGGGTCTCTCTCTGCAACAGGGCCCCGATAGCGGGACTCTCCCCTGAAACACACGAGTGTGACTGCCAATTCCCCGCTCCCAAAGGCCAGCTCCCGCCCTGGACTCAGCGTGCCCAGACGGCACAGCGTTTGTTACCTATATTGGAAAAGTTCCTGTCTGAGGGGAGGGAGAGAAACAGCTGTTTTTCTTTTGACAGCTCTCCAGCGAATGCTAACTGCGCACCAAGCTGGGCTCCCAGCGTGAGGTGTGCAGGAGTTTCGCTGCCCCCACCGGCAGCCCGCTGGGGTCCAAACCTCCAGCGAGAGCAGGGATGGCGCTGCAGACAGGAAGACGTCTGCGGTTCTGAAGCCTGCAGCTCCCTGCCTGCCCCTCCCAGCACCGGGCTCCCCTTTGCTCAGAACTAGCCGTTTGCCGCTCGTGGCAGAGCTGGAGGTTGGAGGCATAGATGGGAAGCGTTCGGACGTCGGGCTCTGGCACGCCGGGCCCAGATCCCCAGGCTGTCTGCAGCCCCTGGCTCACGAGCAGGACAGAGCACAAGCAGCAGGCGAGCCCTGCACCATAGGGGAGAGTTTGGACTGGCTCATTGCACGAGGTCCCCACAGGGTCTGCTTTCGGCAGAACCTCCCCAAGCCCCCTTCTGCTCGGCCTACCTGACCCCCTGAGCCCCAACCCCACTGCTCTGCTCCCCCAACCCCCCCATTGCTCTGCTCACCCCACGCCACCAGCGTGCTTCTTCACATCAACTATTCCCTGAGTAACAGATGTCTGAGCCAAGGCTTCTGCTGTCCTACAGGGTGGATCCAGCCGTGGATTCTTAGGGAGATTAATGGCTGAGCTCCCTTCATTAGGTGTCCCTCCTGTGAACCCTGACAGACAATCCATCCATAGTTTAATGGCACACTTTCCATTGTACCAGCTGACATCCTCTGCAATTATGGGCAAGCCTTGGGCACGCCGGCTGGCAGGAGCAGGGCTGGAGCAGAGGCGAAGTTGCAAACATTTCTTTCTTCCCGAAGGCCTGACGGAATGGCCGATGCCTGGCACATTCTCCTCTCTCAACAGCTTCGAAGCACCCAGCCTCAGGCAAAATTCCAGCCCCTACAGGCAATGGGTAGAAAACGTAATCAAGTCCCAGAGGGGCATGAGCTGGGAGAGCCGCCAGGAGCAGCAGCATCAGTCGCAGCATCCCATGGCAAACAAGAGTTATAAACCACCTGGGACATTGCTCCGGCTGCTGACCGCGCTCGCTCTCAGGGAGGCTAAATGGGCCCTTGCCACCTGTCCTGGAGGACCAGGCTGCACATCTCCAAAGCCAACCCCCCTGCCCCAAAGGCTGCTCTGTTTGGAGAGAGCATGTCCCAGACCCGCCCTCCCATGCCAGTCACCTTTCATTCCTTTCCCCGCAGCTCCGCCCAAGTGTCTGTTACCCACTGAACGTTCTGCAGGCAGCTTGGCAGCTTTGCTGAGTCCTACGTGGAAATGAGCCAGCAGGACGCCCGGGGCCTGACCAAACGGCACCACTTCAGTCTGCAGCTTGTTTCTCGGGGCGGATCTGCTCCTGTTCCTCGTTTAACCAAGATTCACACCAAGGGGATGAATCTTCTCTCTGTGCCTAGGCAGGGAGATGCTGTAAGAATGTGACACAGATGCTGCCTTTGGTCGCTGGCCCTGAGGAGACAGACTGGCTAATGAGCTCCCTGCCAACATTGGAGGCTGGCGCAAGAAGAGGGACTTCTGCAGAGCTCCCTCTGACAAACCCTCCCTGCCTCGGCCTGGGGGCAGCCCCCTGGCCAGAACGCTCCTGCATGGACAGTGAGGACAGGGGCTGCCCAGGACATCGGCCCTGTGTCAGGCAGGAGCCCTGCCCCCCCCCCCCCACGTGTCTGCGCCTAGCAGCCAGGTTGGGAAGCTGTGGAAAAGCCCCAGGCTGAGGCAGGGAGGTGTATGCATTGTGTGGAACCCTCTAGGTTTCAGGGAGGCCAGTTGGAGGTTGATCCAAAGGCCACCAAAGGCAATGGAAAGATTCCCAAATGCAGTGCAGGGGTAGGGGACAAAGCACATCCGCGCACACAGGGCTGGTCACTGCAGGGGGAGGCCCCTGCCCCAGGGCGTTATGCTCCACACAGGCGCCTCTCTGCCCACTCCAAAAATATGTGTCCTCCTTGGTGGAGTTGGGAACTTGTCTCGTGGGGCGAGGCTCTGCGTGGGGGATGTAACTACCCTTGTGCTGGTGAGCATCAACCTCGCCCGAGACGGGGACCTGCAGGGGAAGCACTGAGCATGTGGCCTGGCTGGCGGCTGAGCAGTGGCAGGTCATGTGGCAGCAGGTCTGGGCCAGGGGAAGCAGGAAGAACTGCCCAGACGGGAGCACCCACAGCGCGCTGCAGCCTGCTCCTGCCCCAGCCCCGGGAGAGACCCTCCACTTGTGCGGCCCGGAAAAGCCCTTTCCTGCCAGGCCAAGGCCAGTGCTCACTGACCGGAGACAAGGGCACCATGGCAAGGGAAGTAAAGGGGCAAATGGAGGGTCCCGGAGGAGCCCCCCTCCCCCAGGGCACAGTCCTGTGGATTGCAGATGCTGGACCACACAGGAGCTGCTGGCTCTAGGGCATCCGTTTGGCTCCTGGGAGTCACTGCTCTTATCCTTCTGGGGCTAGCCATTGTCACCTCTTTGAGGGTGCTGCTATGGGCCGCCGGCATGAAGAGGAGACGCTTGGCAGCACCCAGGCCTCAGCCCCCTGCAGGATCTGCCCCAGGAAACTGCTCTCCCCAGTGGGGCTGGGCAAGAAGTCTTGCAGGAAAATGCATTTCCCCCAGAGCATATTGCGCTGCTGCCTGGAGCATTGTACCAGTGGCAGTAGCAGCGTTCGCCAAGTGACACACAGATATGTCATTGAATTCACATGCTCCGATTTAACTCTTACCCTGGCAAGGTTTTGGCATTTCAAATGATGTGCGATTGCTTCATTTATAAGAGTGGGGGTGTTTAGACAGTTCTACCTCTTCTGCTTTCTGTCCTTTCCCCAGGCTGAGCTGCTCCGGGTGGCAGATGTGCAATTCATTCAGATTGCAGACCTTTGTTAAAACAAGGCTTTCCCTCGAGATGGCTGAGCTAAACCGACGGCCGAGATGCCCTTGTCTCAACACCTCCAGCACGGCTCTCGGTGGATTTGAGGGCGATGAGGCTCTTTCCCTGTGCAATGCATTGTACTTTCTGCCCTGAAATGGGTAAACGTTAGTTAAGGCAGCATCCATTCCACCAGCACCCTGCGGACTAGCAGGGAAATTAATAGCTGCGTTTCCCACTTCGGTGGTGCAGCATTGTAATTCTTCACTCACGGTGCCAGAAAGAGCTGCTCAGAAAGGTGCGGGGAGGGCTAGACAGGAGTAATGGGTTGGCATTGTGCAAAGGGAAATTTAGACCTGACCTCAGGAAAACATTTGTTTCTCGCACACCGAGATGGGTTGGAATATGGAATAGCCTCCCCAGGGCAGGGGCAGAGGCTCTGTCACTGGAGAAATACAGAGAGAAGCTGCCAAAAGCAGGCTGGCCGGAGCTGCGTGCTGCCGGGGGTGGGCTGCATGACCTGCCGGGTCACTTCCGTCTCAAAGCTGCTACGATTGCATCTCTCTGTATGAAAGGAAATGCGACAGGCTCTCCTGGCGATGGGCGGCGGGGGGTCACGGCACTAAGCACTGAGGTGGAACAGATGTTAGCACCAAAGTGGCAGAAGCTGTGTTCTTGCCGAGGGCCACATGGACAATAGGCTGCACTGCCCAGGGTGAGTCTGGATTGAGCTGGCAGGCTGCAGGGTTCGTTCTGTCTCTGTTCATGGGGCAGGTCCCTCAGACAGCCTGGCTTGCTAGATCAGCTGCGGGTGTGGAGAGCCACGTTCAGTGCATTAAATTATTCATCTCTAGCTGTTATTTGATCTATAGGAACGTCATTCCACAAACTTCAGGCAAGGTGCCTTCCTGCTGCCCAGTGCCCGCGGAGCTGTGTTTGGATCAGTGTGTCTAGCTCAAGTCCAGCCTGGGGCAGGGTCCTGAGGAGAAGTGCATTTCAGTGCCTCTCCACCCCCTCCCGCCCAGCACTGCAGCCCCTGGGCAGTAAGTTCTGTTTCATGAGGTTGCAGAGCTGGTAGCTGATGGGGTTAGGGATGAGCAGATCACACCCATTCTTTGCTGCATCTTGCATCCTGCCTCTGCCAATAGCAAATACCTGAATAACTCGCCTCAGAGGACAGCGCCAGAAAACACGCAAACAACGTCATGCACTTGCCCAGGTGTGCAGCACATTGCGTGTGGCTGGCATATTTCCTCCTGTCCTCTGGAGCAATCAATCATCTGATGCCTGGGATGGATTATCTTTGCATTATCTGTTCGTCTTAAAGGTGCCACAGGACTCTCTGTTGCTTATCTTTGCATGGACAGCTCCAATGATCTGACCCTTTTCCTAGTGGCACTGCCCTGCACAATGAAGGCCGTTCCCTGGTAGGCATGTCCCTAGAGACAGAGGCTAACGGATCTCTCACTGGCCCACAGCAGCCATAAACTAACAGGACCTGTTTGCAGATCCTTTGGGCTGTGTTCAGCAAGAGCCAGACCTGGGCACAGGCTGAGCTCTCCAGCAGAGATCTGTAGCCTTCTGGATGATTTAGTTGGGGATTGGTCCTGCTTTGAGCAGGGGGTGGGACTAGATACCTCCTGAGGTCCCTTCCAGCCCTGATATTCTATGATTCTATGATAAGTGATAGGCCAAGAGTCACCAAAGAAAACAAAATAAGCGCACAATCTAAATCTTAAACCCATAAGACACTAGACAGTATTTAGATCAAGCAGTTTTCTCACCCCACTGGATGCTGCAGTTTATAACACACAGGTTTCACCCTTGAAACCTGGGCCAGTCTCCTCTGTTGGAGTCTTCAGTCTTCTGAGTGTCTTTGTTGCTTGCAGCGTAGGCGGGAGAGGGAGAAAAGGGCCAGCATGTGGCCCTTGTGTTCTGTTATATACCCTTCGTCCATGTGCTTGGAGAACACAAGTCCAGGCATGTCTGGGGGGTGTTGCTGAGTCACCAGGCCAGGCTGAGCAATTCCCCTGGTGTGGCCTTGTGCAAGTGAGTCGTTGCATTGTAGCTCCCTTGCTGGACAATGGCTGTTGATGGTTGTTCGACACTCGCCCGGACGTTGCTTATCCCCCTGGTTAATGTCTTTGGGGAGGTAGTAGCTGGGCGCTTCCCAAACCCCAGGGCCGGCTCCAGGCACCAGCTTAACAAGCAGGTGCTTGGGGCGGCCAAGGGAGAGGGGCGGCACCTGCGGCAATTCGGGGGCGGCAGGTCCCTCACTCCCTCTAGGAGCGAAGGACCTGCCGCTGAACTGCCGTCGCCGATCACGGCATTTTTTTTTTCCAGTTGCCGCCGCCGATCGCGATCGCGGCTTTTTTTTTTTGCTTGGGGTGGCAGAAATGCTGGAGCCGGCCCTGCCAAACCCACAGCATATTTTAATGACAATCATACAACACAATTCTCATAACTGCATATGCATGAATGATGTACACGTTTAGATGGAACAGTGGGTTTCAGCAGATCATAACCTTTCCCACGATACTTCACTTTATATGAACTATCACAATTATAAGCAAATGATGAATATGGGGGTTACAGGGCGCTCCCCCGAGAATAGAGTGTCACGGAAACTTTCTGAGAGTCCAAGATTGTCCCTGGGCCATTGGTACGAGTGCAGTGGAAGGAAAACAGAGCAGGGCTTTACTACGGGGCTTTACAATGGCAATGAAGGCAGAGCCCTTCACTTCCCTCCCTGCTATCCCAGTAAGTGACAGCGAAGGGCAGAAGCATCAACCACAGAGGTGTGTCGCTGCCTCTCCGGGGGCTCATCAGTGACAGGCGGCGGCTGCCTCAGCCGGAGGAGCTGTCAGCAGGGCAGGGCCGCCGAGAGCCCGAGGGAGAAGGCAGAATGGGAGCAGAACCTCCGTGGGAGAGGCCTCTACAAAGAGCTGCCAGCCTCGTCCTCCCTGTATGGCTGGGCTCCTGTCTCTCCCAACCCTGCCCTGGGTTGTGTGCTCCTTCCCGTCACAGCTCTCTCTGGGCAGGACCGGGCTGCCCAGCCCTGGGGTGCTGCTGTCTCCAGGCTGGGCTGCACACAGCCTGCAGGGAAGGGCCAGCCCCAGCAAGGCCCTGGGACCCTGGGGTTGGGGGAGGTGTCTTTGCTTCCCCTACCGTTAGGGTGACCGGATGTCCCGATTTTATAGGGACAGTCCCGATATTCAGGGCTTTTTCTTATATAGGCGCCTATTACCCCCCACCCCCATTCCCAATGTTTCACACTTTCTATCTAGTCACTCTGCCTACCGTTCTCTGGCTAGTTACGCAGATGGCTCCCATCCCCCATAGCTGAGCACCTGGATGAATTCACCCCTCCCCTTGCCCGCTGGGAGTGGGGAGCTCCCCAGTGAGGCCCGAAGGCCCAGAGTTTTAAAGCTGTTTCGATGCTGCTGTACTCCGTGCGATTGTCTGTGCAAGTTAGACGCCTAAGTGCCTAAATCCATTCTGAGAATGAGCGCTAGGCTCCTAAATCTGCTGAGCACTGCGACACTGAGCGCTGTGACACCTGCATGCCTTTAAACCTCTGGGCCTAAGAGACTTTCCCACGGTCACCGAGGCGCCGGTGGGAGAACCAGGAACTCAGCCCAGACCTCCTGAGTGCCAGCCCAGTGCCTCACCCACGGTGCGCACCCCGGCTGGGCCTGAGCGGCCACTGCTCTTGTGCACAGTGGGGTGGGGGGGAGAGATGGCTGGTGTGGTAACTGGAGACACGTGGCTCATGAGATAAACCCCTGTCTTGCGGCTTAGGCGTCTCTATCGCATGCAGCTGCGTTGTAACGCCTCAATGCAAGGCTCTAGGGGGTGCCCCACTGAGCTGTCCGAACGTCCGGTCAGTTTGTTGCATCAATGCTCTCTCTCTGCAGACCTCGGTGCATCCCGTCTCTGGGGGCACTGAGCGCTGACCCAGCAGGAGGTCACTAACAATCTGCTTCCTACGGTAAAGACTGATGCTGTGACCTGAGATTCCCAAATGCACATGGAGGCAGGTCACTGCAAGAGAGCACTTGCATTGGGGTTAAATGAATGCCCAGGAATGTTGGGGGAAAGCCGTCCGAATGCAGCCCTGTCCAGTCTGCAGTCACAGTCTTGTCAGGCACCCAATCACAGTGTGGGCATGCTGCTGTGGGACATGGGTTTGCCCCCATAGACAAGGCCAAGCCACGTTAGATTTATATGAAGGGAAACACACAGTGCCACAATGTAAACACACCAATAACACAAGAACATACAAATCCCCAGACTAGATCAGACCCAAGGCCCGTCTAGCCCAGTGTCCTGGCCAGACACGATGCTTCAGAGGAAGGAGCAAGAACCCTGCAACAGGCAGATATTGGATAATCTGCCCCCTCTTGGGTCTCCTCCTGGTCTCTAACAGCTAGAGATTGGCTTAAGCCCTGAAGCAGAAATGTTATTATCCCTTCCAGACGTTGTTAGCATGAATCATGACACTTGTGGACACTTTTGCTATCCATATAAATGTCCAAACCATTTTTGAATCTTGCTGCGCTCTGTCCTCGATGACTCTGTGGCAATGAATTCCATAGTCTAATCACATATAGTGGGGGAAAGTATTTCCTTTAATTGGTTTGAATGTCCCTTGTTCTTGGGTTATGAGACAGGGAGAACAGACACTCCCAATCTAGCTGCTCGAGACCAGTCATTATTTTATAGACTTTTATCATGTTCCTTCTTATCTGTCTCCTCTCTGAGGTAACAGTCCCTCTACATAGGAGAGGTTTTCCAGGCCCTTGATCATTCTCATCGCTTTTCATAGAATCATAGAATATCAGGGTTGGAAGGGACCTCAGGAGGTATCTAGTACAACCCCCTGCTCAAAGCAGGATCAATCCCCAACTAAATCATCCCAGCCAGGGCTTTGTCAAGCCGGGCCTTAAAAACCTCCAAGGAAGGAGATTCCACCACCTCCCTAGGTAACGCATTCCAGTGCTTCACCACCCTCCTAGTGAAATAGTGTTTCCTAATATCCAACCTAGACCTCCCCCACTGCAACTTGAGATCATTACTCCTTGTTCTGTCGTCTGCCACCACTGAGAACAGCCGAGCTCCAACCTCTTTGGAACCCCCCTTCAGGTAGTTGAAGGCTGCTATCAAATCCCCCCTCATTCTTCTCTTCTGCAGACTAAATAAGCCCAGTTCCCGCAGCCTCTCCTTGTAAGTCATGTGCCCCATGCCCCTGATCATTTTTGTTGCCCTCTGTTGGACTCTCTCCAATTTGTCCACATCCCTTCTGTAGTGGGGGGTCCAAAACTGGACGCAATACTCCAGATGTGGCCTCACCAGTGTCGAATAGAGGGGAATAATCACTTCCCTCGATCTGCCGGCAATGCTCCTACTAATACAGCCCAATATGCCGTTGGCCTTCTTGGCAACGAGGGCACACTGCTGAATCATATCCGGCTTCTCGTCCACTGTAATCCCCAGGCCCTTTTCTGCAGAACTGCTGCTTAGCCAGCAACTGCTTTTCTCCTCTAGTTCTGCACTATCCAGTTGGAAATGAGATGCCTAGTCCTGCACGCATGAGCCAGATGAAGCCGCACTATTGATTAATACAGAGAATATTCTAATGCCTTTATATAATTCTCCATCTCACTCTATCTGCTGCCCAGTATCTGGTTCGCTTCTTTGGCCGCAGCTGCACATTGAGCAGAGGTCTCCATTGAGCTGTCTCCAATGACACCCCGGTTCCTTTCCGGAGGTGAGGCAGTTAACATACAACCTTGTAAGATGTGAGAGTCATTTTAAGTTTCCCCTCTGACGTGCATTATTTTGCATTTATCGACATTGAATTTCCTTTGCTATCCTGGTGCCTGTTCACCCGGCTTGTTTAAGTCTCGCTGAAGTTCCTCACCATCCTTCCTGGTTCTGACTAATTTAAATCACTTTGTGTCTTCCACAAATGTTGCCCCTCACTGCTCACCAGTTAAGTATATTAACCCACGAAAGCTTATGCCCAAATAAATCTGTTTGTCTTTAAGGTGCCACCGGACTCCTTGTTGTTTTTGTGGATACAGACTAACACGGCTACCCCCTGATATATTAGCCCAGGCTCTGGGTGTCCCTGATTCTCTAGCTGCCAGAAGCTGGGACTGGACAACAAGGGATGGATCACTTGCAATTGCCCTGTTCTGTTCATTCCCTCTGAAGCACCTGGCATTGGCCACGGTCAGCAGACAGGACACTGACCTGGATGGACCATTGGTCTGACCCAGTCTGGCCGTTCTGATGTTCTTATGGAACCTGGTACAGAACCTTGCAGCCCCCACTGCTAATCTTTGCCATGATGTAAACTGGCCATTTGTCCCTACTCTGCTTTCTGTCTCCTAACCAGTTTCTGACCCATGACAATACTTTGTCTTTCACCCCATTGACTACTTAGCTTCTTTAATAGCCTCTTGTGTGAGATCTTGTCAGAGACCTGTTGGAATCTAAATAAATTATGTCAGCTGGTTCTCTTTTATCCACTAATTTACTGACGCATTCAAATAATTCTAAGAGATTAGCAAGACACGATTTCCCGTTGCAGAAATGGTGCTGGTTAGACCCTATCATGCCATGATCGTCCAGGTGTTTTGCGATTCTGTTTTTAATGATCATTTTAGCCAGTTTACCAGATAGGGATGTAAGGTTCATTGCTCTGTAATTCCCCAGATCACCTCTAGAGTCTTTTAAAGATATACATACAATATTAGCTGCCCTCCAGTCTCTGGAACAGTGGATGTTTTCAATGAGAGGCTGCAGATTTTTGTTAGCCCCTCAACTACTTCAGCCCTATGCTCCTTCAGCCCTCTTGGCTGGACCAGCTGGCTCGGTAGCAAATTGCTTTTTAAATGATCGGTTTGCTCTAGATCTCTCCTTCTGACAGCTCAGCCGCGGAGTGCACCTCAGCTTGGTTACCAGGAAGGAGCAGGGGTGATGTAGGAATCTCCCCAACAGTCTCTGCAGTGAAGACTGGTCCAAAGAAATCATCGAGCTTCTCAGCCCTGTCCTCGTCTTCCCGGACTGCTCCCTGGTAACCCCGGGTGAGCCAGCAGATTCGCCGATTCTTTTCATAGTGTTGCCAACCACCCAAATTTGAAGTAAACAAACTTGTGCCAGGATAGGAAATCTCCCCCCACACCCGTGAGATGCTAGGGCCATTGCAATGCTAAAGGAATTAAGTTATTTCCTTTAATTTCCTCCCCCTTTTTATGCTTTAAAAAAATCAAGGAAATTAAATGCAAAACCCTAAAATAATGCAATAATGAGATTGCACGCTAAACATCATAGTCAGAAAATGCAAAGGTCAAGTTTCCCACAGCAACGTTAACGTGATCAATGTTGTACCTATGTAGTATTTACCTCATTTTCCTGATGGACGTGTGTCCTAATATAGTATGCTAAATGGATACCTTAAAGCATACAGGATGAGCATCATACCTGAGTTAGCATTACCACTGGAAATTTAACTTTTCTGACTTTGTGATTTTTACTATGTGAATTTACTGCTGCATGAAGGTTTTGGGGTTGTATTTAATATACTTTAACTTCCCAGGTTTCATGCGTGTACTTTGCATACTTTTAATAAAATAGATAGAAATCTTTACATCACTGTCCAGTGTCCCAAAATATCTTATTAAAAATAATTGGTATATAATGTAAAGCATATGCATTAAATATCTTAGAAAACAATGTCAGAGATAAAGAACAAGGACTCTGTGGTGAACACAAAGTGATTAATATAAATGATGTTATTCGCGTACACAAGAAATCTAAATTAAAGGCAAAATTCTGCTCTGGGGTCTGTTGGCAGATCTTGGCATGGCACACTGAGCTGGGCAAGCATGACAGCAGATAGAATTTCTTTGGTACAGGCTCTGGGAGAAGAAGCTTACGCTAAATCCAGGAACCTTAAGATGAAGGATCACTTCTTTCTTTCCCTCTAACTTTTTTCATTCAACAAATAAACTCCCCCCATCCCCTGGTGATGTACTTCTGATGAATCAAACACCCTTCCTCCATAGGTGTTTTTAGTGCTATTAATGCTTATGGACTACCCAAGTGTGGGGCAGAGCATTATTCCCCACGTTCTTTGGGAGTTTATAATCCTAGCTGGCACCCTTTCGGACTGGAGGGTTATTACGCATTCCCTGCAGAAAGCATTCTTCTTACAATGGTTCTGATGCAGCACTGACAGAGCAAAGGCGTTTGTCTGGCACTCCACTCCTGCCTTCTTGCATGATTAACTTGCCTAAGGGTGGGTTGTGGAGGCGCTAGGGACTGCACAGAGAAGAATGTATCGTTCTCCTGTTCCTGCCTCGGTTAGAATGAGATAACTTCAGAAAGTATTTGAAATTAAATTTCTTCTGGACCCCTGAAGAAAGAGCTCTGCTGCGCTACGAACACCAAGGACAAATATGTATCATACAAAGGCAGCGCGTGGAGTTTCATTCTAGCGGAATCATGCATTAACTATTAGGTGTATACACACTTTCTCTTCATAGTTCTCTTCAAAGAGTCACGCTCAAGAGATTTGCTCCGCGGCTGTGTGGCCTGTTGATTTGTGTCTAATATAAGAATCTCTTATATCCTTATAAATATTTTAGCTGCTCCTTCACTCACAGCCCCTGTTTCCAAAGCAAAATAATGTTAAACTTGTTTGTAGTATTCTTCCTTCCTTCCTGCCCATGCTGCTGGCTGCTCCTCCTGGGGTCAATGTGATTCCTTAGCCCGTTGGGATATCATTTTGTGCATATCTCTGCCCTGGTAAGCCTGATTCACCACACCTGGCTGACGCCACCTTTCCTGCTGCACTGGTGAACGTGGCCCATCACTACGCCAGCCCTAATCCTGACCCTTCAGCCCCCGGCTAGCACCCAGGGCCTTGCTAGAGCATCTCATGCTCACACCTGGGCGATACTGATTATGTTTCTTTCTGGTCAACAAACCCTGGCTACTAGTTTCCCACCCAAACGACCCAATGTGACCCTCACTTGTCTACTTCCCACTTGCCATTCTGGGCTCAGGGGTGTTGTCCTCTGGGCCCTGGTAACCAGGGTTGTTTGCTGCTGGCAGTTCCGTCCGCTGGCTCGGCAGCGCGACCCTCCACAAGGAGAGTTGTGAGGAGTGGCTACTGGGGCTTGTTCAAGAACATCGGATCTCGGGGCTCAGGAGGTCGTTTCCCATCTGACGGCAGTCGCCCGACAGTATTTCACATCCTGGGCTGTTGCCATATGGGGCTGCCTTCGCATGCAAATGAGGAGGATTAATTCCCTGTGCCCAGAGCAGGAAACACTGGAATAAAGTGAAGATATTTTTTAAAAAAGGAAGGGGAAAAGCTGAAAACAACGTGATGTTTTCTTGTTGTAACTGCGCCTCTGCCCCATTCCTCAGTGGTCAGTATTATTGATTAGTGCCCGAAAGCCAGGCTGGGCTTCAAGAAGTGCTCCCTTCCCCAGTGAGCTGGGAAGAGTTTAGTATCCTCAACCTGCAAAAAGACACAAAGGAAAGAGAGAGAAATCGTGTGTGTGTGTGTGTGTGTGTGTGTGTGTGTGTTTCAGATACTCCATGAACCATTGCAGAGCATATGCCTAGTTTGAAATGCTGTTTGGAGTCAGGATGGTGAGGTTTGGAAAAGCTCCTTATCTTTCCCCTTGTGTTTGATTTATGTATGATGGGTTTGGCAGGAAGGCAGAAGGTTAGCTCAGTAAGGCCAGCAAGCTTATCAAATTACATATGGATAATTTACTTTGGGGGTATCCAGCTTTCTAACCCCGGCTCATATCCAGCAGGAGCAAACCATTACGCTCCGTTCTTGTACCCAATGCAAAATGATACAGCACTCCACAAACTGCTGTTAACCCACAGATTTCCCAAATACCAGCCCAGCCAGTGCTTGGGAGGATGATATACATGCGCGTCTGCTACACCTGATCATTAATATTCTCCAGACTTACAGAAGTGTAATTGTAGATGTGCTTTAGGAACTGCTGTAAAAATACTTCGCTCCAGTTCCATCCGGGAATATGCTACCTGCAATATGCATGATGCAGAAGCACTTAATTCTACAGCCTGTCATTTAGAGAGAGAGAGATTTCAAACCAGTATTCCTCATAATTCCCACTACCAGCACCAGGGCAGAGGAGGGCAGCCGGGGGAAAAACAGGGCAAGCATCTCTTTGGTAAGTTGAACCCGAGCAGATGGAATTCATTCTGTGTGATCCATCTTGCCTGGGGCTTTAGACTGTATGCTGCAGCTGTATCTCTCTATTAACCTGAAATACTGGATGCAGTTTGTAGTTCATCTCTGGGATTTGTCTGTGGCAGCAGCTTTATTAATCAGAAATCTCACTGTAATTTTTACTACATGCTGCAAGTGTTTCCCAGGTGGAATGCTCTGTTGCAACACAGAAGCAGGACTGCATGTGTCAATCCGTCTTCGCACCCGCCTGCACACACGCCTGGGGAGCACGTATATGCACACGCACTCAGCGCATGCCCTGGCAGAGTGGGTTGCTGTTTTGCTTTTCACCGCTCCCGTCAGGGGCAGTTGCTGATTCCTTAGAGTGGGAGACGTGCATTGGTGCTGCTCAGCCCTTCGCCCTTTCCCTCTGGGGCTCATGGAAGCGCAGGAATGGGAACTCTCTGTTTTGAGAGCCGAGTCTGGAATCTGTGACCAGACATTTGGCTCTGATTAAAATGAGTCCATGGAGGGAGGGAGGGAGGGAGGGGAGGTATGGCAGGTGCAAGGAAAAGGCTCAGCCCCTCCTCACTAAGATGTAAGTTGTTGCATTATCAGGGAGAACACGAAAGACCAGGGTAAGACAATGACAAGGATAAACACTCTGGAAATGCAGGGGAGTTCATGTAAGGCTCTTAACTATATGGCTGGGGCCAATCTCTAGAGCTGATCGGGCCGTTGGCTGTCTGGTTGGCAGTGCTGCGCTCTGCGCGGCTCCCAGGAAGCAGCCGGCATGTCCCTCGCTCCAGCTCCTATGTGTAGGGCAGGGGTGGGGAACCTAGGGCCCGTGGGCCGGATCTGGCCCTGTGGTTAATTTCATCTGGCCTGCGGTGCCCCCTGCAGCTCGTCCCACTGCAGGGTGAAGCCCCGAGCCTCCGCGCCCCCGGGCTGGTGAGTGAGTGGCCTGCAATTGGCTTTTTTCTGTGGGTCAATGGCCAGTGAAAGAAAAAAGGTGTCCCCCCCCGGAGCCCTTACTCCCCCCCGTGACCCAACCCCCTGCCCCAGCCCAGATCACCCTCCTGTACCCCAAATCCCTCATCCCCGGCCCCACCCCAGAACCCGCATCCCCAGCCCAGAGCCCGTACCTCCTCTGACACCCCAACCCCGTGCCCCATCCTGGAGCCCCCTCCCATACTCCAAACCCCTTGGTCCCAGCCCAGATCACCCTCCTGCACCCCAAATCCCTCATCCCTGGCCCCACATTAGAGCCCGCACCCCCAGCTGGAGCCCTCATCCTCCCCACACCCCAACCCTTGGCCCCAGCCCAGAGCCCCCTCCTGCACCCTGAACCCCTCATTTCTGGCCCCACCCCGGAATCTGCATCCCCAGCCCAGAGCCCGTACCTCCTCCGACACCCCAACCCCCTGCCTCAACCCAGAGCCCCCTCCCATACTCTGAACCCCTCAGCTCCACCCCCCAGTCTGCAGCCGCCTCCTGTACCCCCAACTCCTCATCCCTGGCCCCACCCTAGAGCCCGCTCCCCCAGCCGGAGCCCTCACCCCCTTCCCATACCCCAACCCCCTGAGCCAGCCTGGTGAAAATGAGCGAGTGAGTGAGGGTGGGGTGAGCGAGCGACGGACAGGTGAGAATGGAGTAAGCTGGGGCGGGGCCTCGGAGAAGGGGCGGGGCATGAGCGGGGCCTCAGGGAGGGGTGGGGCAAAGGTGTTCGGTTTTGTGTGAGTAGAAAGTTGGCAACCCTACTGAGTCTCCAGAGAAAATAAAGGCCCCCAGCAGCCTCTACCAGCTCTCCTCTTTCAGCAGAAGTGTTTCCTTTTGAATTCTTTTTCTTAGATGTGCAGTGAGTGTCCGTCCCCCCCCCCCCCGAATTCCCCCCCCCCCCCCCCAGCCCTTGGCAGCAACCCACACTGCAGGGCCAGACAACGCTCATGTCTTCGCTGACGAACCAGGTGTGTTTTTACTGCAGGATAATGAACACATTTATCCCTGTCAAAACCCAGTGGAGACAAGGTTTTACCACCATGCAAACTAGACAAGGCCAGCCCTGGGCAGGGGCTAGGGCTGACCTCACCTGGGATGCTGCAAGTGCCCCGCCTCCATGGGCCGTGTCCAGTGAGGTCTCTGTCCCACCGGGGTCATCTCACAGTTCAGAATGAACCAAGATGACACCTCAGTTCCTGCTTTTCTAGAGCAATTCCTACCGCCTTGGCCGGCTTTGCCCCCAGCTCATGCGCAGCGTCGGAAGTGCTGCCTGGTTCCAAGCGAGAGCAGGAGAAGCCCCGGTAGATGTGGCAATCCCCCTTCCCCCTGCAGTATGTTCTCCAGTGCTTTATCCAGGCCGGCTTAGTTCTCCTGCTAATGATCTCAGCCATGAGCTCACCTGCTAAGAGCGGTCTCTGATGCCGCCAAGAAACGTGCCAAGGTCTCTGTCTGCTTTTTTCCAAAGGTCGCCTGTTCTGATGGAGGCATTTCCCGTCACTCTCAGCACATTGGACAAAGCGTGGCAAGGAAGAGACCCGAGAGCAGAGGGTGGGGCACCAAGAGGTCTCACTGACCACGCTGAACAAGTGCTGACCCCCTCCCGTGGATGTGTGATGGCCCCTCCCAGCCGTGCCCGGGTAACCCTTCCCCCAAAGGGTGCTCATGCCACATGGTCAGCGAAGCGAGGGAGGGTCCTGCGAGGCAAGCCAGGGAGAGATCCAGAGCTCTGGGGTTCAGCTTGGGTCCCTCTGAACTCCCAGTGTTTGGGTTTCCAATTCAGCCCCTGGCCTTGGGGCAGAGGCAGCTGGATGACTCCACTGCTCTCCCACGGGTTCAGGAGAGACGATACAATCCCCTTTGTGGTTAGCAGAGCCCCAGCAGGCGGGATGCACTCTAACCTCGTGCTAATAGCAGAGCTGAGCTTGATACAATAGCTTCAGCTTCACTAAGGAATAACAGCAGTTCAGAACCTGATCTCTCCAATCACAAAGACAAGCCTTCACCCAGAGAATATTAGCTCAGACCCCCTAATGCAACAGCAGTCACTGAAATCCATCTCCAGCTCTTTAATCGAAAAGGTAGAAATTCCAGCGCTATTCATCTCTGATATTTATATAACTAACGGCAGTGCTGTGAGCCACAATCGGCGCGCTGATCTCAAACAAATACTTAGTCAAGGCTAGAGACTTAGTCATTCCTCTTAAACATAGAGATGCTATTTGCCCTTCCAAAGACAGGCTTTAGTGCTGCTTTCTCAGAGCAGTCTGGCTTCTGCTGCCACTATAACTGGCTAATACAGCTCGGCGGCTCCTCGGCCTCTAACTGTGGTCACATTTCACCTGGCCGCCACACACAGCCCGGAGGAGCTGGAGGGAGAAGTGTGGCGTGGCAGGTGCCCCTCCCCACTGTCCGAGACCTCTCCCGGCCAGCAGCCCGTGGCAGAGCAGAAGTCAGAGAGCCGGGGCTGCAGCTCCCATGGAGGGGTGCCATAGAATCACGTTATAAACCTCACTGAGCCTGGGGTTTCCCACATGCCGTGGGAGTGCTGGGATCTGACGGCGTCCCGTCATTCTGCAGCTGTGGGACAACGTGTTCAAACGCTGTTCTCTGTGGGTGCAGCTGCACTGATCGGTGGGGTCCAGGGAGGTCACTTGAATGTCAAAGTGCCCAGGCGAAGTCCCGAGGCACCCCAGCAACTGCCATGGCTCCCACCAGTAGCCACAGGTACCGTCTGACAACTCCAATGTGCAGGCACAAAACGGGAAGCCTGGTGGGTCCTGGGCTCACGGCGTGTCTGCTCGGGAATAGCCTCCGTGCTGCTGGGCTCTGGGGTCCGAGCCTTCGTGTAACATTTCCCTCTGCCAGGAGACCCTTCACGCTGATGGGGAGTGAGGGACTCAGGCCCGCTGAACGGGGAAGCTACTTGGCTGCCTGCTGTGGATGAGCCGAGCTGTGACCGGTGGGGTCTCTGGCTGTTTCTCGCTATGAGACAGACAGACACCAGGGCAGTTCACCAGCATATCGTTATGGATACAACAATGGAACAGATGCCTAGGGAGGTCATGGAAGCTCCTTCACTGGTGGGTTTTGAGAGGAGGCTGGATAGCATCTGTCTTGGATGGTTTAGACACAACAAATCCTGCATCTTGGCAGGGGGTGAGACTAGGTGACCCTTGCGGTCCCTTCTAACCTTGGGATTCTATGATTTATTAGGCTCTAAATTATAGCCGGGCGCGAGCAGGAGCACCGTTTGTTTGTTTGTTTTTAAACTGAGCACCCGTCACAGTAAATGCCAGCAGCCCCAGTGCTTGGAATAATAAATGTGCAAATAGCAATTAACAGTCGCTTCTTCTGCTCTCCTGCAAAGGGCATAATTAGCCAGTTCCATCTGTTAATTATACCTGCCATGGTTCAGATATTCACACCCTAGCCAGATCTAGGCGGGAAGGTGAGCTGATTAAGGAAGCAGTCAATGTCTAGATCCAGGTAGCCTCTCTCTCTTTACCAGGGGTTTGCCATGTGGGAGCTTCCCCTGTAAGCAGGACATACACCCTTTGATCCATCCTCACTGTGCCTATCATCTGTCTAATCCTTTCCCCATGGCATTGTGCCAGGCCTTGGGAATCTCCAATGACAGGTGCTCCTCAGAAACAATTTGGACTACAAATCTTATGGCAGCCTTTTTCTTCAAAAGAAACCTTCCAGTGCCTGCTGGTTCCGGCTAGGACAGACGGTCCAAGAACAGACTCTCTGTGCTAGTTCCAATGCCAGCGCTGAGAGGCTGACTCAGACTTTGGGTGAACATAGGACCTGATATTTCTTTAAATCTGTAGCAGGAAGCCAGGCAGAGGTGGGGCAGGGGGAGGGCAGGGAGCTGAGGAAGGTTCTTAGCAGAAGCACGGAGGTGCAGAGGGGCTGTAGAGACAAGCTGGTCCATTACTCTGAGTCCCTTGTTCAGGGTTAGAGGAAAGCAGCTCTTTTTCAGTTGTTCTTTACCACATGACAACTTGATCTCCTTGCTCTAAAGGCCCCGATCTCCTGTGTTTTCTCCTGCGGGCTCTGTCTAGATTAGGGGTTCACCATGCACACCTATTCATTACTAAAACGTGCCATCTGGGCTGTGACAGCTCAGGCATCAAGCACAGAAGCAAAGGGTCAGTGGGGCGCTTGCCCAAAGAGGAGAGCACGGTCACAATGAATAGCAGCCGTCGCTGGGTGTGGGTGCAGAGTGCAGCCATCCCACTGCCTGGTCTAGCTGTCCGGGGAGAGCTGCGCCATGGGGCCAGCAGGCAAAGAGCCCACTGACAGCGAATGATAGGGGGAGCCTTCCCTCTTGTCACCCCTGCAGTGATAAGAGACTAACAGGTATTCCCAGGAGGCGCGAAGTAATTTTCTGCTGGAAATGGGGCAAAACCACAGGCTCCTTAGGGTGGGACAGGAACCCAAGGGGGCCAACCAGTATCTTCCCCTGCACAGTAGACGGGCTTTTGTCATTAGACCTACCCCAACCTGAGAGACGAGTGCTGAGCCTTAGAGAGGCAGATCCCCATGCACCAAGGCATTGCTCACAGACTCTCCCCAGGCTGGCTCTCATCTCACTTTGTCTATAAACATGCACCCTCCTCAGATCTCCGGGAGCAGGTACAACAACGGCAGCATTTAGCGGGACACAGTCAGTCCCAGGGGCACCCCACTGGGAAACACAAATCCACCCCACTGCCTGCCTGTCTGAGCAGCTGGGGCACACACCACACATGCAGGGCCAAATTCACCCTGCTCAGCGGGTCAGATCAAGGCCAAGCCCCCGGCCATCCCCAGAGCAGAGGGACGGTCTGTGGCTGGGGACTCAGGAGCTCTGGGTTTAGTTCCCAGGGACTCCTGCGTGACCTTGGGCTGAATCTCTCTGTGTCTCGGGTCCTGTCTGTGCAGTGAGGATTGTACTTCCCATCTCCAATCTGTCGGCTTGTCTACTTGGATTATCAGTCTTCAGGCTGGGGGCTGTTTCTTACAATGGACACCTGGCAGCCAGGGCTGGTGCTCTTGCCTCTACGGTGATGCTAATAACAATAATTAACAACAACGTAACCATCAGGGAAAATCCAGGGTCAGTAGGCATTTGAAAGAAGTGTGCAATTGCATGGGTATACAATGGAACCAGACCCATCCTGGGTGATATTCAATCCTGCTGAGACGCTGTGTGCTCTGGATACGGTGTGCTAGACACGGTTTCTGTCAGGTCACCAGGAGAAGGCAATGCCAGGGTCAACCCCCCCGGAGATACCCTCAGAAATGTCAGTCCAGGGAACAGCTGCCGTGACCACTGGGGACGAGAGGCAGTTTCTGTACGTAGCCCTCCCAACATCTGGAACGGCAGCTGAGCCTGCATGAGCCAGCGCATGCTGTGCAGGAATGATGCAACGTGCCCCTTGCAGCTGGCTGCATGGCTAAGCAAGCAGGCGGCTGCATCACAACAGCAGGGTCGGCAAAGTCAAGGGACCTTGTGGGACAACTCTTCACGTGGCTGTTTGGAAGCTCACGGGCAGGCAAAGCAATTGCTCACCTGCTCTTCATGTCTTGGCAGCTGCTTGGTTCCAATTGCTGCACCAAACACCAACCACTCCCAGGGAGAGCTGGGCTTTGGGAGGGGAGCCTGTCTGCTTGGGAAGCCCTCTCCCTCTCTCTCTACTGCTCGGGGACACCTGGAGTGCCCTCTCTAGTCACCAGAGGGCAGGAGCGTGGCCTGGATGGTGCTCCCCTGCCTGCAGTGTGCTCGAAAAGTTAGTAACTTTCCATTGCTCGGCTTCAGCATTGACGTGAAAACAACAGAGATACCGGCTCAGATTGATGTAGTCTTTTGAGTATTCCTTAGGAGATTTTGGCTCATCTTAATCTTCACTGCAAAGGCAGAACATGTCATTTAAGCCTTTTAGTATTCTAGCAGTATAGTAACAAATATCACTTAGAGGCCGATTTTATAATAGTTTTAAATGTTTTGCTTTCCGTGTATTTACATAATTCCGTGAAAAGCCTGTAAAGAGAGTTTGCATGTTGTGGTCATGGAGCAAAATGAATGTGAGAAATCACGTAAAGATAATCAGCACTGGTGGTCTCTCCTTCAGGAGGAGCAGGCGGAGTAGCAGAGACACAAACTTAAGTGGGCTGGGTTCAGGGCTGGGGGGAGGTAAGGAGTCGGGCTGGGACGCTGCCCCAAATCCCGCAGTTTTAACATGGACCCCATGTGGCAGCCATTTGGTGCCCTTGGTGGGACAGACGGGGGGTCTGAGCCAGGTTCCCCATGGGCAGGTGCTCACATCAGGGCTGGTGCTGACTGAGGCTCTCAGCAGAGAGGTGAAGGGGCCCTGGATTCTCAAGTGCTCCATCCCGCATGGGCTGGGCTCAGCGGTGGCTGCCCCACCCCCACCCCGTTAACACACCAAGGCCTGACTGGAGCTGGGTCAGGGATGGTCCAAGCGGGCTTTGACCGGGGACACAGGACCATGCATCCAGGGGCTGGACACACAAGGATCACTGTATTCGCTCTGTGTCGCCTTGTTTGTTTGCCTGCGTTAGTCAGAATGAGCCAGAAATCACGTTGTGAAGCTGGCGCCGAGCTGGGGAAGAGGGCGGTCTGCACTCTGCCCAGCAGGCCTCTAGACTGGCCAGTTCCAGCCGCTCAGTATAACCCTCAGCAGAGACTATTCCACAGCCCCCTCACGCCGAGCTGGGAACCAGCAGGCCTGGGTCTGTTCCAGGCTCTGCCACTGGACTCGCTGCGTCGCCTTGGGCAAGTCACGTATCAGCCTCAGCACATCCGAGAAATGGGGCCAGCAGACACTCACTGCCCCGCCCTGGGGTGCGCTGTCAGAGGGGCGCAGTGCTGTGGTTATCCCTCATTATCGTCCTGTGGGAAGCTTTGGGTCTCACTCCTTCAGCAACACTTCTGGTTCTGTCTCCCACACTGCCTGTGTCCCGCTGCCCTTGTAGGAAGGTTCAAAATGCTGTGTAAAGACAGAAGGTGCAGAGACCGACTGATTTGATATCATTGCTGGAGTGCAACAGAGATTCATCGCACCTCTCCTCTTCTGCGTTGGGATAGATTATGAGATGCGAAAAGCAACATCAAAGGAAGATACAAGAATTATATGCAGTAGAGGAAAGCTTCAAGAGCTCAACTTTGCAGATGACACTGGTCTGATGGATAATTTTTAAGAAAGGCAAACGGGATGATCTGGGTAATTGTAGGCCTGTCAGTCTGATACCAATCCCAGGTACGATAATGGGGAGGCTGATAAGGGACTCTATTAATACATAACTAAAGCAGGGTAATGTTAGCGCAAAAAACTTGGGTTTATTGAAGACAGTTCCTGTCAAACTAACTTGGTATCTTTTTTGGATGAAATTACAAGTTTGGTTGATAAAAGTAATAGTGTTGATGTAATAAACTTAGATTTCTGTAAGGCATTTGACTTGATACCGCATGACTTTTTGATTAAAAAACTAGACTAATATGAAATTAACATGGCACACATTAAATGAATTAAAAACTGGCTAGCTACTAGGTCTCAAAATGTATCTGTAAACTGGGAATCTTCATCCAGCGGGTCTATTGCTAGTGCTGTCCCGGGGGATTGGTTCTTGGCCCTATGCTATTTAACATCTTTATCAATGATCTGGAAAAAAACATCAAATCATCACTGATAAAGTTTGCAGATGACACAAAAATTGGGGGAGTGGTAAATAATGAAGTGGACTGATCACTGATATCAAGCAATCCAGATCAGTTGGTAAATTGAGTGCAAGCAAACAATATGCATTTTAATACAGCTAAATGTAATGTATACATCTAGGAACAAAGCATGTAAGCCGTACTTGCAGGATACGGGACTCTATCCTGGGACGCAGGGACTGAGAAAAAGATTTGGGGTTGGTGGTGGATAATCAGCGGAACGTGAGCTCCCAAAGTGACACTGTGGCCAAAAAGACTAATGCAATCCTTGGATACATAAACAGAGGAAATCTGGAGTAGGAGTAGAGAGGTTATTTTATCTCTGTATTTGGCACTGATTTGACCGTTGCTGGAATCCTGTGTCCTGTTCTGGTGCCCACAATTCAAGAAGGACGTTGATAAATTGGAGGGGCTCAGAGAAGAGTCATGAGAATGATTAATGGATTTAAAAACCTGCCTTCTAGTGATAGACTCAAGGAGCTCCATCTATTTAGCTTCACAAAGGGAAGGTGAAGGGGTGACTTGATCCCAGTCTGTAAGTACCTGCATGGAGAACAGATCGTTGATAATGGGCTCTTCAGCCAAGCAGCGAAAGGTCTAACATGATCCAGTGGCTGGAAGTTGAAACTAGAAGAAATCAGACTGGAAATAAGTTGTACACTTTTAATGGTGGGAGTAATTAACCACTGGAACAATTTTTAATAATGGTCAGTGATGGAGAATCCACCATGACCCTTGGCAATCCAGGCTGGGTGTTTTTCGAAAAGCCCTGCTCTGGGAATGATTTGGGGGCAGGTCTCTGGTCTGTGCTCTACAGGGGTCAGACAAGATGATCTCAATGGTCCCTTCTGGCCTTGGAATCTCTGAGGACAGCACACAATAGCTAAGAACGCCATTGAGGAAGATGTCACTGTCAGGGAAACAGACTATGACCGAACAAGAAGTGTGGCAGTGGCAGATGGAGGTGGAAGGAACGGGCTGCTTCATGTGACACGGGGCATGAGAGCATCTAATACATAATCAATAACAAGAATGGCTCTGAGAGGCTCTGAAGCCCAACACACTCCTTCCCCCAGTCCTGTCTGTGCCTGCACAGTTGGCTTTGAGCAGCTCTGAAGATTGGGCTGGATCCCAGCCCGACGGCCCAGGGGTTTCTACCCGGTGAGAGCGCTAGCAGGAAGGCTCTAAAGGAGCCACCTTCTCCCTCTCCTGCCATTTGCTGCCCTTATTCACATGCTGCACATTAACCCTATGCTGTCTATATACATTTAATGCATTGAGCAGAGCTTGGGTTTTCTCCCTGAAGCTGAGAGGCTCCTGCTTGCCATGGCAGCTGGTTGCCAACCTGACTGCAGCCTGCAGTGGTTCTCATGTCTGGGCCCTGCCCTGCGCACGCTCCACAATGCGAACAGCCTGGCTTTTGCACGTCGCTTGCTACCCGGGAGGAGCAGCTGCACCAAGCCCACCCTTTAGCATGAAAAATAAATGGTTTCATTCAAGGTGGTGGAATATTGTCCAGGCAAACAGGCAGCAGTGGGGAGCCTCCCTCTCCGACCCATTATTCTCGCTTTCAGTTTCCGCTGGTGGTAAACTTCAGACTGTGCAAACAACCAACGTTCATTTCTATTCTGTTCCACTGCTGCCTCAGCCAGCACTAATGATGACACAGGTAGAAGGCACAATCCCCAGCCCCTGTCAGAGGGGAGAAGCTCTGTTCATCACACCCAGTACTGCACTGTCTACAGATCAACACACACACACACACACACACACACACCCTGGGAGTGTTACACGCAGCTGTTTTGTTGTTAGGAAATAATTCTAAATTCCAAAGAAGAGGCTGAGAAATTGAGTCCTGACTCACTAGACATATTTCCTATATGTTAATTTCAAACAGACTTTCAGAATGTGCTTTCCTAGATCTAAAGTTGGCAACAGAATCTTAACTATTTGAGTTTCTTGCTGGCTGATAAAATATGAATAAAGGAACCATCACTTTATAACAGCAGGAAGAAAAATAATTGCCAGGGCTGGCTCCGATTTGAATATTGTTTAAAATCCATGTAGCGTGGAGGAGGCTGTTGCAGTTGCGTTCTCCTTGTGTGAATAACGACGTGCTGCAAGATTCCCCAAGCTGTACAGCTAGATGGGAGGGTAACGGGGGTGTTTTCTAATTGCCCCCACCAAAGGCTGGAAAGGATTGAATCACACCAGTTACGCACCATTCTCCATCCTGCCCCTGAGCAATGAGAGCAGTGCTGTGTGTTTAAATTCGACACGCCAAGGGCTGGGCTGTGGTCTCGGGTGCCAGAAAGCATTTTCCAGGCTCAACAAGGGCAATGGGTCAGTTCTCTAGCAGCTACAGCAACTGACTAGAGCAATGGAAGGAAAGAAAGAGATGAGTCAAAGCGCTGGCTGGCTTGCAATTGCCACGCACGGTTCTGAATCCCCCCAGTAGCCTGAGTAGACAGAAGAGCTGGATTTTGGCAGGATTTGTTGTGTTTTTAACACGGTGGGTTTTTTTTAAAATGAGCTGCTGCTGCCGCTGCAGAGGCACACAAGGACGGTAAAGTGACACTGACTAATTGAATTCTGAACAAGCTGGAGCAATGCAAATATCTGACAAATTGATTTAATTGCATTCACGTACAATAAAGCTGAGATCTAAAAGGTCAGCTAGAAAATGGAAAGGGTCCCTGGAGTGCTAACAGGGAGAAGCTGACTTTAATACACATTCATCACATTTTATCATCTAATTAGTTCACACAATGCCAGACTGATAGACAGGAGCCTAAACAAAAGTATTGATTGATTATTACCCCTGTATCTATCATATTACCTTCAGCCCCTTGTCGGCTAGTTCTGGCAACTGCTGCTTAGTGTATCAGCAGAACAGGGTGTTTGTTTTGATAAATTGTTTTTCTATAGCAGAATTTAGACTCAGGAAAGTCTCTCTCCTGGATTCCAAATGATAAAGGTGCTGCTTTATTCCCCAGAACGCAGCCAGCCCGGGCTCCCCCCTCATCTGGTCTGCACAGTGATCACACAGCAAACCCATCCAGCTCAGGTTGTTAATGAGCCCCAGCCTTGCATGGCATTACCTGGACAGGCCAACTCTTCTAGAGACGTTAAAACCAAACCACTTGGAATCAGCAACTTTCTCGCCATGGAAAGCAGGACCCACATCTCTCGCTGACTTTCAGTGTCTGTGATTTTGCCTAGGTTAAATATCATTAACTTTCCTTGGTTACTGTAATGGGCTGGAGCCCTGGCTGTAATGTAGAGTTCTGACAGGGCATGTCCCAGGGTTCTCTATCCGATAGGCACTGGAAGACAATATTGCTCATCCTGGCTGGGTCCCTGTTTTGGGGGCTGCTGGATGTGATCTCTGGAGCCCGTGTTCCCATTCACTGTTATGAAACTGCTTCTCTGCAGTTCTTTTGAGTCTCAGATCAGTCACAGTTTTCCCTTTTCTTTGCTTTTACAAAGCAGAGAAATTCTGAAAACACAACAGGAAGCCTCCTTGCAAAGCTGAGTTATTTCCTATCGCTGTGCATGGCACTCACATTTGTGCTTTAGTAGCCGAGTTATAGTTGCTATGAAAAACAGATCTTGGCCTGCCCTGACTTTGTGCATCTTCCATCTGAGCCCTTGCCAAGCTGGCCAGGCGGCTTTTTGCACTTACTTCCCTCCGACGTGCACGAAGCCTTTTCAGAACGCTCACGGAAGCCTGGGCAATGAAGCCCTGACTTGTAGTGACGCTTTTCCTAAGTGGTGCAGTCCCTGCTACTGGCCTATCTGGGCTTTTACCTCCTCAGCAGAGAGTTTGAAAGGCAGGCAGAGATCAGGGAGAAGTGGGCATTCATCCGCCAGGACGGTGCCTGGATCCTAGCCACTGTGCTTTTGTCTCCAGTGTTTGTGTTACTCTGAAAAGGGCTTTTCATGCAGGGCGGGAAAGCAGACGCGCCTCTCCCCTCCTGCAGCCTGGCATTTCTCACTCACAGATGGAGAAACATTTAAAAAATCATTTTAAAAAGACAAATGTGATTGCACTGACTGCCAGTTGGTGAGAGCTCAGCCAGAGGCTGCTACAGCCGACATGCTCCAGGGATGGCACGGCAGGCTGGGCTGGAAAAAACCAAACTCCTCTGTTGATTTGCCATCTAGGTGGGGCCTGAGCAGCCCCTAAGAGCAGGTGCTGGCCTGTGCCCCACTCAGCCAGAACCCAACAGGGGGCCGTGCAGTGCTATGGGCTGGGGCGAAGGCACCGTGGGATGTGACATCCTCACAGGCAGTGGGCCAGGGGACTGTTATCCATCCCATTGTGTGTCTCATGGAAACAGTGAATTCAGTTACAGACAGAGAGAACGAGCAACCCCCAAGCATCGCCCCCTCCCACCTGGGAAAGGAGAAGAGGAGAAAACTCCGTGAAGTCCCCTTTGGACTCAGCTTTTCAGATCCAATTTACCTGGCAATTGCTCAGATACTAGAGTGATGGGTGCTGTAGGACAGTGGTTCTCAACCAGGGGTACGCAGGGGTCTTCCAAGGGTTATTTGCCTGGTTTTACAACAGGCGACATAAACAGCCCTAGCGAAGTCAGTACAAACTAAAATTTCATCCAATGACTTGTTTATGCTGCTCTATATACTATACACTGAAATGTAAGTACAGCGTTTATATTCCAATTGATTTATATGGTAAAAATGAGAACGTCAGCCATTTTTCAGTAATAGTGTGCAGTGATACTTTTGTATTTTTATGTTTGATTTTGTAAGCAAGTAGTGAGGTGAAACTTGGGGTTCGCAAGACAAATCAGACTCCTGCAAGGGGGACAGCAATCTGGAAACGTTGAAAGGCACTGCTGTAGGAGACCCTCAGACAGACAGACAGATGAATGGACAGATGGAGAAACAGACTTTTCTCTTCCAACTCTTTGAGGCAGAGGAGACTTTGCAGCACGGATGTAATTCTTTAGCACTTCTCTTTGCTGAGAGGTGTGATAAACGTTTAAGACTCCTTCTTTCCCTGAGTAGTGCCCTCCTTTCTCCATGGCTCATTTCATAAACCTCTGAGTCTGTGATACATCTGTGCTGTAGGGTGATGCGATGAGATCCATTTCCTGGAGATGCTGTTACCTGATCAAAACCAACTTCCTGGCACAGTTGCAAACGCTACTTCAACAACTGTTTAATTCCTGTCGCTTTCACACCATTGAAACGTCTCCATCCTGCAGGTGAGTCCAGCTCCCAGGTTCCCGTCAGCCCCATGCTGTGCTGGCAGGAGGATCGGACAAGGTGCTGCCCCCATGCAGTGCTCTGGTTTGGATCTTTTAAACGGGGCCAGCCCAGCAGTCCCATAGCAAAGACTCCGCTCCACTGAGACCTGGGATTGAGGAGAGCTCAGGCCTTCCACGGCTATCACGGCTTCTGCATCGCTGGCTGTAGGTACGCAGCTGATGTCCCTCCAGACGTGCTGTCCTGAACGCTGCGCTGTTACTGGGGCACTACCCTGTGATTTCTCAGAAGTTCATAGCACTGACTGTCCTGGTGCATGAGATAGCTCAGCCTACTGCCACCAGGCCTCGCTGAGCGCTCTCCGGCCGCAGGAGAACCGGCTTGCTGCAGTCTCAGCAAGGCTTGTCCGAAGCAAAGGCAGGAACCATGTGCCTCGGAAAGTCTCCACATGTATTTAGTATTGATTTATACGATGGCAAATGTTATGAACTGCAATTTCACTAAGCATGAGCCAGTGGCTTCTCCCCCATGACCCAGCTGCCGTACGCAGCCTGTTCTCAACACAGAGCTGAGTTTGGGGGAGATGGATCTTTATCAAGGAGGCTAAATTGATCGAGGGCAGTGAGAGAAAGGAAAGGCCTGGAGCCACCGGTCATGGGAGTAACATGCAGCAGGGGCCCCTAACGCTGTGGGGACAGACTAATTAATGACATCTGATTTAATACAATTTCACTGAGTTTGCCACATTCCAGCTTGAATTTTAATCAGCCCAAAGTAGTGAAAGTGCAAAAGAAATCCCTTTCAAAGGGGATGAGTTTAAGCATTTGTAAAAGTAATTTAATGAGCAAAGGCAAAACAACAGTTTGAAACAACTACCATAAGGTTACATAATATTCTCTTGGCATACAGTTAGATTTGCATTTATTTGCATTATTTTTGTGTCAGAACATATGGAATGGGACCTCATCAGGGAAGCGGGAGGGTTTGTTTTGCCTTTTCTTTAGGCTCTATTCCTTCTGACTCCAGATTATCTCATTATTCAGGTTTTCAATCGTTAGGGTTTGAACCTGGATATTTTACTATTGCCTAATCTGGAAGATGTTAATGGCTTCTGGTGAGACAGGTGCATTCAGCTGCTGCCACAATCATACCAGAACTCGAACCCCCCATCGTCATGGCTTGATTTCTATACAACATGAATAAAACACGTAAGTGGGATGACTGCGTTTAGCTAACTGGAGCACCCAGAGCACGTGTAGCTCTGTGTTAATGAGACTGTTAAACAAGCCTTAGAAGATTAAATGATCCCAGCCCTGAGGAGCTTCCTCCCGGGACTGCAGCAGCATCTACGCCCTGCCCAGGGAACGGATTGGTCCCTCCGTGGGTGCCACACTGGGGCTGCTGCTGTACAAGGAGCACACACCCCAAGTGGCTAAGCTGCTGCTCCTGCTGTATCGGGGTATGTGGCCGTGGCTGAGACGGGCTGGAATTTACAGGGCTATTGTAATGTCTGGGTTTGGGCACAGCACTCTATAAATAACGACTGCCTCCCACTTCAGCCCCCCCATCACCCCTCCCTCACCTCCATAAGAGACATGAGGAAGAGGGAACCAGTGCATGTGCCCAAAGCACACCCATGGGCTGGAGGCTGCTTTTGTGTAAACAGCTTTTCCTCCTGTGTAATTCTGTTGACTTCAGTGGAGTTGTTCCTGCTTTACACCAGTGCAAGCCAGGGCAGAGTCCGGCTCTTTATCTTGGCAGATAAATGAGGTTGTTTCTTGAAATTAGATTGGGGAAGCATCTGTGCAGGCCTGGAGCAGCTTTCCAGCGTGATCACTCAAAGCGTCTCAGGCCCATCGGCACACACACTTGCTAGGCTCGGCTCAGGAATTGCCACCGGAGGCCAGTCGACTGGCTGTCATGTCACTTCGCACTTTCTCCCACGCCTCTCCTTCTGCTCCTGTAAAGATCTGCACTGTCCTGCAAATCCCCTCCTTCAAACACCCTCTGCCATGGTGCCGACAGCCCCCTGCGATGCCTGGGCAGCTGGCGTGCTGTAACCACTGCTTCTCACCCGGACCGGGATCAGCACCTTGATTCCTTGTGCTCCTGCATTGCTCCCTCTTTCATCTTGGACAGTGAGCTCTTCCGGGCAGGGGCATCTTTTTGCTGCCTGTTTCTCCGTGCCTAGCAGGATGGGGCCTGGCCCTGGGCACGGCCACAACACACGTAACAGCAGCACGTCCCACCCAGCAGATGTAGCAGCCTCTGAATCCGAGGAACTAGTCTCAGTTCTTCTTTAAAGCTTTAGGTCGGGAGGGCTCAGGCTGGGACCGACCATCTGGAATTCTTCCCCGTGTGCCAGTCCTGTGAAGAGCTCGGTGCCTCAATCCCCTGCCCTGCTTCAGCAGGGACTCAGCCCCTTCTGGTCTGGGCAGCCTCCCTTGTAGGATTGGGTCCTCGCTCTGGACTGACTCCAGTTCAGGCGGTGACCTAGGGAGCGTTTCTTGCATTTCCGGCTCTGTCGTGACTATAATAACCTGTCTGAACAGACTAGCACAACTAATTTATTCTGAACAAAGCGAGAAATAAAAGGATAATCAGGTTATCCCAAATGACAGCAACAACATCTGTATTTTCTGGTACACTGGGCACATTCGATGTACAGAATATTGTAATCAGGCTGGAAAACTTGTCAGCAATATTGCTTTTGTCCCTTTCTCAAAGGAGCAATGGTTAGCACTCCAAAAAGAATATTAATTGCTACAAAATGTGGAGAGTAGCACGTCCCTGTCCTGACAGTCGTTCATTTCTGTCTTTCTGCAGGGGGCCTGTTTGTCCTACCAGGGGTATTTCCTTCAGCAGTCCATCGGGAGGGAACAACTGAAAGCACATGGCCCACAGCAATCTCTCAATAGCTGCCAACGTGGATTTGGTTCATCAGGAAAGATCCATCTGCCTTTATAATTTGACACTCGCCTCAGTACCGGAAGCAGCTCTGTGCCATTTCCCCGGCTCTGCAACCAGAGCTACCCTTGGACGCGCTGCAAGCGCTGCAGGGTCAGTGTGGGTGAGCGGCCAACTCAGCTCCCCACCCCACACCCCCGGTCCAGGGACTGCCTGAGATCAGGCTGGACAGTACATAAGAACATAAGAACGGCCCTACTGGGTCAGACCAAAGGTCCATCTAGCCCAGTATCCTGTCTACCGACAGTGGCCAATGCCAGGTGCCCCAGAGGGAATGAACAGAGCAGGGAATCATCAACTGGTCCATCCCTTCTCGCTCATTCCCAGCTTCTGGCAAACGGAGGCTAGGGACACCACCCCTGCCTATCCTGGCTAATAGCCATTGATGGACCGATCCTCCATGAACTGATCTAGTTCTTTTTTTTACCCTGTTATGGTCTTGGCCTTCACAACATCCTCTGTTAAGGAGTTCCACAGGTTGACTGTGCATTGTGTGAAGAAATACGTCCTTTTATTTGTTTTAAACCTGCTGCCTATTAATTTCATTTGGTGACCCCTAGTTCTTGTGTTATGAGAAGTAGTAAACAACCCTTCCTTATCTACTTTCTCTACACCAGTCATGATTTTATAGACCTCAATCATATCTCCCCTTAGCCGTCTCTTTTCCATGCTGAAAAGTCCCAGTCTTATTAATCTCTCCTCATACGGAAGCCGTTCCATACCCCTAATCATTTTTGTTGCCCTTTTCTGAACCTTTTCCAATTCCAATATATATTGTTTGAGATGGGGTGACCACATCTGCACGCAGTATTCAAGATGCGGGGGTACCATGGATTTATATAGAGGCAACATGATATTTTCTGTCCTATTATCTATCCCTTTCTTAATGATTCCCAGCATTCTGTTCCCTTTTTTGATTGCCGCTGCACATTGAGTGGATGTTTTTAGAGAACTATCCACAATGACTCCAAGATCTCTCTCGATTGGTAACAGCTAATTTAGACCCCATCATTTTATATGTATAGTTGGGATGATGTTTTCCAATGTACATTACTTTGCATTTATCAACATTAAATTTCATCTACCATTTTGTTGCCCAGTCACCCAGTTTTAAGACACCCTTTTGTAGCTCTTCGCAGTCTGCCTGGGACTTAACTATCTTTAGTAATTTTGTATCATCTGCAAATGTTGCCACCTCACTATTTACCCCTTTTCCAGATCATTTATGAATATGTTGAATAGGACTGGGCCCAGTACAGACCCCTGGGGGACACCAATATTTACCTCTCTCCATTCTGAAATCTGACCATTTATACCTACCCTTTGTTTCCTAGCTTTTAACCAGTTACCAATCCATGAGAGAACCTTCCCTCTTATCCCGTGGCAGGTTACTTTGTGTAAGAGCCTTTGGTGAGGGTCCTTGTCAAAGGCTTTCTGAAATTCTTAGTACACTATATCCACTGGATCTCCCTTGTCCACATGCTTGTTGACCCCCTCAAAGAATTCTAGTAGATTGGTGAGGCATGAGTTCCATTTACTAAAACCACATTGACTCTTCCTCAACAAATTATGTTCATCTCTGTGTCTGACAATTTTGTTCTTTACTATAGTTTCAACCAGTTTGCCTGGTACTGAAGTCAGGCTTACAGGCCTGTAATTGCCAGGATCACCTCTGGAGCCCTTTTTAAAAATTGGCGTCACATTAGCGATCCTCCAGTCATCTGGCACAGAAGCTGATTTAAATGAGAGGTTACAGACTGCAGTTAGTAGTTCTGCAATTTCACATTTGAGTTCCTTCAGAACGCAGTACGGCTACCTTTGGGGAGCTGAGTTGGGACCTGCTTCTCAGAGCTCTCCTGGGTCCCACAGTCTGTTCAGCTGGTTCTTTTCATGGTTAGCAATGGCCATTTCTCTTCCCCATGACCTCTGGACATAGTGCAGAGGGAAAGCTCGGGGGAGGAAGTGGGGAAGACTGGAGAACCCGAGTTTAACCATACAAATGACTCCCCTATAGGAGACACCCCGATCCATGTCCCTGTTTCAATGCTTTCGGATTGGAGCTGCCCTGCCGGAGTCAGAGCAGGGACTTGGCCCGGGGTCTAGCACGTCCCAGTTGAAAGCTCTAACTCCCGGCTATTGGCTGGGCTCTCTCACACTCATATTTCTGTGAACAATTTCGAAAGGTCTCAGGTTTTTCCACATCAGAACAAAAGCACATTTCAAAATGTCGACGTTTTTTGCACAATGGACGAAGGATCATTTTCAGGCTGGCCCTGTCTCTGATAAGTCGTGTCAACTGCTGTAGTCACCACAGCTCCCTTCAGCAACCGCACCTGACTGGTGAGAAGAGCACCCCAGCTGCCACCTGAGGTTACCTCAAGGAGTGGGTGGCCATGACAGAAACTGCTTCCCCTCCCCCAGTTTGCCGGTGCTTCGTCTGCTAGGATGCGTGACTGCCTCACGTCCATCCCCATCCTGCCAGGGGATGTGCTGGTAAGAGGCACTTTGCTGCTCTCTGTTGTGATGGGTTCGAGTTAGCACAGCTCTGAAATCACTGCTCAAGTTTTTATTTATGCTGATGGTTTTTTTCTATTTCTAGGCTTTGAGCTCTGCCGATTTTAGTGGGGTTTTATGTGCTACTAAATAACAGGTGGTTGTTACTGGGTTTGAATAACTACTTTCAATGGATGAATTTTATGTGCTCATATGGTGCAATCTGTGCCGACCATAGACATGAGGGGCGACTGCATTCAGGTTGAAGTCAGGGGCAAATCTCCCGTTTACAGGGGGTGCCCCAAAGAGCCGAGGAAGCGCTGTGGGAATCTCTGATACTTGCTATTTAGACAAGGAAGGATCTTACCAGGACCCAGGTAAAACCACAGCTACTTTGGATACAGCCCCCAGGCTCTGCAAGCTCTGGAGAGAAGACTGATTCCTATTGAGTCTTCCCTCATCCCCATATTTCCCCACATTCAACACCAAATTTTCAGCCTGGCCTTCCCTGAGCCTCCCCTCGAGGGCGCAAATCACTGCGGGTGCAGCTTTGTGCCTATCATTATTTGGACCCACAAAAATGGAGGCTGGTGTCTGAAAATCTGCGGGGTCCAAATGCCTTCCCCCGCACCGCAGTGCAGCGTGTAGGGGAGTGCACGGAATAGCAGAGGCCCCGTGAGAGGATCAGCTGAACGTTCGCGCCCCAGGAACTGCATGCTGGAGAGGAGCACGTCTGCCTGGCTGGGGATTGGTCTGCAGCCTGTGATCGGCAAAGGGCCTCGGGGGCTTTTCCTCCCTTCCACTGATTAGGAAGTATTATTTTCTCCTCCCATGCCCAGCTGCTAACCCTTCAGCAGGGTCTCCATCCTGGCCTGTGGTGCCTACCTCGCAGAGAGGGAAGGCTCCTCCTCCGGGAGACAGCGCTTCCTCCCGGTTTAATATTTTAATAGCTGTTAAAAATGTTAATTGTGTTGCTTTTTGGCTGCCTGCAGCACTGACACCAAGCTCGGCGAGTTCCCACCCGGGCCCTCTGAAAGAGCAGGTCTCCCTCTGGCTTTCCTCTGAATCTTCCTTCTGTCCCTGCAGCTCTGTTCCCATCTTTCACTCTCCCACCCTACAGGGATAGCCGCCAAATGGCGCTGTCCGAAGTCGAGGCCAGAGATCCCAGCCAGGGAGCAGCAGGGTGTGTAGCTGGCTTGGTGGAGACAGGAACAATGTTATCTTCATCCGTGGAGGATGTGACGAATCGTACACTCCATATCTTCCTGCTCGAGACAAGCTTGGGAGCCATCCGGCAGCCACTCTCTCCTGTCATTAATAGCTCAGGCGAAGGAGTGGCACTCTCACAAAGACATTTACCATCTCTTGGGTGGAACCCAAAGAATTATATTTAGCTGCGAGGTTATAATTCATCTCTTCATTTCGTCTGTGCAGGTTCCCAGGATATGCAACTAGACACCATCTTGGAAATGTACCGTTGATGTTGATTTTTTTGGTGCTAGCTCATGAGAACTCAGGGCCTAAGAAATTAATCATGGTGCTGGCTAAGATAACTGTCCCCTCATTTGCTAGTTTTCATTTAAATGGAGCTTTGTGCGGCTTTGATGAAGGAACATATTAAAGCTAGCATGGCTGACATTTTTGTAATAAATTCCAAGATGAATTCCATGCATTTGCTGCATTAATGTGGAAGGTGGAGATAGAGACCGGGATGAGCTGAAGCAGAAAGTAGACTGTAAATTGAAGTTTGGCATAGAATATAAATGGGAAGCATGGCTTGGCTGCCAATGACAGTAAATCAGGTTCCAGCCCCCTGGGGCAGTAGGGCTGAGAGATGCTATTCCAGCCTGACTCTGCGGGTTTGGTGGGTCGCTCGGGTGCGGGTGACTCAGTGAGAGATGTGTAAACCTAAGAAAACAGTTCTTTCCCGTGTAAAAGCCGCCCCAGTCTTGGCCCTACAGGATGTGTGCCAGCCAGGGGCCTCATCCTGTGAGGTGCTGAGCTCCCTCAGCTTCCAATGCCTTCAGCGGGACTTGGGCTGTGCAGTATCGGAGCCTTGGGGTGGCATGGGGGTCCTGTGCCCCGCTCTTGTGGCTCACACCCATTTGGAGCAGCAGCACATTCCTTCCTCTCTAGCGGCACAGCACACGCACTAGCAGTGCCTGGAGCCCTCAGTGCAAACACACAGCGAGAGTTCCCTGCCCGAGGAGCTTACAGACAAGATGGGCAAGGCGTCAGAGAGGAAACTGTGGCACGGGGAGGGGAAGTGACTTGCCCAAGGTCACTCAGGTCAGTGGCAGAGCCGGGAATAGAACTTGGGTCTCCTGAGACCTCGGACAGCGCCCCAGCCACTCGCTAAAGCCCTCCCAGCTTTTCCTGAGCGTTCCAGCTTTGACCGACCCGTGTCCAAGGGCCACGCCTGTAAATAAGCACTTGCTTGGGAATGCTCCATGGAATGGGGCTCTATGGGGGAGTGGGCCCAAAGAAATTAACTTGCCATTAACCCTTCTCCCACCACACGACTAACTGAAATGGGCTAAAACCCCCGTTCCCTTTCCATTGGTCCACAGCCCTCTTTTACAGCCCCAGGGCTCAATATTGCTTAGATTAAGCACCAGTCAGTTCCCACAGAAGGGAATAATGATGGTTCATCTTCCCCTATGCCTGAGCGAGGTTTGTATTCCCTCATGGGAAAGTCCTATAGAACTACAAGGGGATACAACCAGTCTATAGAAATTACTCTAATAGCAGAATTGGATGGGTCAGGAAACCTTTGCTAGGTGTTTTGAACCATCCGGTTGAACCCTATCACCAGGATAAACTCTCATCTAAATGCCAAAGGAAGGCCCCCAAATCCCACAGAAACATTCTCATTTGCTATTCAGGCCAATAAAGCTTTTCCATAAGGGTTTCCTGTGCGTCAGCCCCTCACCCTCTTTTCATTCAAATCCTTCTTTAAAGCCATCTAGGACAAAACCTTCCCACCCCAGTCCACCAAAACTAGACATTAGCTGCATTAAGAATTACAACACCAAGCGGTAAGTATGTAAAACAAAGTCAATCTGGGATCTGCTCCCTACAGAAAACCCAACGCTCCCCAGGGATCAGTGTTCTCTGCCACCCTTTGCCCCTCTCTCCCTGCCCTTGGGGATGTGGCGCAAATTTAAAATCAGAAAATAGCAATGGAGATCATAAAATCCACTCGAAACCACCCAGCCAAACAGATCAGGAGCCGAGGCTCTGAGTCCTTGGAGAGCAGGCGAGGGCCGGGGCTTAGCAGCCAGAAGAATCAATTGCTGAAGCCTGGGAAAAGTTAATTTGAGTTTGTTAATTCAGAAAGGAGTTTGTGTGTTGGAGGGTAATGGAAGTCATTCCGGGGGAAATGGCTCTGCCTCTGATTAGAGGAATTGATGGGCTCGGAACTGGTCCGCGATAAAGCTAATTGCAGTGTGAGCAGCAATGTTTCACAGGGAGCACTTGGGCTGCAAGAATCAGCAGTGGATTTCTCAGCTAAATTCCCATTGCAAACTCCTTGTAACTGGTGATGGGGTAGGCGGCAGAAAGATTCTGGCTCTGTTTTGGATCCCAGCTGAAATCTGGGATATCATCAGTTAGAAGAATAATTTCTGGCTTATAACTGAATGCCAGCACAGGTGAGATGTCAGCTCACAGTGGCACTGACCCTAGGGCACTGGGAATGAAGAGACCTCTACTGTGTTCTATGGAGAGGGACTAGTAGATATGAAGACAGGTTTGTAACACGGCGAATGCTGCTCTCCCCAGAGCATACAAAACAAGAGAGAGGATTTTATTGAAGAAAAAAAAACAAAAAATCCCCCCCAAACCTAATCAGAATTGAAGGTTTTAAGCAGTAGCCACAACTCTCCGGAGTCATGACAAAGCTAGATTTAATCATGCTAGCTGCAGAAAAGGACGTAAATACTGCTCAGGAGATAGGAGACGCCGGATTATGAGTTATTCTGGTCAGAGGTTGCAAAGATTTTAATGCCAGAAAGAACCATTATGATCATCTTGTCTGCGTAACACAGGCCAGGACCCTTGCCCAGTAATTTGTGCCTCAGGCCCATCTCCTGGTTTGAGCAAGCCCATGTCTTTTAGAAAGAGACTCAGCCTTGAGCTAAAAACTGCTGGCGATGAGGAATACACCCAGCCCTCGGTACAGTGGTCCAGGGGTTAATCACCCTTACTTAAAAATGTGCCCCTCATCTCTAGTCTGAGTTTGTGTAACTTCAGCTTCCAGCCATGGGATTTCCTTATGCCTTTTCCCGATAAATTAAAGGCGCCCTGTACTACCAGAAATCTCTTCTCCATGCCGGTACTTGTAGACTGATCAAGTCACCTCTTACCTTTCTCTTGGATAACCTAATACAGTAGATTGAACTTCTTTAGTCTCTCACTAATAGGCAGGTTTTCCAGACGGTGAATCATTCGTGTAGCTCTTTTCTGCACCCTCTCCAATTTTTCAACATCCTTTTAAAACTGTGGCCATGAGAACTGGACACAGGATCCGCTAACAATCTCACTAATGCTGAGCACAGAGGTGACGCCAGCTTCCTGCTCGTACTCAATGTCCCCTGCTTCTACGTCTGAGGGTCGTGTTCACCCTCTTCGCTGCAGCAGCACACTGGAAGCTTACGTTCAGTTGGTTCTCCATCATGAATACTAAGTCCCTTTCTGTGTCACTTCTTCCCAGGATGCACTTCTCCATATCGTAAGTATGACCTACGTTCTTTGTTGTAATAGGTCTGACCTTGCATTTGACTGTATTAAAAACGCATGTTCCAATGAGCCCACCTTCCCAAGCAATCCAGATCATTCGGTATAACTGACCTGTCCGCATCATTATTTACCACTCCACCAATTGTCATGTCTTCTGCAAATTTTTCCAGCAATTATATTTTGTTCCTGTTCATTGATAAGATATTGAACAGCAGTGAACAGAGAACAGATCCTCAGAAGCTCCTCTAGGAACACCCCAATTGGATGCCAGTTCCCCATTTACAATGACTTTTTTCTGATCTACCAGTTAACCAGTTTTGACTCCATTTGATATGGGCTATACTGATTTTGCACAAAGTTAAAAAATTTTTTTCTCAGCATGGCATGCAGGACTAAGTCTATCCACACAGATACCTTTATCAACGAAACATATGGACTCATCAAAAAGCATTGTCAAGTTTGTCAGACAAGACCTATTTTCCATAAAACCCATATCAATTGCTAGGAAGTATGCTGCCATTCTTAAATGATTTACCAACCAGGTCCCATATCAGCCCTGCCGTGATTTTGCACAGAATCGATGTCAGGCTCGCCGGCATATCGTCGTCAGGTCATTCTGTTTACTCTGTGTAACTACTGTAAAAACATTCGTTTTTTTCCAGTCCTGTGGAACGTCCCATTATCCCAAGATTTGTTAACTATTAACAACGGATGGTTCATAGAGCTCCTCAGTCAATGCTTTTAATACTCTTGGATGCAAGTTATTGGCGTCTGCAGATTTAAAAATGCTTAACTGTAGCAGCTGCTGTTTAACATCCTCCCTAGTTACTGATGACATAGCCTCTCTCTGACCTCCTATCTACGGCAGGCTGCATGCCAGCAAGGGCCTGAGCCTACCGCCTTGCCCCTCATCTAGTAGCCTGGTGAATGAGGCACAAGGTGCAGAGTCAGGGAGGAGCAGCCTACAGACTGTGCCCTTCTGGTGCCTCCCCTGAGAGCAGCTTTTACAACTGCTGCTACGTTTGGAATCTCTGCTGAGGAGAATTGTCGTCAGGTCTGTTCTGGCTGATGGCAGGAGAAGACCCAAAGTGAAATCCCTGCCCTGTCCTGGCGATGGGAGCGTAGGATGTTCTGGATGACTCACATGACCTGTTCCTGATTAGCTCTCTGCCCCAGCCACTGGCACCGCTGCCTTTTGACAGCAACGATTACCCTAGTGCCCAAGTCAATTCGCTATCCAGCATCTCTCCCCCGGGGCGCCAGGAACGACAGGAGCCGCTCCCACTCTAACAGCCTCCCGACACTGACACGTCTGAGGAAGCTGTGGCTTTTCCCCACAGATGTCTGAAACGCTCCATATAACCCAGACATCTTCAGTTCAGATATTACAAATACTGACTTGAAAAGCGTAGGTACAGCCCCATCCATCCCCGGTCAACGTGAATGTGGGCAGGTTGGCCTGTCACGGGTGGGAAAGCAGACCAGTGTGCTGTGGTTTATGACAAGTATCTGGTGTGTGCTGGCAGGTTACAGCCTGGGAGGTTTCCCAACATGCAGATGACTGGGTGAGCGATGGGTGCTCTCGTCACACGGCTAGCGCTGCCCGTGGAAAATACAGGTGTCCCTGTGACCAGGCTGGCAGGGATGGGGCTCACTCCGGATTCTAGCCCCAACCCCGGTTGCCATGCTTCCCCCTCAGAAAAAGTCTCCCAGCTCCCAGCTTTCCTGCGTGACTGACCCAGGTGCAGCGGTGATGGGGACAGGAGCCCTGCTCCGTTCCTTGCCTCTCCGTCACTGAGCCATTCCTTCTGATGCTTGCACAAGGCAGATACCAGCAGCACCGCCCAGTGGCCTTGGCTTTGGTGCCACGGCTGCTGCCAATTTGTGTCCTGAGCACAGGGAGTAAACCTACACTTGGCTTCTGCATGCAGGGTACTTGCTGCTGTACTTTAGCAAACTGCCTGGCTAGAATGACTTGAATTTTAAGCATCGCTCCTGCGAATGTACCATATGCACAGACCCCTGTTCCAGGGAGAAGCGCTGAGCACATCCAGCCCAGGGGAGTGTGGGAGAGTTGGAGGAGTTTTCTGAGGCTTTTATTCTTCAGGACAACACATGTAGGGAGTGGGTAATTTGTTTAACCAGTGTGATGGCAGAGGGGGAGAGAGGACCAGAGGGAGACAGCTTGAGGAATGGGAAGACAGACCAGAATGTTTTTATAATGAAGAACGAACCTGCGCTAAATTGTTTTCGATTAATCTGCAGCTAACTGAGCTCATTAAATGGAAATGATTTCATCCAGGACCATGAGAGAGTGCCCGAGGAGGGCTCTTCAGAGAGCAGAGACATATTAACCCCCCGTGTGGCTAGCACAGTTCAGACTCAAACCCACACAGGTGAGAGATTCAAGGTTCAGACTGACCCTCTTGCTCCTCCTGCTCAGTTCTCCATCCCTAGAAGGGAGGCAGGCACATTCAACTGGCGAGACTCTGCTCTCTGGAGATTCCTGCAATCTAGGTAATTGCATCCTGCCTATCTAGTCACATGGACATGGAATTCTTCTTCACTGTCGGTCCCAAACTGTGGGGCAGTGCTGCTGGGCATGGTTAACAGCTGCTGCGCTCCACTGCAGAAGTGGCTGTGTTTCAGCACTGGGCGAAGGCATTCCTATCTAGACAGAGCCAAATTCTGCTGCCCTTGGTTAAGCGAATCGCCCATTTGCCCTGTAGTTTGTATAGCATTTGGGGATCTTTCGGGTGGACGGGCCCCATAAGGATGTGGGATATTTTGGCAGTGTCCTGTGTAACAAGGTGAGCTAAGGCTGCAGAGACCAAATGGACTGGGGATTTGGGCCCTTCTCTCATTTCTTGATTTAGCTCTAGCCCTAAAAAGCTCCTTTCATGTTGTTTTTTGAGAGTTTTCCCAAGAGTACTAAAGAGCTGTTGGGAAGCGTCGGAAGCCTTTGAGTCTGGGCGGGACACTAATGCAGAACACCCAGACTGTCAGGCCAGGCCTCGCAGTGTTCGCTGCCCCAGCCAGCCACGGGACTGTTCACGTTAACCCCCTCTAAACCCAGCTCCGTTCCAGCTGAGCCCCCCTTGGTCACCTGCAGGGCTGGGCGAGTCCCTTGGGGGTGGACTGGCAGCGCCGATGGCCCAGCAATGACTGAAAGAAGCTGCCATTGAATTTTCCTGCCCAAGGTTTGTCCACAAACGGTGAACACCGCACACAGGACAGGCTTTTGCTATGAACTCTGCCCTGCGGCTCAGGGAGCCCCTGTGGAACTCGACCGCAGCTCTGCCGCAGACCTCAGGACCCGATCTGCTTCAGTTATGTGTAATCCCAGGCAGCCCCTGAGCTGGGTGGATTTGTCTGCACTGGAGAAGGCCCTCTGCGGTGCCACCCAACGCCCTCTAAAAGGAACAAGCCACCAGCACTTCCCCTCTGTCCCTGCCCACAAGGCCCAGCTCCTGGCTTTTGCACAGACACCCACCAGGTTATCGCCTTTCATTCCCTCCGTGCAGCAGGGGAACTGAGTCCAAGTGGCTCGGCTCGCCTCTCCCTGATTCTGGCTGTACAGCAGAGAGCCTCCAGCAGTTTGATCAGTGTCAGTCCAGATTGCCACTGGGCTGGGCGGAGGACCAGGCCAGTGCATGTCAGCAGGAGTCCGACAGGCTAGTCCCTGCTGCCTGCCCAAAACGCCCCTAATGATTCATAGCTTTCACCTGTGGGCCCCTTTGCAAACTGAATTAAACCCAGAGCTCACATGCTGCAACTCGCCTCGCAGGCCCCCGCCTGGGTGAAACTGAAGGGCTAAGATACAAAGCTTTCAAACGAAGGTTTCCTCTTCTGGAACTCCTGAGATCACCCCTGTCAGGGCAACTGCCCTGGAAACCTCCCCACTTCCCGGCTGGTCAGCACCACACCACCAGCTCATCAGCGGGGAGTGATGTGTTACCTGGTCATACCATTCTGCTCCGCCTGCCCCACTGCAGAGCCAGGGACCAATGACAGTGTCACGTGGTCTGCAGTGGTTGACAACCGTGAGTGTCAACCTCAGGGTAGATGGTCAAAAAGCAGGGCAGGGACCCCAAACTGGTGGTATGGTCTATAATGAGATTTCACCAACCCAGTAACAAATGTGAACTACTGAAGCACTATAACAGTCTTACCAGCGAGTCACAGAAAGTCCCCTTGGGCACTCCCGTCTATCTTGCTACCAAGGCAAGCTTAACTCTGTGATAAATGGTTGCTTTACTCCAAAAATCACAAAATATTCAAGTTGCTTCCAGTCCTGGAGACTGGTCAATATGTACCTCAGATCTCACTCCAAAGACAGTGCTTGTGGCTAATCCCATAGTAAACAAACTAAGGATTTATTAACCAGGAAAGGAAATGAGAGTGTTATTACAAGGTCAAAGCAAGCAAACTTAGATTCACAAATGCGTTACAGTCTGTAGTTTTAAAGGGTAACAGAGTTGTAGTAGGTTTCAGAGTGGTAGCCATGTTAGTCTAAAAACAACGAGGAGTACTTGTGGCACCTTGGAGACTAACACATTTATTTGGGCATAAGCTTTCGTGGGCTAAAACCCACTTCATCAGATGCATGCAGTGGAAAATACAGTAGGAAGATAGATATATATATATCAGAGAATATGAAAAGATGGGGGTTGCCATACCAGCTCTAATGAGACTAATCAATTAAGGTGGGCTATTATCAGCAGGAGAGAAAAAAACGTTTGGCGTGATAATCAGAATGGCCCCATGTAGTAATTTGTCAGCTCTCAATGTCTTTTAGGGCTAACCCAAGTTGACCCTAGGGGATCTCTGCCCTGTGAGAGTCCGAACAGCAAAGAGCGAGGGAAAATGTTCTTGTTCACTATCTTTATTTCCTTCTTCCCAAATTCAAGCTGATAGGATGAGCCCTTTTGCACGGAGCCTCTTTGTGGGTGTGCAGGGGGCAATTAGCAAAGCTTTGTATTGTGATGCCCCACAATGGCCCATTTGGTTTTGATAGCCCTTCCTGGTGGGCAAGAGGAGATTCCTTTCCAGGGATTTAGCATTTGGCGCTTGGTAAAAATTTTTCTTGTTTGGTGAGTTCCATAGTTCAGAACACACACTTTACGGCTCTAGCGCAAACACTTAAGTACCTTGTAGCATGGGATATAGACCATATAAGCAGGGTTAATACATGTAGCTACTAACCAGCATTTCATAAAGTCTACACACATTGTTATAAGTCCAATACCGGCCTGAGCCAGTCTAACACATGGGTGAGACAGACTGGGTTCCAGCAATGAATTTGTCAGTGCTCAGGTGAGGCCTAAACCCTTGGCAGGAGTGGGCACCTGGTGTGCCAAGGCCAGCATCACAGATGGCTCTGAGTCCGAGACAAAGCATACAGCGATCCTGGACAATGCAGCTGTCAAACCCACAGGAATGGGAGGGGTTTTCCTCCTTTAGGGAATGATGAGCATTCAGTGAAACTCCTCAGGGACATTGGAGTATCCACTCCTGGAGGATCCGTTTCCACTCTGATCGCCACAGTAATACTCTGTGTGAGGCAATATGATTTTCTTCTGTGTAAACAGTGATAACTTCAGAATTACCCAGGAAAGACAGAGACCTCAAGAGATCTTTAAATTACTGGCTATACCATTAATCAAACGCCAATGCACGACTAGCAAAGACTCTAGCTGCTGAGCTGGAAAATGCTTAAATTCATTTATTGGGACAGCAGGGGAAGCCAGATCCTGCAGCAGAAATTGGGGAGGTGCCAAGGGCTGCATAGTCCAGGAGTCAGGAGGTTCCCGTGCTGACATGGCGCTTTTACAATATTTACTGACTGTCTAGGGCTTCAGTCTATTTCATCGCATGACGCTAGGGCCAATTTCAGCCCAGATGGGAGCGCTCCGTGCAATGATGCGGTACCCGCCGACCCCTGGGCTGCATTTCACCCCTGGGCCTGAGAGTCGATGTTGGGCAGCCATCCCAGGCACTGACTCCAGAGTCATCCAGGGAGTTGCACGTGTGTGGGGTTTAGCAGCATCTGCCTGGACTGGCCTCAGCACCTGCAAGTGGGCTGCCACCCGGCGTCTCATCCTGCTGCACCTACAATGGGAACTGAACTAAACCTGAGATGTGGCCAAGAGGCTCCTTCCACTCTCTAGGGTTGTCATGCCAACCAGAAGGACAGAGGCGCTGACTGTCTTCACCATCTTGACATCAGCTCTGAGCTGCTGGTGCCAATGGAAGAGACCTCCGGGGCTGGGGGGAGTAGAGGCTGCACACTCCACTCAGTCATTCTCCACCTCAGAGTGTATTTGCATTTCCCAGTTAGTTTCTGAGTCTGCTCCTGACCTGGAAATAGGACGCCCAGGTAGGTGCCCAAGGGAATAAGACACCCTTGTAGAGTCTTTAGCAGGAGAAGGGGGTTGGGAATCAGCAGGAAAATCCCACTGGAGAATGAGCCTCAAAGGCCTGGTCTTACTGGGCCTCCTCATGGCAAAACTCAGTCACAAATGCGAGGCACTAGCCCGTGTGGGTAGAGCTCCGCCCCATCACTGAGGCTCCTCCCTCCCAGTCTCATCAGTAGAATCTCTAGGGAGCTAAGGTGCATGTATGTGACCAAGCTGCTATGTCCAGCTGTCCTGGGTTTTACCATTCCCAAACTAGCAGGGGGGCTGGAGAAGATTCGGAGGTTGAGTCTCACGGGGTATTTGCCCCTCCACCCAGCTTCTGGCCACACACTCCATTTGACACGCCCACCTGTCCTGGTGAATGTCTGGGACTGATGCAAAGAGCCGGCAGCGCCTGCTGGTTTGTATTCCCAGCAGTAGACAGCGTAAAGCAAGATTCACACGTCTGGCCATCTCTAGAGACCCCGAGCTTTTCACGGGCCTGGTGTTTGCCTCACAGATTGTGTTTGTATCCTGTAAGCTGCCAGAAATGACCCTGCAGAGCCAGTGTTCTGGTGTCAGGCACTGGGCAGTGGGCGAGGGACTTTCCATTGTCAGAAAAGCGCGTGTCGTGGGAATGTAGGATACAGCACTTCCCGTGGCAGGTTTCCTTCTCAACAGCTGCACACACTCACAGTCCCAAGGCCTCTCTCACAGCCTGCTGCCCTTTCAGGTCAGTTCTACGTCTCTCCCCCCCTGCCCCCCCGTCAAGCTACCCGTCTGTCCGTCCACCCTCCAGCCAGCCATGGCATTTCTAGAGTGCCAAGCGCTGCACACGTTCGGGATTTCATTCTGAAGCGCCAGTGGGGGCAGACTTGTAAAAATGTATCATTTCCTCATGGGAACATAAGAACGGCCAGACTGCGTCAGATCAATGATCCATCTAGCCCAGTGTCCTGTCTGCCGACAGCGGCCAATGCCAGGTGCCCCAAAAGAAGTGAACAGAACAGGGCAGTTATCAAGTGATCCATCCCCTGTTGTCCAGTCTCAGCATATGGCAGTCAGAGGCTTAGGGACGCTCAGAACATGGGGTTGCATCTCAGACAGATGGGCACACTGGGTCAGAGCAAAGATCCACCTAGCCAGTGGCCACTGCCAGGTGCTTCAGAGGGAATGAACACAACAGGGAGTCATTGAGTGATCCATGCCCTGTCGCCCATTCCCTGCTTCTGGCAAACAGAGGCTAGGGACACTCAGATATTCTGTGACTGATGCTCAGGTGCTGAAACACCTTGTTTTACTGCCCCCTCGTCCACCCCTCCATCTCCTACCCGGCCAGCTTGTGGCATCCTGTTCTAACCTAGACTGTAAACGCTTTGGGACGGGGACTTTTAAATACGTGCACAATGAGGGCCTGTCCCTTACTGCGGCCCTGAAATGTGGGTGTAACATACTTGATAAATTCTAGCAATGATAACAGTATGTCACTGAGCACTACCTGCTTAGCCAGATGTTCTAAATTCAAATCTGGGCTTCTCTGTCAATGTACAGAAACGCAGCCCAGGAGAATCCACCGGGTGGCCATTCTGGGTCTGCCTATACCGCATTTGGGAGCAACCCTCCCAGCCCAGGTCGACACACTCGTGCCAGCGGGCCTGTGCTAGCAGGCTACAAGTGGCTGCCTGGACACTGCTTTGGTGTCGTGGCTCGGACTCTCAAGCCCACCTCCCTCGCCCCGCTCCCAGATGCAGTGTAAACCTTCTCCCAGAGTCTTCAAAGCTGCCTGGGCTGTTTGGGATCGTAGGGTCTGGTCAGATTATATTGCTGTTGGATTTGGGATCATCACAAATCGATATCCCAGACTGCCGCCTCATATAACTGATGCTTTGCTAATTGTCATGGAGTCCTGGTGTCCTGTCATGCACTGACAGTTTTAGTCCAAGAGCTGCAGAGCAATATGCTGATGAGTAATAGCATCTTATTGGAGTGTAAAGATCTTCCTATTGCACTGATTTATCCTGCATTTAAACTATTTCAAAATTCACTTACTTGAAGTAGTACTGGAAGCAAAATACTCCCTGTAAATAGCTTGGCTTCTTCTGAACTGCTATCTCTGAATGGGAAGATGGAATAACTTGTGCTATCTATTTTCTCTTGGAGACAGCTGCGCTGTTCTACTTTGACTGTTTTTCATGAAAAAGGCCAGAGATGATTCTTTTTCCTCAAAAAAAAAAAAAGGCTTCTGGGCTGGCAAGGACTATTTGACCTTTTCATCTGAGGCCTTAGGAACTCATTGCAGCTTAAGCTGAAGTTTGCTCAAGTGGCTCATTAGCAGGTCACTTCATTTTCAATTCACTGCATGGTGGATTTTTGAATCACAAAATGCCAGTTATCAAAACCCAATTCCTTTTCATTTGCATTATGCTTCCCCCCCCCTAAATATTTGAGCTACTCTATATGAGCTGTCACTTATCACCTCACAGAAGAAAAGTAGAACCCAGCCAGGGCTGGTTACATTGTTCAGCTGTGACAGGAAGCCGAAAAGCTACAAACGTGGAAGTAGAGAAGGAGGCAGATCATGCGCAGTGCATGCGGCAGAGAACAGATACCAGCACAGCCAGTGCAATCTACAGGACTGGAGATGTGGAGAACTAGGTGGGAAATTTTTATTGAAAATGATTTTTGAAGAAAATCGTAAAACATTTCCCACTAGTTTCCCCCCTATTTCCCCACCATGTTTTGAACAGCTCTAGTCATGAGACAAGGAGCCTTTTGCCTCTAGGTCCCTGGTGTCAGGTGAGTAGAGACCAGACCTTATTACTGTAGCTTTGACAGGCTCTAGGAATTGGATTTGCACCAGCTGCGATGAAAGCAATGGTGGAACTGGATCAGACTGGCTACCTCCTTCACAGCTGTAAGGGAGAGGCCAAGGCCTGGATCCATCAGAGACTGGAATTCCCTGCCGCTGCTGGAGGTTCATCGGTGGGGGCATTCAGTGTCTTTGCTAAAGTCTGGCCTGTACTGTTCCTATTCAGGGACACCCCGAGGGCTTCAGTCTCTAGATCTTTCACCAGAACTAATGAACTTTGTGGGGACAGAGCTGCAGGATGGGTTGTGGTTAAGGCCCACAACCATGACTCAGCAGATGTGGGCTCTATCCCTGACCCTCTGTGCAAACGTGGGCAAACCACTGCCTCTCTCCATGGGGATAGTAGTCAGGTGTGAGCGCTTCGGGGCAGGGACTGGCTCTTACTATGGGTGTGCAGCACTATGGGGGCTCCGCTTTCAGTTGGGCTTGACTGGAACGCAAGTAATAATCATTTGAACGTTAACAAAATACCAAGTGAACCTTATAAAGCACAAGTACCCGGCAGAACTTGGGAACTATTTCTAAGAAAGAGAAACAGAAAGAATGTGTCATTTCTAGCAGAGGAACGATGACTCTGTGGCCATGATAACTGTCATTACAATAACTAATGACCCAGTCAGGGGGTGTATCTGGTAGGTTCTTGGGAACCTCGTTTCGTGGTCCCAGTTACATCAGGATCATTTGCATCAGGTGAGCTCAGGTATGTCAGCAGTGAGATTCTCTTTACTAGCCCAGGGACTGGGAAGAGTAAATGTGGTACCAAGCTTCAGAAAACAGTGATCCTGGTATAACCATCTGCTAAATCCAGCTTCGGTCCCTAGCCCAATATCGTAACACATTCTAAGAGGGGAAAATGCTCCCTAACTATCCACGAGAGCATAGCCAAGAGCAATAGGGGACGCGGGGGGTTGTAGGGAATAGATCTTGGCAGGAACGTTCTGGGCACCTCATCACCAGGCAGATGCTGATAAATTCGGGAGCTCAGAGAAGAGCTACAGAAATGATGAGGGGGTGGCAGGTCTGATGGATGAGCAGAGATTAAATGAGTCAAATTTGCAGCGCTTGGCTATGTGACACGTGTGTGAAGAGAGGGGAGAGGGAGGAATTACTCCGGGAGGTCCAGAGGGGTTAGCTAGGAGGATGGGTTGATGCTACGGAAGGGAACGTCTGTCGGAAGGTCTCTCTTGACGATGAGACGTGTCAGGCTGTGGGACGACCCGAGGAATCAATGTTTCGTCGGAATCATTCCAACCAGCTCCACTGGGAACGATCAACAGAGCCAGAAGCAGCGAAGAGGTGAAGCCAGACGAGGATGCCGGGGAGGCCCTGAGGTCTGGCCGGGACAGGCTGTTAGACACCCTGGCGGCAGCCGTGCCAGCAGAGTGGGACCAGGGAGGTCTGGGATGGAGCTGGAGGAGAGGGACTCGAGTAGCCCTTGTAAGCTGCTTGCTTGGTGAGTTCGGTGGTGAAGGGAGGGGGCAGTAGCTGGAGAGACAGATGGGGCCCAGGTGATTTCAGAGTCTTGGGGAGACCAGGCCGACACCTGTGTTGTGAGCAGGAGCTAGAGGAAAGTGATGAGATATTGTCCCCGAAACGTGAGGTCCACGGGAGGCAGGGTCATCATCTCGTGTGCTCTTGGTAGCACCCAGCTACCTCCAAGTGCCAGGCTGTGGGATTTATTGTGGTAACAGCAGCTGCCTGCCAGCCCCTCTCTGCTGCCAATAGCAGGCTCTGGGGGATGTGGCTTCAGGCAGCTGGCAAGTTGGCCTGTGCTCCTGGAAGCCATTTTCTCTGAAATCACCTGGTTGCTTAATTTGCTTATCCCTGACCCCACTGCACTTTCCTCACAGGCTTCAGGTGCCATGATGGGAAAAACTGGTCTCAGTGATCGAGGACAGGAGAAGAGTGACTGCTGTGTTCTGCCGCTGAGCCGGCCTCTGGCAGGAAATGGCCACATCTCATAACTCCTCTCATAACAATCCTCCTCAGCTGAGCAAAACCCAAGCCTGGCTGCTATCGCCGGTTCAGATGCCCATCACTCTCCAAAGGAGCCCGGTGGAAGCTGTCGCTGTCTGGGCAGGTTTATGAGCTGGCTATGTGGCGGATGATCACACGCGGGTTTATGATCTAGTTGGGTGACAGATGTCCATGGGAGAAAGGCGTTATGCATTTGGAAAATGAAGTTATTTGGGGCGTTTAATGGGGCGTGACGGCGTGAGTGACAGATGTCTGCATGCCGGACAGGGCTGGCTCCCCTCACTCTGTTCCAGAAGCAGTCGCTTTAGAAGAGATTCTTTCCTCAGAGAGGCAAACACTAAAATCTGCCCTTAACCATTTACCTGCCTGTTCGTCCTCGGCCATTCATGCCCCACGGGCGCCAGTGGGCTCTGGAGACGCTTAAGCCACATTAGGTGTGTTCCAGCCAGAGCTGCCTGGTGCATCTGGCTGCACAGCAGGTGTGTGCTGCCAGGATCAAGTGAGCCCTTGGCAGGAAAGCAGACGAACTCGGCCTGCAGTGAAAGGCAGCCTCCTAGCACATGCATTTTCCTTTTGGCCACCAGCGCGTGCCTCAGCGCTGTAGAGCAGGAGAGCGGTGCTGTGGGGGTAGCACACACCTTCACCACCCCCTTAGTCAGCACCCACCCCAAGAGTCACTGCAGGGCCCCCAGCTAACACGGCCTCTGAAAGCCAGGGGAACTGTGGGGCTTCAGCACCTCACAAACCAGACCCCGTGTGCCTGGCTTTGGCCAGCATACGTGTCGTGTTTGACCTATTCTGTAGAGATTAATACATGCTTATGGCTTTCAAAAGCTGTGAGAGGAGGCAGAGCTTCTTGGCTCATGGTGTCGACTTTTCTTTCTAGTGTCTAATAATTTCAAAGGTTTCTCCTGAGTCTCTGGTGGCAAACTGGGCAAGTCCTTTTGCAATATTCACTTCCCACCATCTGCAAGAACTGCAGCCCGTCAGGGTGCAGTACGCTGCTTCTCTTTCTCTGAGAACGGCGAGACAGGTGGCGAGTGGAGACTATTGTTTATTATTCAAAAACACATTCCTTTCCCCATCTCCCCCAGGTGTCTGCTTCAGCCACCTGTTGCATCTTAACCTAGCCTGGCAGCCCCCTGGGCCAGGACTGCCTTTTCTAACTCCATGTCTGTGCAGCGCCGAGCACACCGGGGCCTTGATCCTTGCCTAGGAGCGCTAGATGTTCCTGTACTGCACATAATGCAGGAGAAGGATAATTTATTCTGACGTAAATCTGGTTGGCTCTGACCACAACAAGGTAAAAGGCTGCCAACAGCAGCTGCAAAGGTCTGGACTGTCCAGGAAAGAGGAGAGAAGGAGGCTCCACAGAGGTAACCCAAGTGTTCTTTGGCGAACCGGAGGGTGGTATCTGCACTACGGATCTCAGACCCCAGTGCGGAATGAGAGAGACACAAAGAATTCCTGCTTCCTCCGCACATTCGTCAGTGGCTATCAGAGAGATGCACCCGCTGGATATGGCACTGCAGAGGCGGGACTGGCCATTTCATCTCCATGCCACCTATCCGATTGCTATGGTGACAGGATCCCGGGATGAGCACCTCAGAGAGAGGCATGTGTGCCAAGCTGCCTGAACTAGACTAGTGAGGTCAGCACCGAGACTGATTCGGTGGCATCAGCAGCCGGGGAGAGGACACAAGAGCACTCCCCTGGGACTCTGAGACACAGCGGTGCAGAAGCCCAGCACACAACAGTTAATTGACCCCAGGGAGCATTTCATTCGCTGCATTGTCTCCCTGGAGGTGGAGCTGGGCACTAATGGGCAGCAGCTGATGATGGGCATTTTCATATGCACAGACTGTGTTGGCACAACCGCCAGAATTCAGCCTTCAGGCCCAGTGCTGGCAGCAAACGCTGCAGAGGTGAACTTGTGCATCCAACCCCCTATCCCTGTGTGCCAGCCGCTGAGACTCATCCGCCCCCTTCCAACTCACGATCCACCCCCGTTATTTAGGCAGCTGGGTGACACCCCCTCCACCGTGTTGGAGTGCGCAGGGTCATTGGCCTCACCCCCCGCAGGCGAGATCCTGGCCCCCAGGGAGGGAGCCTGCTGGGCTTACTTGGATGAATGCTTCTCCGCATTTCTCCCCCTGGACCCAGCCGTCACTCTGAGGAATGAGTCACTCCGATCCTGCAGCATGGGCCTCGCTGCAGTGACTGCTGCGCTACGCTGTGGATGCACCAGCACCCGAATGCAAGGCCCAGCCCCAGAGCTGCAGGTGGCGCGTCCAGCAGGTGCATTATTCCAGGAAGGCACTTTCCGCTCCACCTGCTGCTGAACACCGCAGGGTCACTCTAGCTGTGCACGGGGCTGCCCGGAGCCAAGATAGGGCCCAGTGCTCAGAACGGGCAGGGGCAGAGATGAGCTGCTGGGAGCCAGGTCATAGCACAGTGAGCAGAAGGGGCAGGAACTCGCAGGGGCAGTGGGAGGTTATGGGGGCTAGACCGGAGAATGGGGTTCAGATGGGGAAGAGGCCACGTGGGCAGGGCACACAAGGGCCAAGTCTCCACTCTGGGCTCAAGTGGGGAAGAAGCTGTTGGGGCAGGGCCCTGTGTGGGGCTCAGAGGGGTGGGGAATGGGCTCTCCCAGCACTCCTGCAAAGCTGCAGCTTGGAATATGGAAACAGAGGTGGAATTCGAGTAGTTCAATCAGGAAAAGGAGCAGGGTCTTCACTCTTAGGCACCATCTACCCTGGGCAATTAACCCTTTCCTGGGGCAGCAGATGAACCCCCTGGCCCAGGACTGAAAGTGCTGGTGGGACAAAGCCATTTCCAGCACCATTCAGGAGGTAGGTGTGGGGATCGGGGCCCATCTACACTAGCAGTGATCTCACTCTCAGCCCGGGGTGGGCTGCCCAGGGCAAACCTGGCATTGGTACAGGTCAGAGCTCTTTCCGTTTACAGCCTGTCCTGAAGAAATAACTCGCCCTTGGTAAGTGACATTCACAGCGTGGAGCACTGGGCAGTGCCCACTCCCTGGGCCCCCAGGGAGCTGCTGGGACAAGCAGGGAGATCTTGCCCTGCAAGGCCGCAGAATGGCTCTTGGCTGACAGCCTGCAGGCTGCCCGTGTTGCCCACACCCCTGTGTGTATTTGTACACAATAGGATGGAGCTGCAGCCTGTGCGGCATCAGAGAGCTGCTCCCTGGCCCTGGGTGAGGGCATGCTGCACACACCTCCCCACGGCTGGGTGCAGAACTGGTGCTGTCCCTTCTCCCTGGAGGTGGCCCGGTGGCTAGAGGCGACTGAGTGAAAACATCTCAGCCTGGCAGGAGCACAAGGGGCTGAGAGTGATTTTCTTTCAGGTGGATTTAGTGTTGGTGGAGGGTGCTCAGCAGACAGGATGGGCTGAGCTGGGCAGATCTCCCTGGGCAAGACGTCTCCATCCCGTGGGTCATGCAAGCATTGACCTGTTCTCACAAAGGGCTAGATGCTGCCAGTCACTGGGACTGCGATTTCTGTGATCTGGGCCCTTGTCCAGAGGGAGCTGGACTCAAAGCACAACCCCCTAATCCCACTCACCCTGAGCTACTGTCCTAAAGGTAAGAGGCTGCCTGTCCCATTCCCCGGCTGTATGCTGGGTAATCCCGGACACTCGGTGTGATGTCATGCCAGCTCAGACTGACATCACCCTGACAAAGCAGCCTTGTCCGTGATACAGCAGCTGCATGAGCAACGGTTTGTCAGGAGCTGGGATCAGGAACGTTGCCAGGTCCCAGCAACCATCCTAGCCTTTAAGTTGGGAGGCAGCATGCTTCATTGTACAGGGCATGGGGCTGGAAGCCAGGAGACCAGGGCTTCAGCTTCTCCACAGAACCCTGTGTGCCCTTGGTCAAGTCACTTAGCCTCTCTGTGCCTCAGTTCCCATGTGTACAATAGCCCTGCCTTGCCTCACGGGAGCGTGAGAGTGCTCAGATCCTGAGGTAATGTGGGCCAGAGACGTACCTAACAGTTTCCTGGCTCTGCAACTAACTCACTGGGTGCCTTTGGGCAAGGCTTGTCTTCTCTCTGGGCCTCAGTTTCCCCCTCTAGGGATGATGACATTTAGCCCCCTTGAGAGCTAAGCGTTGTTACTGTTGTATTCACACACACAATGGAGACACCCGGTTTGCTTCTGCGCTCAGTGTAATCTGCTGCCTGCTACGCCATGTCAACCTGCCCTGCAATCAGCCAGAGGCTTTTCTTCCTTTGGCTTGCAAGCACTTGGTTAGATTATCTCCTGACAACGTGCAGATAATGCCACTCACCCACACACCACCGTACGTCGCTACGTGACGGATTGGAAAAGCTCCCACGGACACCCTTTCTGAAGGAGCAGCTAGGGCTGCACACGCGTTTAACAGGGAGATGGAGGGCAGGAGGGGGCCGGTCACTCTGGCCTCGCCTGATGGGAGTGGGCCTCTGAAATAGAGCCACAGACTAGACTCCTTCTGTGCAGTGCCCCTGACACTTCAGAAAACGGAAACCTCCTCTCAGCCCGGAGACGAATGCAGGCACGTCACGGCCGTAGGACAGAATGCAGGAAGGGCAGGAAAGCGTCTGCTCCTGCATTCCCGGTCCACTGTCTGGGGCCGGGGAGAGCAGAGCGGTTAGCAGGCCCACAGAGGGTGGAAGGGACAATGAAGACCACCAAGACCCAGCGGAGGCTCAGAATAATCCTGCTGATCTGCTGCTGGGGAGGTGGGCGCTGTGCAGGCAAGGCTGTGGGGCACTACGGCCCTGCTGTCCGAGCAGCTGGATTGAAGGGGGGCGGTGACCCCTGAGGTGTCTACAGCAGCCCCAAAGAGGAGATCCGGGGATTAAGTGTGCCATTTTACGCTGCTTTCCTGGGAGGATGGAGCAGTGCACTGGGTGTCTCCCTCAGCTCCATCCTCTCCCCACCCAAGCAGGCCAAGCCGCCCAGCGTCACGTATGCGGGGCTCCTGGTGTGCAGGAGTTTAGAGGAGCCCACGGGAGGGTGTGAGGAGGTAGCTGAGCTCAGCCCTTCTGCCCCTGAGGAGTGCTGGGCCATGCCCCCGGGGTTCTGCTCTTTCTCTGCCCCTCCGTTTGGAAGCAGAAGGCCCAGGCTGGCCCAGGCAAATGCACAGATTCTCCATGGTGGGTTTAGACACCAAAGAAGCCTCAGTTCAGAGCCAGCTCAGGTCGAGGCCTCCGGGGCAGACTCTTGGCCTCAGTGCAGGCAAGGATGGCGGCTCCATTTGACGACGCCCCGGGAAGTTGCTGGGCTGCTCTCAGTGGTGGCTGGGTCCCTTTCCCTAGCCCCAGGCATGTGGCCACTTCCCTGAATGGCTCCCCAAGATCCTAGCAGTGGCTAACTCTTCCTGGGCTGCTAAACAACTCACACTGCAGAGCCCTGGCCTCCCCCGCTCTGCTCCAGACCTGAGCCGTGCTGGTGCACATGCAAGGACGGGCCCAGGGGTGGGTGACAGCGCCTCCCCGTCATCCTCCGAAAAGGCTCTGCGACCGCCCAGGGATGGAAATCAAGTTCCAAGCCTCAGCCGCTTTATGGTCCTTTCCTCAAGGATGGATTATTATCCACCAAACCATCTCAACAAAAACCAGATCCACAGAGAAACACTGGGTGCACACATTACCTCCCTCCCTCCCTCCCCCCCTCTCTCTCTCTCTCTAGATAGATAGCCAGCCAGCCAGCAAACTGCCCCTTCCTCAATTCCCCCTTGACCGCTTCCGCTTCCTTTTATACTCTGCCCTGAGCAGCCATGTGACCAGCCAGGACCTGTTAACCCTTTACAGGCTGTAGTACCTTTGCCTTGCTGCAGTTACCTTAGCTAGCAAAATCAGCCAATTCCACATTAGATACTTAAAGCCATTTCAAAGCACCTTCACCAGCTAGCTAGTCAAAAAGCATAAGAGGAAAAGAAAAGTGGGTCATTACTGAGGCCACAAACTCAGCAGAATTCAAAAAAAGATAAATATTGTTAGGGCAGGCCTCACCAGGTGGCACTGCCACATATAGTTTTCCAAGTTCTTTTTTCTCAGCATGTGAGCAAATGTTCAGTCTTGGGGAGACATGCTGTTAGTTTTCTTTATGTAAGGTTTAGTGCAGCTTTGGAAAGAGAGAGCTGTGTGAGTAGCAGGAAAGTTTCTGTCTTGGACTTTAATTAGAGTTAATTCTTGAGGCAGAGTTGATGCTGGGCTGAATTTGTTGGAGAAGGGATTGTCCTGTGTAATGTTTGACCACCTCCGCTCCAGGACTGGGGACATATGTGTAAATGAAACTCGTTACACCCAGCATATACCCAGACACCACGTCACTGATTTCTCCTCCACTGGGAAGCAGTCCTGGATATCTGCTCCCATTGGGCAGAGCGATGAAACTGGTGACAGAACAGCACTGTGGGAAGAAGGGGGAACAATATGGATAAAGAGAACAGCCATGATTACATTAGAGAGGCTGCAGTTGAATCAGCAATAGAAATCTGCCCGCTCCAGGGCTTGAGCCAATGACTAGCAGCTTGAGGTTTTCAAGAATCTTCCCTTGTGGACAAGTTATTCCATAACTGATCTCTCTGGGTGTCGTGCATCCTCCACCAGCACAGGCTGCGATCAGAGACAGGACAGCAAGGTGAGTCAGGATCACCCAAGGAGCTGGTTGCCATGAAGAGCTCTGGTTTCATAGGTGAATGCATCTCACAGAACGGTGGGTTCTGGGGACTGCTGGAGATGAGATGGAGAAGTCATCGCACGTTCCTAGTGTTCTCATTGGCCTGTACCAGCAAACAGCCTGAGGACTCAAACAAATCCCAGTGTCTTGTGAGTGTTCTCGGCAGGGATGGGGGGGAGGCAGTCACCTTGTCACCATGGAAACACAGGTTAAGGGCCCTGCTCCTGGCCCAGTCCACAGCAGAAAGAGCATGGACAAATTCCACAGGTCCCTATTAGCCCATATCCGGCCACTGCAAACGGGAGCTTTGGGTGAAAGTGGGTGGCAAGAAAGGCCCGGCCCTCCCTCGGTGCAGTCACACGGGTTCTACAGGGCTCCATGGAAAGGTGAAAGGTCATTTATCTTGATGTGTGAACTTCGTGCTGGTGAGAGGTGCTGCCTGGACATCGCTGGAGGCTGAAGTTGTCTATGTACCCACAGAAGGAGTGCAGAGGCCATGCCAACTTCCGCCTCGCGGCCCACTGGCCAGCAATGTGCATCAACAAGAGAGTGAAGGGGCTACTTTAGGATTGAAGTTTCCTTTCCATTTCTGCTCATCATCCCTTAGCCTGTCTGCTGGGATTTTTACCAGCACAGAGATCTACCGGTGCCAATGGCAGCGGACTTTTAGGTGGCATGGATTCCTGAGACCTTAACATTTCACACAGACTGCTGACAAAAGTCCTCATGATACACTCCGATCCTGAACTCAGAGCTGTTTCCCCCACATCAAAAACTCCTTGTGACTGCAGAATCCATCACAGAGCATTCTGCGGGTGGCTATGCAGCTTTTGCCAGGTTTTAAATGGTTCCTTCATTTGTAGTTTACTACCTAATCAGCCTGTATTTACAATCTCATTCTCTCATTCAAGTGGCTAGGACACAACATGGAATAATTCTTACCTCTTAGAGGTGTTTCATTGTTTCTGATTAAAAATAAATAATGAAACTGAAGTAGGAGAGGAAGGTTGTGTAGGGAGGTTTCTGGAAATATAGGTACAGGACTATATGATTATATCTACAATGTTGTAACAGTCAGGAGAAGAAGATCACTTCCATGCCTTCTGTTTGGAAACTTGCTTCCAGGTACCAGTAGCAATGAGGTAATACAAGCTTCTGACACACGTAGATTCACCGATTTTAATCAGGCCAGAAGGGACCATTGTGATCGTTTAGCCTGACCTCCTGACCCTGTACAACACAGGCCAGAGAATTTGACCCAGCGATTCCTGCCTCAAGCCCCATCGTGTGGGTGAGTTAGAGCAGATCGTTTAGAAAGCTATCCGGTTCTGATTTAAAGACTTCATGCGATGGAGAGCCAGTCACAACCCTGGATAGGTTGTTCCAGTGATCACTAGCCCCGCACCCCACCCACAAAATGTCCACCTTGTTTCTAGCCTGAATTTGTCTAACTTCAGCATCCAGCCATTGGATCCCATTAGAGCCCTCTGCTGTCAGAGATCTTCTCCCCAGGTAGGCACTTGCAGACCATGATCACATAACATCTGACCCTTCTCTTGGGTAAACACAAACAATTCCTTTGTTTGGATAGGGGCCAAACTCTGCCCTCCCCCCATGAGCGGGATGCTGAGCCTGCTCAAGTGACAACAGCAGAACGGAGCCCCCTGGGCGGCCTGGAGAGAAGGACATCGCCAGTGGGACGGAGGGAAGCGGCTGGTACCACAGCAATGGACCACGTCTGGATTTCCCGCTCTCTAGCTCTCCTCTAGGGGCCGACCCAGCTCCCGTGAAAGCCATTGAAATGACTCTCGTGACGCCAGGGAGACTTGGCGCAGGCCCGAGGGCCTCGTACAACAAAGGGTCCCTGTAACAGGGGCTGCCGCCAGCGGAGCCCCCCCTCATGGCCAGGGTGCCTCTACTGTTCCCTTCGCTAGCCTCTTTCAGTCACGGCCCTGCGCAGGGACTGGGGTTTTATCACTTTAACACAATTCTCAAACAAACACAGAAACAACCTTCCAGCCAGGCTCGAGCTGGCACAGCTCTCCTCCCTGGGGACCTGCCCCTTCTCAGGCACCCCTGCAGGAGCCCTCCTTCCCTGCAGCTTCATCCACCATTCCCCCATGGCAGGAGCCCCAGCCCTGCCACTTCCTGCTGCTGCTTTACCCTGGGATCACCCTATTCAACCCAGGGGAGGCTCATCCTGAAATCAGGGCTGGCTTATCCCCAGGCTCTGCAGCCCATGGGCAGTGCCCAAATGTCTACAGCCACCCATTGCCACAGGATGCCTTCCGCCCAGCAGGCATCACAAAGGAGCCGACATTTATATGGAGGTGAGAGAATCCAGTTATATCACATAGGATGGAAAAAATTAGAAGTGTCATAAACCTTCAAGCCTCAGGGCAACCACTAAACAATGGGGGCTTGAAAGAAACCCCCTCTATGGGAGGGATATACCATAATTGTCCATTGCGGGGTTTTTGCACCTTCCCCTAAAACAGCCGGTCTTGGCCCCTGCCAGACAGAGGAGCCTGAGCTAGATGGATCATGGGTCTGATCTGTCCAGGTAATTCCTGTGCACCCGCTGGACTCTGAACTGGACACTTCCCGAATACTTGGGAGTGACTTTCGGGGCTAATTAATGTGCCTGGAAATGTGCAGGTGTGCAATGGAAATGTAGGAGCCCTCGGTAGCAGAAACTGTGAAATAAAGTGTCACACTCCATCAGTTCCTATCACATCCACGCACAGAACACTACCAGACACTTGGATCACACTCACATCTGTTCAGGCATGTGTTTGACACCCATACAAGAAAAATACAAAACGTTGCTTCCTTTATGAGGAATAAAATACTCAGCTCTGAGCCTGGGTACCAGCCGTTTCAGGAAACCCCCTCGAGTTACAGGGCTTTACAGTCTGGTTGTAAAATTTTCCTCTGGGCTAGAAGTTGGAGCCCGAGAGGAGATTCTCTTTGCTGGATGTAGGGTACGCGTGCACATCCTGTTGGGTGCATGAGCAGCAAGCAGAGCACATGGCGAGGAGCCCCTCGAATCTCAGACAGGAGCGTTCTGGTAAACGCCGTGCTGTAAATGGGTGCCCTGTTTTACAATAAAGAACTGAAGTTTTTCTGGCCCCTCCTGTTTATCCTGGAGCTTCAAAATCACTTCCACCTCCTCTAGGGTAAATCCTCATTTCACAGGTGAAAATGGCTGCCGCAGAGTAACTGCATTTGGCCAACACGGCCTTGGAGATTTTTCACACGTGGCATCAGTGCAGAGATGCATAATCTGCTGGGTCAGTGGTTCAGTCAGGATGCTGGCAGATTCAGTCCGTCACTAGGTTATTGACTCCAATAGATGCCCAGTGGTTTCTCCAAGTTTAAATCAAAGAAAAACGAGTGCGGAAGCAGCTCCGAGAAGCTCCGAGGATATCCAAGCATTGATCTAAGAGGAGATATCCCCATATTAATGTTGGAGACCAACTCCCGAGAATGCCAGCCCGCGTCCAGTTCAGTATGGAGGATAACAAGACAACACTGTGCGCCCTGCACACCCAGGAGTCGGCAGCTCTGATGCATTCACACCATGCTCATAGCTTCCAAGTGGGGAGTGAGGGGAAAGGGCTGGAACCAGCAGGCTGGACTCTCCCAAGGCCTGATCAATCAGTGCCAGTTCTCTCTGGAAAGAGCAGTTGCACTATTGATTTGCTTATGTTCATATTGCAGCAACTACACGGGATTTAGGTTAAGAACGGTTAGAGTCGCTAAAGCCATTCCTAAACCAGAACAGCAGATTAAAACCGCTCTGCTCAGAACTTCTGGGAAGGGTGGAGCTGTATCTAGCCCTTACAGTTCACACTTCCATCTACGATGGGCTGCACTGCAGCCCCCCCGGAGCTTTCAGGATCTTTGACTTTGGGTTTGAATCCTGGTCTCACCTTGCTTGTCCTCACTTCTGAATCAGATGCCCCTCGCCCCCGAAGCAATGCCTCCTGGAATGCACCTGGTCACGGCAGAGATAGAAGGACAGTGTGGTCCCTAGGCTAGGAGTCATCCAGCCCAACCTCGCTGGCTTCCCAAGCTCTATGTTGCGCTGCCAATGGCCACGCTCGGCTCTGGCAAGTGTTTCACGGACCCTGCATGTGCTCAGCCGAGTATTTGCTCCAGTACTGAGGCACAAGGCTGTGAGGGAAGGGAGATGAGGCTTTACTTCTGTCAGCCCAGGTTAGCCCTGTAATATTAACATAACTGTAACGCAGTTGAAGAGGAATCCACTAGTTACAGGAAATGATTTACAGGACACAAGACTGCCTTTCAGAGGCCTCAAGTGTACCATAAAAATATATTATAAAGGAGTAATCTTTATCTGAACTGAGGCTGCACGGAGAGAACACATGTCCAGCTGAGAGCAGCATTGAGCTTTTGTTCACTCTGGGAAAAGTCAATGCTCTTCATCTGATTTGATTAATTTTTTTCTTGGCACCGGGCATCTAGTTAATATTTGTGCTCAACAATGGAGTTTTTTTCCTCCAAAGGTTGCTCTTGTCCTGGGCTCAGACAAAGGCAGAGATGCCAATAGTATCTCCCCAGACAAACTGCCCTGCTGGGATTGTGTGTTAACAGCAAGATGTGGAGAAGTCAGACTCCAGTCCCCGCTGTCCCGCCCCACGCTGTGAAAGATTGGCCTATCTCTGGGCAGAAGGTGCCAGGGGAACTAAGCCCACCTGCCCCCCAGCCAGGCTGATGCTGAAGCCCATTTGCAGGAGCCTGCATGATAGGCTGTGGAGCAGCTCCATACCCACGGGAGTCTGAGCAGGAAGGGGCGACTGTCTTCAGGTGTATTTTCTTCTCCCCCTGGGTGAAGCTGAGGTTCCCGGGGTTCATAGTATTCAACGCTGAAAACGTGGGCATTGTGGTTGTGCCCAGAAATGTGTGTACCTCAATGAGCACCCCCAAAATCAGTGTGGACTCTCCAGGGCTCACACACGAGCCAGGCGTAGCATGCAGCTGTAGCTAAGCGTGCAGGGGGGTTTCTGTCCCTAACTCAGGGGTGTGCACTTAGGCACACGCATCTTCAAAATCTGGGCCCTAATGTTCACTTTCAGATCCCCACTGAGTCAAGTCAGCAGGGAGGAAGGAGAGTCCAGAGATTAGGGCACTAGGGGTCAGTTCCCTGCTCCATCAGATATCACTAGTCTCTCTGGCTCCGTATACACAGCAACTAGACACCCACGGCTGGGGCTCGCAGGGCTCGGGCTGGGGGGCTGTTTCACTGCTATGTAGACTTCTGGGCTCAGGCTGGAGCTCGGGCACCAGGACCCTGCAGGATGGGAGGACCCATCTGTACACCCAGGGAATAGCCCTGCCCTGCCCTGCCTCCCAGGGGGCTGTAGGGATAAATACACCACAGACTGCGAGGCGCTCTGCTCCTACAGGATAAGTACCTAAAAGATACCAACAGACTCCAGGGCAAGGTGGAGAATGTAACAAACTCACGTCCACACACCCCAGGAGCGGCTCAGCTAAGCACACCTCTGCGGCCCTCCCCTCGCCCCGAACGTCAGCTCAGGGAGGTTACTGGATGGGGCTCTCGGAGGAGACCAGGTACCTCTTGTTGACATCCCGAAGGACAGGA
>NW_020664444.1:869017-1057086 GCF_002925995.2 Terrapene triunguis | reverse complement strand
CCCCCGCCGGCCTGCGCGGCTCCCCGGCTCCCAGCGCCCCGCGCTCCCCCGCCGGCCTGCGCGGCTCCCCGGCCACCCCCGCGCCCCCCACTCGGGCCAGCAACGCCAGCCGCCCGGGGGTGTCGGCGGCCGCCTGGCTGCGGACCGCGCTGGCCCCCGGCGAGGTGATCGCGGCGCAGAGCGGCGCCTTCGAGAGGGACCCGCAGGAATCCAGCACCACGGACGAGGAGCTGAGCCGGGCGGGCAGCACCACGCCGGACTACGGCGAGAAGCGGCTGCCGCAAGCCCTGATCATCGGCGTGAAGAAGGGGGGCACCCGGGCGCTCCTGGAGGCCATCCGGGCGCACCCCGACGTGCGCGCCGTGGGGGTCGAGCCCCACTTCTTCGACAGGAACTACGAGAAGGGGCTGGAGTGGTACAGGTGAGCGCCGGGCCGGGCCGGGCCGGGCGGGGCGGACGGGGCAGAGACACCTGCCCGGGGCGCGGGGCCAACAGCGGGCAGTCTGCGCCCCCCCAGCGGGAAGGAGCCGGGCCTGTGGCCGGCGGGGAGCGCTCCTGCCTGGAAGGGCTGGGCCCGGGCTCTCCCTGGCCTCTTTGGAGAGAGCCCCCGGGCAGGTTGGCTCCACTGCGCTGCCTGTAGCCCTCCCCCTGGGACCCTCTCCGGCTCCTTCCCGCTCCCATAAGGCACCATCGGCTCCGCCCTGGGAGCAGGTGGCAAATCCCCTTCGCCCCATGCCACCCCCTGGAGGCTCTGGCCTCATGCCCCTGGGGGGTCGGGCTGTGCCTTGGGGCCCGAGGCAGCGCTTGGCTGCTGTGCTGGGTACCAGGGGCTGTAGCTGTGGGAGGCAGCCCCAGCCCAGCCCTCAGGGACAGATCCTGGGGCGGGGGTATTCGTAACGACTGTGCCCAGGGCTGAGGAGAAGAGAGTGTGAGTGTGAGTGGCTTGACTTGCCATTGCCTTGCTTTTGTGGGTTTGTGTCCGGTGTGTGTGTGTGTGTGGCTCACCCTGCAGGTTTCTGTGTATTTAAAATCTAACTTCCCCCCCTCTGTGCAGAAGTTCTCACATTGAGTCTATTGCTTACTTATTTATTGCCAACAGCGGGCTCAAGTCTGCCCATCTCCTACCTGGCAGCTTACCTGAGCAAGGTACTGTCTCCAGGATCTGTGTGAATCCCAGCCATGCCCTCCCCTCCCCTTTCAGCTGCAGGCACCTTGGGATTGCTTAACCACATCCAAACAATATAGAGGGGACAGAGCAGCTAGTGCCTGGCCTGGAGGCAAATTGTGCAAGAACAGATTTAAATGCAGGTCAAATAAATGTATAATTAATGTTACTGGCTATTATACTATTTAAAATCCAGGGTTCTGATGGAGATGCCAGAAATAGCTAAAAAATGCATTTTATGCAGCACCCGGTACACAGAAGATTTGAACAGATTGCGCCGGGTGGCTGCACTTGCACTATACAAATCTAGACTGTTCAGTAGTGAATAATTACAGAAATAAACAAGCCTGCAAGCCCAGGTGATAGCTGCAGGTTTAAAGTGACAATAAATAAACCAGGATTCTTTCTTCATACAAGCCACAGCATCCTGAATTTCCTTCCCAAACGGAGATTTATTCCTTTTATGCAACAAGTTCCATCGGCTAGAAGTTCTTGAATTGATGAGACTGAGCTCTGTGTATGAATTACCCTTGGTATTCCCGTTTGATCTAACGCATTTAAAACTTTTAACGTAGACGCCTTTTAACCTGTTCCAATAGATGAAAACAGGATGAATTCATCAGTCGGTTTCTTTGCCGTTTCAACATATCAAACTAATTGTGATGTTCACTGTTCTAAAATATTTATCGCAAAACTTGAAAATACAAATCATTAATTTAACTTGAAAATGATTGATGATGTTATTTTTTAGTTTCTGGCAGCACCCGCACTGTGCTTGTTGCTTTCCAAATAGGAAATAATCATGATTAAAACATTGAGGTCCTGGCTTTTTATTTCACTCATTAGGGTAGTTGGCTAAACAGCTGGAAAGAATGAGGAACATTTTCAGTTTCAGAGGCAAAAAGTTAACAACTGTTTGAATTAGCTGGGGTTGTTTTTTTTTTAATAAAAATAAAGTGTGAGGTTTTCATGTCAACACTAACTTAGATGTGATCATCTTCAGGCAGGTTTCCGCAGAAATTTTGGAAGCAAAGTGTGTGCAATAACACTTATTTGCTTGGCTTTATTATGATGCCCAGTGATTCTCTGAGGAACTCCAGTGAAGTGGAGACCAGCAATCAGAGAGTACTTGTATGAGAGCTTGTTTGTTATGTGCTGTCAAAGGCTGTGTGTGTTGCATCAACATCTGGACATGAGGAGGACTGTGCACACTTTATTTCAAACAGCCAACATCATATTTTACCTAATTGTCACCCAGGAAAGCTTTTCTTTAAAGACCAAGTTTAGAAACTTGATGAAAGAAGCTAAAGATAGGGGTGTAGAGAGGTTTGGTTTTGTTCAAAATAGGCGGAAGAAGATCAAGCATTGAATATGACAAGCAGCTGTGTTTTCATCTTGAAAGTAAAGCTGGGAGAAAAGGGCCGGGGAGTGAGCATAGCTTTCCCTTGGAGCGAAAGGCACAAACAGGTATGCATCTGCAGAACAGTATTCGGATCTTTTTGTCATTCTTGTAGCTATGTGGTGTTGCTCTCATAGGTTTATTTAAGCTCATTTTTAGTGCTGGTGAATGGTGTTGGACTCAACAGCTGGGGGCACTAGGGTGACCAGACAGCAAGTGTGAAAAATCGGGACAGGGGGTGGGGGGTAATAGGAGCCTATATAAGAAAAAGTCCCAAAAATCGGGACTGTCCCTATAAAACAGGGACATCTAGGCACCCTAGTGCGCACTGAAATCTGCTGGTTACCCTACCAGCAGCCACAGTGAGCAGATCTTCGTCTCAATCCTGAGCTGGAATTGCCAGATTGGAAGACAGCAAGGAGACACTTACAGTAGCTGTCCTTAGTGCCTCAGAGTAAGCCATAACTCCCCATTTCTGACACCTGAAGGGGATTTCTTCCTGACCCTAGCTGATGGTTAGCTTATGTCCTGCATCATGAAGGTTGAGAGTCTTTGCAATTGTATCCTAGCTAGAGAAATTGCAGATGTTATTTATATTCACATAAATGTCTGTTTTTAACCTTATTGAATTACTTGCATTAATGTCTTCTGGCAGTGAGTTCCACGGGATACGTACACGTTTTGTAACATGTGGCTTCCTTTTGTCCATTTTAAAACTGTTGCCTTTTAATACTATCAAATTATTATTTTCTAGTGTCATGGGGTGGAAAATGGGGCCACTTGACTGGCCTTCTCTGCATCATTCATTGTTGAAAGTATGTTCTGGTGATTACTGTACTGTCCTAGGAAACAGTAACTTTATGTTCTACTCCAAACTCTGCCGACATGGCCTAGAGCCAGTTCCCTTTTAACTTCCCCATACCTCAGCTTCCTAATCTGTAAAATGGGGATAATAATACTTAGCTATTTCTTTTGGATGTGTATCTTGCTACAGTTGGTCATGCCTTTGTCTCCTTGAGTTTGACTGCTGTAATACACTCTACATGAGATTATATCTTATGACGATCCAGAAGCTGAAGTTAGTGCAAAATACACTTTATGTAGGGAATCGGTTACACCGGTTCTCTAGAGTCTGCTGTTTTCTGTAATGTTTAGGAAAAGCTATGTGAATGGGTGATCTGTGCTGATTGTGATAGTTCGAAAGCCAGGGTTACAGTTTATGTGGAAATTATAGAATTGAAATCTTCCTACGTGTCTACTGATATATTATGTTTAAGGTGGAGTTAAGGCTGCATGGGGTTGTTCAGGGTTAAGGTGTCCGATTTGCTTTTGGAATCATAATTTGTGATTCCATACACTTGTTAGTGTTGGGTTGTTTGAGGGATTTGTTCAGTGGTACATCTTCCCTTCAATTCCATTTATAGCCTTCAGTGTAAGTTAACTGTTGCTGAATTTCCTAGATTTTCTTTTTTCTAAATGTATGTATGTATTTTGAATGTTATTAAAAGTTGTATTTAAGGGTTTGTGGGAAGCATTATCTATTTTTAGCCTCTCTTTTTCTTAACAATCCAGTGATATTTCTTTCTGGCATATATGTCTTTTGCATGTTCTCAGTTTCACCTCTTTCTTTTATCGGAGACATTGGTACTTAACAGTAGATATTATCCTTCATGATAAAGAGAACTAACTGCATCCCTTCTACAATGCCAAAATGATTTGCTCCACAGTGAATCATTGTGAGGTTTGTCAAAGGTCATGAGGTCTTCATTTCCATCAAAGTGGAAATTAACTGATGCCTCTTCGTTCCTTCCTTACCCTTCTAGATCACATGATCTTTCTATAATCCTAAATATGAATTGCCATGGATTTTTAGTCAGTACTCGGTGCTTTTATAATCCAAGACTTTCCCACAGTCAACACAGGGGAATGTCTTTCACTGCAGAATTAACTTGGGTGTCCAGCACTCGGGGCTGAGTACGGGGGTTGGCCTAGTCAGGGTGTGAGCTGCCACACTGCAAATCCGGACTCGACTGCGTCCACACAGTTGCTGTGCTCATCCATGTTAGCACTGGAACTTCTGGGGGCTCGTAGTGCTGCAGCATGATGTGATGCTCTGTGATTCTTTCCCAGTGAATTGTGGGAGAACTTGTCTGTCCTTCTGGGCACACGGGGGAATTGTGAGAAGGCATCGGAGGACTGTCAGCACTTGAGTGGTTTAACCTGAATCCTCACTGCAAAGTGGGCAGGTTGCCAGCCCAAAGGTAAGCCAGGTTCATGCGTTAGCCTAGACCCCAGGACGGGCCAGTTAGCTCGGGTAAAGCCGAGGCGTGGGTGTGAATGAGAGCCAGAATAAGGCCAACCCCACCTAATCGCCTGGTTTAACTCTGCAGCGAGGATGGACCCACAGTCATTTCTGGAGCTGGGATACACCTGTCATCTTGCAGTGTTAGATGCCAGAACTTGTATTCTTTAAACATTTGTCATCTACTATGAAACCCTTTGGCAAAACCCCGCATACTCCAGAAGACGCTGGACCTGGATTCTATGGCAAAGTCTCCGAAATCTCTGGCACTCTGTTGCAGCTTCATTTAAATTGAAAAGCGGAAGTGTTTCTCGATGAAATACTAGCTGAATGATACAGTTAGCACACTAGCCCCTGTGCTGCTCATTTAGAGGTTAATGTAGAAACAGCATCAAATAAAATGATTTGATCGGCTTTCAGCATGCGGCACCTGCAGCCTGTTCCTGCATTGTAGGACTTGTCCCGTGGAAGCAGGTTTGGGGACTTGGGCTGAGGGCATGTGGGGCATTGGCACTGTCTGGGACAGGGGCGGCTCTATGGTTTTTGCCGCTCCAAGCACGGCAGTCAGGCGACTTTCGGCGGCGTGCCTGCGGGAGGTCTGCCGGTGCCATGCCTTCAGCGTCCCCGCCGCCGAATTGCCGCCGAATCCACGGGACTGGCGGTCCTCCCGCAGGCATGCCGCCGAAGGCAGCCTGACTGCCACCCTCACAGCGACCGGCAGGCGGCCCCCGCGGCTTGCTGCCTCAGGCATGCGCTTGCTGCGCTGGTGCCTGGAGCCGCCCCTGGTCTGGGAGTGCATTAAGTACATTAGCGAGGTGTGATCAGCAGAGAAATAGTTAATCATGCTGGCATTTAAATTGTCAACTTTAGGTATCACAGTAACTCAGTTCATGGATCTCAGAGCTATTGTTTCAGCTGCTTGGAGGTTCAGGAAGCTTCACGCTTTCAAGGTTATCTTGGCATCTGAAAAGGCTAGAAACATTTTTAAATGAAAGTTTAGAGTCTGTAGCATCCATTTGATAACAAATGCACCATTTGTAACAAAATATGACACGCCTCATAACGTAAATACAGCATTTATGACTAACAGTGTTAAATCCAATATTTTCACATTAATAACCAGGGCATGTATCCTGTGTCTTAGATTTTCAAATAATCTATAAATCAGTGAATTTTCAGATCTCAAACTTCAGGAATTAATTTGCTAGAGGGATCCAAAAAAAGGTTAGACTCATAAAAATCAAAATGGAGACATTTTAAAATGATTATAACTAACAGATTTACTGGTAAATTCTCAGAAAATTCATTCGGTACTGTTAAGAGTAAGTGCTGTAAGTATGGGGAGGATATGATAAATTTATATTCTTCATTCATAATGAAGACCTTTCATCCTTTTAGTGAAACTCTCAATGCAACTTTAAATAAGGAACTGCTATGGTGTCTTCATAATTATAACCTTGCTTTTACTTCATGGCTCATTCCCTCTTACGCCTCAATCCTTTAGGCTTAACTTTTCGCACGTGAACCAATGGGCCTACGTGCCTGGGGAAGGTGAAATGCATGTTCCTTGTCTGTCTTGTCTTTCTAGGCTGTCAAATTGTTCGGCTAGGGCCTGTCTAATTTAGTTGTAACATGCCCAGCACAATAAAGCCCCCAGATGCTACAGTCATATAAATAATTAATAACACCAATAAATCGGGGGTCCTCGTCCTGAATAATACAAGAAGCTGCTTCAGGAAATATCTGTTTCCGAACCAGTTGGTCCAAGAAGCAATTGCACTGGGATTGAGAAACTGATTCTTTAAACCACACCCCTGTGGCCACTACACTAGTGCAGGAATAAACAACGGGTGGACCATGGCCAAATCCGGACCACCAGACCCTTTTGAACGGACCGTGAAATCTTTTTATTTACTGATTATTATCATTATTGTGATTGCAGTGTGAAAAGAAGTTGCTCTGGAGTGTGGACCTTAACTATACCTTGACCAAGGAATTTGGATCTTGACAAAAGAATGGATTACCCCTGCACTAGTGCATCTTTGGGTAGCGACTGTCGTGCACTATTGTCGTTTGGGCAGGTTTTGAGGCCTCCGTGCTGTTGCTACCATTCTGTGTTCCCCATCCCTGGCTGTGTTGATCGAGAAGCCAGTGGGTCTGTGCTTCACACTCGTACAGTGTTTGTACTCCTGTGACCTGCGATTTGTATCCACGCAGATCGAACAGCATGAATTACCTTTCAGGTAGATTGGTTTCCATGGCCATGCGTCCCTTGGGCCTCTCTGCTCAGACTGCCAGCAGGGGAAGTGAGAGGAGGGTAGGGGCAAGGAAGGCTAAGACCCTGGACTGAGACCTTGGACTCATTTCACATTGGGCCCCGAACAGCCATCAGATAGCAATAGCCTTTGGTCACCTCAGTGTTAATCCAGTGCTGTTTGAATCTCACTGTTGTGCTGCTGTGTAATATTTATACCCCTCTATTCCATGTCATAACATTCAGAAAATAAAACCACCTCCACTAGGGCTGACATTCAGTGCTGAGGGGCACTATAGGGTGGATAGATAGATGGGGCTTTTCTTCTAATGATGTGAGAGACGGCTGGTACTTTGTAACTACTGTATTTCTCTGTAAAAGGCCTTTCCAGTGTATACCGTATCCTCAGCACTTCTGATCGTTTAGGGAAGGGGTATTGATTTTTCCAGGTCCTGCTGTGAGTTGGCTTTTGCTGAAATGCAGTGACTCAGCTGCCCCACCTTACACTGTATTGGGATTACCCTGGGCTATGAATTTTAAATTATACACACACGTACCCCATTGTAACATTGGTAATTTCAAGACTATCACCTCTCATTTCTCCTTAAACATTTAGGACCTGATTTTCCGTGGTAGCCTCTAATTTTGAGGCACAATTTTGCACCTGCAAATAATTCTGGGATAATATCAGTGCTGTTTCTCACGGGGGGGAAAGAATGAGCCTACTGTTATTTCAGATGCATATTTCTCTTGTGCATTCCTGTGCAAGGCAGAGATGCATGTATACGTATACACCCCACTTAGTTCTGTAGCCAGTTCTCATGAAAATTGACGGAAGGACTGCAATAGACTTCAATGCTCTTTTGATCAGGCCTGTACTGTGCATGCCAAGGGCCAGACTCTGCCCTTGGCAAGGTGCCTGGAATTCCCTATTCTTGCCCTGCTGAGAGGTTGGGGGTGGGAGTGAGTAAAGGTCTCTCATAGGCTACGTTAGCCTCTTCAGCTGGGGGCTGGATCTGCTCCCAAACCAAGAGCTACTAGGTGACTCTACCCCGGTGCAGACAGGTCTGGCCCAGGTCTTAGGCCAGGAGAGCTACATTTCCCAAAGATGGTACCTGGCTTCTCTTAGCCTTTCTGTTTTGTTTCAGGTAGAGGGATGTAGGGAGACATCAGTTTTCGCTGCAATGTCATATGGCCTAATGGCCACAGAGCAGCACCTAGCGCTCAGCATCCCCACGCCGGCCACAGACACTGAGCTCAGCCCTGCGCAGCAAAGGGGAGCGTGCTCGCAGGGCAAGGGGCAGCGTGCTCGCAGGGCAAGGGGAGCGTACGTAGAGCAAAGGGCAGCGTGCTCGCAGGGCAAGGAGAGCGTACGTGAGAGCAAGGGGAGCGTGCGTGAGGGCAAGCGGAGCGTGCGTAGAGCAAGGGGCAGCGTGCTCGCAGGGCAAGGGGAGCGTACGTAGAGCAAAGGGGAGCGTGCTCACAGGGCAAGGGGCAGCGTGCTCGCAGGGCAAGGGGCAGCGTGCTCGCAGGGCAAGGGGAGTGTACGTAGAGCAAAGGGGAGCGTGCGTAGAGCAAGGGGCAGCGTGCTCGCAGGGCAAGGGGAGCGTACGTAGAGCAAAGGGCAGCGTGCTCACAGGGCAAGGGGCAGCGTGTGTAGAGCAAGGGGCAGCGTGCTCGCAGGGCAAGGGGCAGCATGCTCGCAGGGCAAGGAGAGCGTGCGTGAGGGCAAGGGGAGTGTACGTAGAGCAAAGGGGAGCGTGCGTAGAGCAAGGGGCAGCGTGCTCGCAGGGCAAGCGATGCGGGAACACCCATTCCTGCTGGAAGGCCAGCGCTAGCGCCAAGCTGCTCCCTGCCCCCTTTTAGATTTATTGTTTGTTTGCTGCTGAAAGGGCCTCGGGGGGCCCCAGTGCACAGAGACCCTCCCGGCCTCCTAAGAGGAACCAGACCTCAGTGAGCTCAGAGCTATGCGCCTCCTCAGCATGACGGAGGTCACGCCCCCACCTCCTCAGCCACACCCACTGCCCGTCCAAGCTCCACCCCGTTGTGCCCTGCACTCTGGAGAGGGAAGGAGCAGAGGCATGGGGCTTGAGACCTCCTGCACTCAGAGTGGAGGATGAAGCGTGGTGCTTCTCCCCACACGTAGACTCTATTCACACTCACATGGCAACACGAGAACCTTGTGCTCCACGCTGGGTGCTGTGCACGGGCTTGCAGGGTCATGGTCATGGTCATCATCTCGGCTATCTGTAAGGAGACCACAACAGGAGCAACTAAAGATTTCCCCAACTAAGCATTTATTCTTTGCTTTCTGACTGATTACCTGTTCAGGGGGCTATGCCTGCCCCATCTCTGCTCCTGAACCCGTTCACTGGGGCAGTCATCCTTCCCCCACGACCCCCTGATTATCCAGGTCAGAGCTCTATTAGCAACGCTTCCAATGAGCACAAGCAGGTATAGGTCTGAGTGCGAGGTCCCCCCTGCTCTGTCAAACTGAAGTCCCTTCTGTTGGGACTATGACTGTCCCAAAGCCGTCCTTAAACAGGGTATGACGGAGTTACAAGTTGGAAGATAAATAACAACCACCAAAAGGTCAAGTTGTGTTTCTTCTAACACCCTTTTGCCAGATGGGGGCCGGCGCCACACTGCCAGGCCTGGAACGATTTACACATCAACATACCTATGTGGGAACAACGAAGCTTCGGAGCATTGGTCTCAGTACTCCACAGAGGAAATTCCACAGTGCTTTGCTTCTAACGATTTGTCGTTTCTAGGATCGAAGTTTGCAGAGTGAGCTTTGTGTCACTGCCGTTTCACACCGGCCGTGCAGCTGCTACAGCAAAGGGCACAACAGAAAACCCAGAAATAGGACTGAGCCCCTTTGGAAAACACAGTGGAAAAGAATCAGCTGGTTACATTTCTGGGTTTAAATGATGCGTTTGACCCCTATTCATGTATTGATTTAGTGAGGCATGTTCTGCTTTGTAAAAACTGTGGTCTAGGGAAGGGAGGAACAACAGGTTTACAAAGAAAGTTAAGAGCAAAGGCTTTTGATTTTCAAAGTGAAAATTCCACCACAGATTGGTGACACCTTCTATTGAGAGCAGTTTGAATCCTCTGCTTTTCATGGATCTCTTTTTCCTCCTGTTGTCATGGGGATTTCTTTTCCCTGAGTTATTATATCATGCACTTCAGCAGAAATTTTATTGCTTTTGGGGCCGGCAAGGCTCATGTGGGACATTTCTCACTGCTCACGGTGTAACACGCTGAGGTAATTTCTTTCAAATGTTTTTTGCTTGAAGTGGTTTCAATGAATTGAGAAGGGTAAGAGTGTGAATGAATGGCTGAGAATTTAGCACTGAGTTCAAGTAAGGAACATACACTATCAAACTTTCCAAAGCATTAAGTGTGGATATTGTAATTTCAGTGTGGCATATAAATAGCTAGCAGTCCATTTTATTCTCCCCCCCCCCAAGTATTATTTAGCATCGGAATCTGTTTAAATTGCTTTTCAGCCCCTTTTAAAAGTTTTATTGTAAATCCCAGGCTATCTGAATGTCTTCATCCAAGGGGAAAATTATTGTTGTTTAGATTGAGGATATAGGGTCCAATCCTGCAAGATGCGGCATACCCATTAACTTCCGTGGGAGCTGAGGGCACTCGGCACTTGGCAGGATCACGCCTTTATGACCTAGTCCTCACACACACAAGTCGTTCTGACACATGGGAGTTGCTCCCATTGTAGTCAGTGAGGCCACTTGGCTGAGTAAGGGTTGTTCGTGTGAATAAGTATTTGCAGGATTAAACCTTGAACCCTCAATTCTGCAAAGATTTACACCGATGTTTCACTTCCCTATTGAATTTAGTGGGATCATTCACATGCGGAAAGTTCAGCCTCAGTCTTTGCAGGATCAGGGCCTTAACCTGTAACCGCTTTGGGGCAGAGACCTCGTCATTTGAATTCCCTGTGAAGGGCCCAGCATACGCTTGGCACCGTGTCAATATAAACCATTGGTTGACATATTGAGAAAATGCCTTAATGTCAACATTAGGGGGCTATCCCGGAGCTTTTAATGTGGCCAGAAAACATTGTTTCCTTTAGAGAACCAAGTCTCTGGATTTTTCTAAGGCCAGTTTCAGCCCTCGGGGGCTACACCCACTGAAGCCAAGGGGAATCACTGGCATGAGGGGAACATATAGGCAATTGGATTCCCTAGCTGGGACTCCTGATCCGTGGTCTCCAGTGTGGCGCTGGCTGTGGCATGGCTACCTGCAGTTCATCTTCCCTTTTCCCATCTGCTGGAAGGCCCTTGAGCACGTCGGGGTTTGGAAACTCACTAATTACTCCGAGTGAGACTCTCCTCGTTGGCAGCAGGAAGGCGGCACTCTTAGGCAAACCTTGTTAATTACTGCAACCGAGATTCCAAAACCAACTGCCGCTTGTGAACACAACATTCATTGGGTGTTTTATTCCCGTCCAGGTCTCTGCTCTACAGTTGCATTTAGTTAGTTGCCATTTCAATGCTGAAAGAGTATTTAAAAAGCAAAGTGTTTGAAGGCTGTGGAAAAAAATCATACTTATGAAAAATATCTATTTTTGTAAATCTCCAATTTTCTTCCCCAAAATCTCCACACCAGTTAGTAAATGTTGCAAGATTTGCTGTTTTTCTCCCTGTCAGATTGTACATCTAAGCATCATAAACTTGCTCTTTATTGCTTTAATATTACAATCGCTAGTGACATTTTATGTAAATGATGGCATTTACCTTGACAAACTCTCCTGTGAAGTACAGTAACTTTAAAGAATTTATTTTGCAATATAAACAGGCCCAAAATGCCTGGGGTGGATGTAAAATTCAGAGTGGTTTTTACAGCTAAGTTCTTCCCAAAATGTCCTGCTAGGTCTGCTGGGGCCTGAGCTGGAGTCAGTCAGCTCCAAATTGAATCAGTGCTTGAGAGAAACTGAGTAAAGGAGGCTTATGGGAAAGACGAATCGGCAAAGAGCTTGAAGCTACATTCTAGACCGTGTGAAGCAGCACAGGACGCTGGATAAAAGCACTAACTGCCAGGTGTTGTTGTTCATTAGGAAAATTGTTGGAACACATCTTGAGCCAAAATTTGCTTTTAGTTGCATCCATGGAGCCACTCTGGAGCAGCATTTGGCCCGTTCTGTTATGACTGAATAAAGGCCTTGGGTTCTTTACGCCAAGAGCCAGAATTCACAACTCTCTGATGTTTTGGACCCACATACACCTCCACCCCACACAGAGATGGACAAGCAACACAACTGACTTTCCATCACTATTCTCCCACGTGTGTAAATAGCATTGCTTCATCCATGTCGCTGCCCTTTCTACATTCACGCTCCCTGAACATTTGTGTAATTCAGCTTGACAAGCAGGGGGTTCGTGGAAAGTGAATTTCAGAACCATGTACAAAAGCATTTGTTGAAACCAAATTTTGGATTCACATAGTCAAGTATGCATCCTGCACTCATCCAATCAGGGAACAAAAGCAAAGCCATGTGACATTCTGACCAATCGCAATGAAGTAACATTGCTGTGAAACTGAATTCGCAGGGAACACTTTGCCATTACCACAAGGAACTAAAAATATCCTCTAAAAATCAAAAATGTATACACTGGAGGAAATTACAGCCTGGGTGATGTGTGCAGAAAAAGGGTAAATTAGCCGGACCAGTAATTAATTGTAAATTATACTTTCAGCTCTAATCCCACACAAACTGCTTTAAAATATTAACACCAGAAATGCTGACTCAGGAAACTCCAATTACAAACCGTGAATCGTATAGTCATTTCTTTTGGAGGAGATCTCTAATTGGCCAGTAGTTTATCCCCATTTGGTTCTTCCCCCTAGAGAATATTGGCATTGATTCTGCTACCTTTTGCATACAAAGTCAGCACTCTAACCTGCGAGCTAATTTCCCATCTATTTATTTCAACTAAATTAATCCCAGCTGCCATCACTACTCTCCTGTCTCTAATTTTGGGCCTCAGCAGGGTAAGCGGTACACGCTGATGGGACAAAGGTGCTGCTAGCATGTGACAGTTGAAGAAAGGGATGGCATTGTGCTGTTTATCTGGGCCGTGAAGCACAAAAATAAAGAAAAAAGTGAGTGGGTTTAACCACTACTAGTGAGAGCTGAGAGCCAGAGAGGAGTCTGACAGTGTTTGTGTGAAAGGCCGTGATCCTGGAATGAAATGGTCAGTCAGAACAATGCAGGATTAAAGATGTGATGGTAGCCAGTGGAGACCAACCCCTGCTACACCAGAAGGGGGATTCGCTTTTTGTAAACCTGATTCAAGTGATATGGCAAGGGCCAAGAAATAAAGTGCAGCCTCTAAGCCAGGGCCGGCTCTGGCTTTTTTGCCGCCCTAGGCAAAAAAGCCACCCGCCCTCCCCCCCTACTCCCCCCCCCAGCACGGCAGGGGAGGGCGCCGAGCCCGGCCGTGGGCCCGCAATCCCCGACCGGCCGGAGCGCCGGGGGGTGCGAGGGCGCCGGGGGGCGGGTGCGCTGTCCCCGGCGGCCAGAGCGCCGGGGGGAGGGCGGCGAGCCCGGCCGGGGCTCTCCGCTCTCCCCGACCGGCCGGAGCGCCAGGGGGAGGGCGGCGAGCCCAGTCGCGGCCCCGCTCTCGGGCCGGAGCGCCCCGCCGCGCTGCCCCCCTCCAGGCGCCGCCCCAAGCACATGCTTGGTGGGCTGGTGCCTGGAGCCGGCCCTGCTCTAAGCAGCATTCCTGTTGGCCAAATCTGTATGGCATGGTGCCAGAAATGGAGCAAACGAAGCTACCCGAGTCCCTCCGTCTGCTGCCATTGAGTTCATAGCCACACTTGTGCCTTCCTGCCCTCCACCCAGCAGCCCGACTTGGGTTAGAAGCACAGAGCTGGGGGACGCAGGCTTTGATGCTGCAGTTAGCACCACTGGAAACTCCACGATAAGGTCGGTTGTTCAAGGTGGGATACGAGAGGCCGTGTCCAGTGCCCATCCCCTCTCTCTGCCTCCTTCCCAGAGCTGTAACCGCAGGAGAGTCCCTTCGAGGGGTTTTCACACCCACGAGCCATGTGAGGGGAAAGGGGACATGGCAGGTTAGTGCAGTACCCAATGACAAGCTCTGTTTTACAAACACCTGTGCCTATACTGCTGCCTATTGCCTTCCGTCTTCTGGTCCAGTTTAACTAGGCGAGTTGGTAACCAAGCAACAGATCACCTGACAAGGGCTATGAAGTGCCCAAGTAGAATCACCTGACTGGGGCGGGTGCGGGCAGAGTCTTATAAAAGGGAGGTTTTCTCACTGGCCATGAGAAAGGTGAGCCGAGCAGGGCCAGAAGCAGACATGGCTGGGCAGGAGGAATCCTGCTGGACCCCCTGGAAAGACACTGATCAAATCCCCCAGGGCTCTTGGTGTGGTGAGGGTGCGGAGGTAGGGTTCTGCATGCAGGTTTTCCATAGATCTGTGTGTCTCGTTTGCTGTCTAAGAGTAAAGTGTGTGTGTGTTTGGAAATTCCTTTGCAGAGCCAGTGTGTTACTTGCTTGCACTGTCATGTAGTCCCTGCAGGGGCAAACAGTAAACCAGCAGGCCCACAGCTTCCCTGGAGCTCTGGGAGCATACAGCAGCTACCAGGGAGACTAGGGAGAGCTGGCACTAGTTTCAGGGTCTAGGCAACTAGACTGTAGAGTCCCCACTGCCAAGAGGGTTATCAGACACAGGCTCTGCACCTGGAGAGTTTGCCTCCCGGGCCAGAGACGGACAGACAGTGCCTGAACTCCGCCCAGCCCTGGCAAGCTAAGAGCACATGGGATGGAAGGTTTGGGTTCAGAACAGCAGCTGCTGCTTGTGCGTCTCCTCCCATCCCCCTTACACACTCATGTCAGCCATTGCATCATATGAGTAAGCTGGGCCGGGGAGATGACCTGTCCCTGTAGATGCACTACACATGCCTACATCACGAACAATAAAGGTTCCTTACTCTGCTCCAAATCCTCTGGAAACCTGAAAGAAAAAAATCAAAGCACCATGGAAAAATGCCTGAAGCAATAACTTCATTGGTAAAGGAAGACATCTAGCTGAGAATTGCTAAGACCCAGCAAATCATAATGCAATTTCCTATGCAAAAAGGGTTTATCTTTATCTAAATATTATTCTGCATCATTACTCATTGAAGGGAAGCTATTGCTATCCTAGGTTAACTGATTGAACTTTGCAACCAAAGCTGCAAGCTTATCATACTGATGATAGTTTGACTTTTATTGCTCCTAAATTGCAGTGATATTGTTAGATATGAGTAAATGTACACTCCATTAGGAAATATTAAAGTTTTATATCTCTTTAGAATTAAAAAGATTAAAAGAGGCATTTCTGCGATCTAGTCCACCATGAAATTGGAATCTATTTGGTATGTAAAATGTATAATACAAATATTCTAACAATTAATGATAACGGTGGGAATAGGTTGGATTTAATGCTCAAAGCTAGCCTGGATTTTCTGAGGCTGATAAAACATATTGCTAGACTGTCACAACCCTTATGGCAAGAGTCACTTGCCATGGTTATAGTTACATCAGGGTGTTTCATTATGACCTTGTTTCTATATGCTCAGAACTTTCTGAAAACCTTTCATGTTGGGTTGAAATGGTCCATGGTGGGTATCTACCAAGGAGTGGCTGTTTAGAAAGTTTGAGGGAAAATTTCTGCAGCTGTTTCTGCCGTTTGCAATGGTGAGAAAATACTTTTCCATTGAAAGAGCCTTTTAAAGGTGTGTATTTGTTCATTTGTAACTTAAAAGTAGATGAACATAAAGCTGTGGCATTTTATTGCTCTCTTGGGACTAGGGCCCCCCATACAGCATAACACTGAAGCACATGCATAACTTTGCCAATGGGACAACGCATGTGCCTACGTTTTTTTGCTGGATGGGTTCTAGGTCCTTCCCCTACTTCACATAACAATCAGATAAGTGCTTAAAAGGGTGGTTTTGCACATATACCTATTAGCTTAAGCTAGTGTTTAGAGCTTCAGTACTGATGTTGGTGCTAAGGATGAAATTCACACCTGTGCACGGAGGCCAGTGATTTTGAGTGCTTAACAGGTGGACAGGCATGGTGATGGCCTTCGGCACAGAGGTGATTTTCACCCTTAGGACTCGGATCCTGCAATAAACTCTGTGCAGGTTCGGGACCAACATCACTGTCATAGCTCATGTTTTGGTTGAAAACCTTCAGCCAAGCTGTATATAAACAGTTCTCCATGGGTAGATGTCTGTGCACAGGGGCTGGGTTCTGCGTCTCTCCCTTCATGGCTGGTGAGGAAGCAGGGAGCCTTTCCCCATGCAGAACTTCTAACTTCTGCAAGAAGAAGCTTCTCCCATGTGGAACTTTACCACTCTGACGACTCCCTTTCGTCTCTTCTTCTTTTCATCCCTGCAAGAGCAACGCTGGGGATTCCAAATGGAGTTTGTAAATGGGGCCAGTCCAATAGCTCCTCAGACTTATTCATGTTCTTTTAATTGTTCCTTTGTTTTCTTCAGGGGGACAAAGAAATTAAAATAAAAAACCTGACGTTATTATGAGGTTAGGGTGTGCATCTCAGTGCTCAAAGCTGGGGAAATGAAAAAACTCAGGTTGTCGTATTAACGTTCGGTGGCTGCGCTGCACGTACCTTGTATTCCTAGTCATGTCACCCTTTGTGAAAGTGCATTTTAATAGCTAAGCTATCAGCTGCACAACACTGATCACTCTGTTTTTAAAAGTATAGGGCAGACTCTGGAGATCCTTCTTCACTGAACTGACGATGAGACCGTTGGCATTTCATTGCTGGACTTGTCGGTGCTTTAATGAATAACTTTAATGTTACATTAATGTAGGATTCTTGTACTTTAATTATTTGTGTTGCCATTGGAAATGAAGGGGCACAAATGGCAGTGAGTTCAAAAAGCAAGTGGCAGGTTTAATTGGCTGTATGTGTGACGCTGGAAGTTCTTGGTGATTAACTGCACAATCCCTCGCAGGGCCAGCTTCTCCAGTCCAGCTGCGTTGTGCTCAGCATCAGATCCCACGGAACAGGCAAAGATGGCTTGAGGCTGCCTTTTGCGGCCTCCCGCCCCAATCCTGGGGACAGTAGGCCACCAGTCTGATCCCTGATGTAAAGTAGAGCAGCCTCAAGGCTGCTCTACTGTGTGTCGTGCTGCCTGTGGCACCAAGGGGATATTCCTACAGGTGGAGATCCCTGGGGTTCTCTTTGACCACAAGTTGATGGGGCATGAATGGCACAGGAGCTGCTATACTAACACTAACATCACCTGTGGATTCCTCTATACATGGGGACTCCACCACCGGCAGTTACACTGGCTTTCAGGTTGCTTTGTGCTACCAGAAAGGTGCAAAGCTGCTTAATAGACCATAGAATCTGGCTCAGAATAGTACTCTTAAAAATGTGCAAAGGTACAAGGCTTGCTTTCTCTGAGTCCCATGCATGCCCTGCCTGTGTCAATAAAACCATTTATGAAGATGTTTTGCATTCAAGGATTTGCAGTTTCCTGGCCCATGAATATTCAGATCCTGGCTTGTCCTTTCTGTGGGTGGACTGTACCTATACTTTCCTCCTCTTTCTTTCCCCCCCAGTGGATTCAATTAGTTCTATTTGCTGTATTAGCAATAAACAATTCCCTCTGTGGCATAAAAATGAGTTTGTGTTTCATTGTCTCCTTGTTACATTTTAAAAACTGAGCAGGGAAGGGTGAGCGGGGACCCTGCTGGGGGGCTGCCCCGGTTTGCAGAGCCAAGCACAAGAGGGCACAAGATGTATGTGGGGCAGCATTGAGAATGAATGAAGAGTCTTGAAAACCACAAACTCAAAAGGTTGTTTCTGCCGAGACAGGAGCCCCGGCGCATAGGGCCTGCTTTAGCGGCCATTGGTAAAATGTTCACAAGTGCCACATCCCAGGGGCTCCGGGGGAACTTTTGGCACCTAAGTCACGTAGATGCTATTGAAAATTTTTACTCTATAGCCTTAAAAGTGGGGCCTGTTGGAGTCAGTTCTGAGAAGGCTCCTACACACACAGCACCTTTCGTTACCCAGTGGGGATGGAATACATTTAACTGGTCTTTATTTAAACTGAAGCATGAGTTCCTTGGTGCTGAAACGTCAATTTCAATCCAACACAGAGGTCTATTGAAATGATATTTGAAAACGTCCACCGTTTGAAATATTCACTAGGGAACCGGGACTGTATCGAGGAGCCGTGTAATTTGACTTCTAGGGCATGAGAGCGCACAATGTAAAGAAAGAAATTAAGCTTTATAAGAGCCGGAATAACACTGATTACGTGGGCAGGGTATATAAATAATTATACAGGACGCCAGAATTTTGTTAGCAGTCTGCACTTTTTGGGGGTTGAAATGTCGTCAGGTACCTGAATAATGTTAACAGACCCATAAATCATTCTTATTTCACACTGCGTTAAACAGAAATCATATTAGTTACAACATTGAAGAGAATCTAAGTAAAGAAAAGGGAAAGGCAAGGTAGTAAGAGGAAACTAGATTTAAATCTAATTGCTTTTTCATGTGTATTTCACTGCTGTTTGACTGGAACACAATGGTATTCTGTGGGAACTAAAAATTAGACTGTGCACTGGGAGGGAATTCACACAATGTTCCACATCTCCCATCCAGGTTGTTAACAGCACACAGTTGTATTAACGGTGGATGAAAGAGGATGTCTTTGTTTATTTTATTTTTTTAAATGGCTCGTCCTCTTCTTTCGGTGACTAATACATTTTTAAGCTGTAGCACTGGTTCCTTTTTCATTAATGAGATTAAATCTAGACTCAGATGAGAATTTCTAGACCAGAATGCTCAGAATAGCTGCTTTGACCTACGTGGATTTAACTAGTGTGGGAATTCTTGGCGAAAGAGCTCTGTGCTTTTCCTGTCCCCAAGACTTGTGTGTCACACTTGGAAAAGGCCTGAACTTCCTCTAACGGAAAGTGAAGTGACTAATTAAACCCACTATGGAACCAAGGCTAGGACTGTTCTCCACAGCAGCCCGGCAGGTTGTGGTGAATCTCTTTGCTGCAGGTTTCAGCGGCTGTGACATATTGAAAGTTCCTGTTAATAACAACATAAAGCAAAGAAGCTTAAAAAGAAAATACGTCTATTTAAGATGAAAACCCATTTTAAACAGATGAAAAATGAGAGCGTAGGGCAGGATAAGCGGGATGGCAAAGTTAAGGAATTAATCACATGGGTTGTAATGTGGAAGGGAAATAAACGTGATAAAAGGATTTGTCTGAGTAGATTACAGACAAATAAAAAAAAGCACCGGGCATCACTGGCTTGGGAATTGTGCTCTTTAGAAATCTTCAATCATCCTTACAATCAATTCTGCATTTCCTTAATAGCGGTGTGAAACATGGCTCCTGTGCATTGGCTGAGATTAACCGCTAACTGCAAACCATACATTAAATGAAGTATTGAATATTTGTCTCGCAACAATACACTTGGAAGTTGTTTATTTCTTTGCTAGGTCTTCTGCGATGCATTTAGGTACTGTACCTAAATTGTAAAATACATACTTGGAATATCCGCACTCAATAGTCTCCCAATGTCTCGCCCGCAAAGCAGCTGTGCCGAGGACCCACAATGACAGGGAGTTCTTCTTCTAAACGGATTGTTTGTTTCGGGAGACAATTACACTGTGACTTTATTATACAATGTATGTTTCCCTGCAACAAACAATCTGCTTTATGGGTTTTCTTAGTAAAATACCAAGTTGAGATATGCTGTGCTCACTAATATGATTCAATTGTACTGTGTTATCTGACCTTTAAGGAACTTGCAATCTATAATAACACGGTTCTACCGCAGATCCACTAGTAAAAAGGCTCAGCTTCTGGGGAATTCAGTCTATAAACAAATGTAGCAGAGGTATAAAAAGAGTAACTAGGCATCTTAACCCTTTTACTGCTGACTTTCTGAGGTGCTGAGTGGCAGTAGCATTCCAATGTAGATTGTATACTCCATTGCTACTGGAATAGAAAAGTCTCCCAGTATGGACCTGGGACGCTGTGCATCACGGGGAGGCCTCCTGGGATATCGGCCCTGGGTTCTTGGGAGTCAGATAATACAAAACTGGGACCCGTTCTCTCCAAATCATATCTTCCTCTGCCTCCCTGTTCTCCCCCAGTGCCCCTGGCACCAGCACCCCCCTCCCCAACTGTGGGCCCATCCTTGGTCATTCGGCTTCTCCCCTGTGCTCGCCTGCTGCAGCCCCTGGTGACACCTGGGTGAGAGAGGGCTCCCCTGTCGTGCCCGTTTGACTGAGACCATGAGCGGGGGTTGAGCCTCAGCAGCTCCTTAGCCTTCAGCACCACCCCTCGGAGGCGAGGGCCTCTGGTCTCTTTGCGGCCACCTGTGTGCACTTACCCCTCAGCGCACCCCTCCAATGGTCAGGATAAAACAAGAGTAAAGAGATGAAATCCCATTAAATGAGAAGAACCCGTTTTCCTAGCCCCCTTGGCAGAATACTCTGCAAAGCCCAGCCAGGTGGGCACTGCGTGGCTTAGCTACAGAGACAGGAGGGCACACCGGACACCACTAGAAATCCACCTCTTGCCTGACTTTGCCAGGCCATGCCGAGACAGCATCTCCTCTGTGGGACTCACAGCTCCCTGCTTTTCAAGGGCTTTGGGGCCCTTCCAGAGCCCAGTGTTATGCCAGACAGCCCCATCTCTGTGTCTCAGCTTATCCCTAAAGTGTCTGTTAAAGGAGGATGCCTACACCAGGTGTCAGTAAATGTTTGCATTCCCCTTCCTCCAGGGCAGGGGGAGACGCTCCTTTAGCGATGCTAAATAGCTGCCTCCTAAAAGCTGAATTTCATGACACAGCAGATGGCAGCTGCCTGCTCCGGGAACTCCATAGCTCTTTTCCTGGGATTGAAGGCGTGACCTACCCCCCTCATAACTCAGTTTTCAACTTATTTGCCCCATATGAGTGTCTCTTATTGACAGGTATTAGCCGTTCCCCATCTACCGTCTCTGTGTCACTCATTATTTTGTATCCTTTTATCATGTCCCCTCTTGTATGTCTCCTCTCTCAAGTAAACAGGCACAATTTTTTCAAACTCTCTTCACAGAGAAGGTTTTCCAGACCTCTAATCATTGTTCCTGGCCGTATCTGAACCCTCTCTAGGACAGGAATGCTCCTTTTGGGATGACTTTGGATGGCTTTATTTAGATAGGGGCATGATGTGGGATATTCAGGAATCTCCTATCCCTATCATATGGGCAGAAAACTCCAGCAGAGGAAGGAAATAGCCCCTTACTTTGTTAATGGCTATTTTACAAGAAGCTCCAGTAAAGCCAGTGCCAATCTCTTGGTTTGAAGGGTTTTTTCCCATCCTGCCACATGGACTTCAGGTACAGATCTTTGTGAAATCATTTTTCCACTGAAGAACCAGAGATCAGAGAATCACTCTGTTTAATGTTGAGTGTGCATGAACGTGCAGGGATATTATCTGAGGCTCTAATAACCTCCTTAAAGGTCACCTTTTGATCCCATCAAATATCCTCTTTACCGGGAGATAAGGTTTAAAAATGAAAGGCGAAAAATAAATCGCTTAAGAGAGAAGGAAAACTCAGAAGCGAGCAGTGCAGACAGGTGATGAGCATTTTTACTCTCAGGTTATTAGAGCAACTGCTGAACAGTTGGAGAAATCACCATGCAATGGGTGAACTGCTGTTGAGGTTTTATGGGCAGTAACTTTCTTAGGAGTTGGATCCCTTGGGAGGAGCGCATGTGAAATCTCTTTTGAATGTATTCAAAACACTGCTGTGGTTAGAAGGTAGAATCTTCTGTGAATCAATGGAGAGCCTTGTGACTTGATCCAAATGATCTATGTGATGCCTCTTGCGATAATGAAAACACGGGGTTGAATACTGGCCCTCAGCGTGCACTAGAATCCCGTTAGACTGCAGGGTTCTCTGGTGCTGGGTTAACTAATGCGCCGGGGCAGCCTGCTTGAATTAATCACTTGCAGGCTTTTGCTTAGGAGAAGTAGCCTAAGGAATCACTCAGGATTCAACTCTGAAAACCTACAGTGGGGAGCCCAGTGGCTGGTGCATTATAGTAATTGCTCTTCGTTAGCACCGTCCGTCCAAGGTTCTTGTCCCGCTTTGCGGGTGTGAATGAATTTAGCCTCCCAACACCCCTGTGAGGTGACTCCCCAGGGGCATGCAGTGAGTCTGGCAGAGGTAAGGACTGAACGTGGCTCTTCAGCCGCCCAGTCCTACGCTCTATCCACAAGACCAGCCGTAGCGCCGTAGAGGCTGTGCTGTCTTCTCACATGTCCAGCTCTGAAGAATGACGTAAGAACCCTTTGAAGAGCACCAGCTGACTTAGGAATTGCACTGACAGACTTGAAGGGCTGCTGTAGGATCATGGCGAGGAGAGAACTGGAGGGGAGCTCCCCCTCTGGGATTGTTGGTGGCCCACTAGAACGGCGAAGCTCAATGATGAACAAGCAGGCAGGAGGAGGGTGCTGGGTTTTGTGAGCTGAAATGTGTATGGGGCAGCGTGTTCTCCGTTGTACAGTTCTTGGGATGCCTGTATTGCCCTGAGTGTTCCCCAAGGACAGGGACTGTCTCTGTAGCCATGCACAGCACCAGGAGCGCTTCTGATGTCAAAATACCACGTGAAATGTAAGCTTAGAACATTACTGTTTGGGGGCTAGAGGAGAGGACCCAGCAGATCTCTCAGGCCTGGGTGTGCTGGGCTTTATATCAACCCAGCCAAGTCAAAGAAAAATCAACCTCTGCTGGATCTTGTGGGTAGGCGGTGAGTCAGTCAGCGGGACTGGCACTTTCCTGCTCTGCTGGGTAGCAAGCAGAGCATGGCGTGCTGCCTTCTCAGGCCCAGCTGATAACATGATCTCTAGTGCTGTGGTTTTCTGCTCTGCCTGGCTTGATATTCGCCCCCTTGCACCTCCACCTGGCTGGCAGGCTGTGGAACGTAATCCTGACATGTTTACATGGCAGTGTGGATTGAGTACAGAGCCTTCGTGCAGAACCTCCAGCCACGGGAGCCCTTCTGTGATGTGGGGTTTCAGCAATTGTTTGCCTTTTACAATCAATTCCCATGTGAGGGGCTTGAAAATGTATAACGGTCTCCTTGAAACTTCAGTGTTCAGCAGGTGGGAACATGCAGGCCTTTTAAAAATCTGTATGAAGGATTTAAAAAGGAAACCTTGACTTTTAGATTGATTTTTAAATAAGCATATATTTAGCTGGTTGTGCTTGAAGTACATATTGGATTATATTCTTCTGCAAACAGAATATTCTAATTGATCTTGCTAATAAATAATGAAAGCCAGGCATGCTACATATAATTCAAGGTTATCCTATGTTTGTACCAGCAGCACTGGGGTGGTTTTTGATGTTTAAAAGATTGTTTCTTTATCACACACACAAAAAAAGAAAGCAAGAGAGAGGAAGGGGGTTGGGAGTGAAAGGAGAATGCTGGGTTTTTGTCTAGAGTTCCCTTCTGTTCTTTTCTAAAATGTAATTAGTGAGCTTCACAGTGTGGGATTCTTAAACACATACAATTAACGGGCAAGCCTTTTCTTCTCTGGGAACGGCTGGCCACGGCACAGACCTGGCCCTGGATTCCTGAGGTTTCTAGCCACCATGACTAACTGTCCTAGGTTTGCTGTTGTAAGCCTGACCCTTCATGTTCTTAGTGCAACTTTTTTGTTTGCAGATAATAACAGAAAGTCTTCAGCAATTGTCCGGATAAAGGTACAGCTGATTACCAGAATGGTAGATTGTCTGCAGAATCAATTTTAATGTTGAGCCTAATATTGATCGGAGCTGTGACGGGTCACTTTCCTGTAGTGCAAGAAGCTTCAAGGAGCGTCTGTTCTGGGCTAGATCCAAGGTGTCTGAACGCTCAGAGAATACTAACCTCGCCAGGGCCGGGGAGCTGGAGTGGCTGGACTCTGTGTGTTTTCTGAAGCATTCACAGGAAGGAGATCGCTCCACAAGCCTTAGTGGGCAACTTCTCCCTTGTGAAACTTTCCACACAGGCTGGTCTTGTTGCAGGGCACACCCTCTGGGAAGGCATCGGAGGTTACAGACAGAGTCATTCCAGCATTTGAGATGCACGTGTATCTGTCTGTCTCGGGACCACATGGCAAGCCATTGTACAAACCAAACCAGCTACCCAGAGAATCAAGGCACAGATTCCTGCACACAGTAAACCTGAATCAAAGGGGCAGCTCTCAGCCTCATTTCAAACCAGGGCACTCAGGGCACCACAAAACATGCATGGAATGGACTTCCCCAGAGCTGGAACATCTTGCTATAGACATTGTGCTGGCCAACCCATCACCAACAACCAACATTGGCTCATCAGACCCCAGTAGACAGCCAGCAGCACAAAGGCCATGCACAACCTCCTGATTCAAAGGAGCATGGTTTTATGGTTTGCTAATGTTGCGTGCATCCTTTGCTTGCAAAGCAGAAATTAATCCTTTGGAGACATTTCAATTATCATACAGGGGTAGGGCATTTATTTGGCATTTAACGTATAATTAAATAACTATTTCTCTCCCTGAGTCAGTGCAAATCACACGAGGCCAGAGTTTGACCTGGTGAAGGTGTTGGCAATGTGACTGCAGGGAAGTTGCTCCAGGGCAGTCGTTTTTTCGCCCAGCCAAGTGCAATTATAAAGCCTGTTCTAGAATCTAGTGGGTGTCGCAATAGAGTCTCAACTAAAGCCCCAGCTTGCGGCTGGAGCCATAACAGTGATCAGTCGTGTGGAGGACGAGGCGTTCCGTGTTCAAGGGTTTGAAAGTTGGCTTCATTCTGAATCAGAGCAAAAATGGCTAATTATGAAATTCTCTGCAAAAGAAAAGTCTGAAAAATGTCAGTTGCGGTTGATCAAATGTTTAATTATTATTTATTTAGGGTTGGCAGAATTAGATTTGTTATGTAATTTCAATGGGATAATAGGAATGTTTATTTTTAAGCTTTTTTATTTTTATCCATTTAAATTTTCTGAGTTGCACAAAATGATGGGATTTAAACATATTTTAAAAAATATATTGATTTAAATTTTCAGAGTTGTGGTAAATAACTCTGGGGATGTCAGACTGATTATTTAATGGTAGTAGACATTGAGATTCAAAAAGTTAAAGCTTTATAACCCTTAAAACACAAATTGTCAGCATCATATTTCAAAATATACAAAGTAAATCTCCTTAAATCAAATTCTAATAAGTTCTCAAGCAGCAATTTTCCTACCTTGCCTGTCTGTACATTTCAATTATATTCGATGGAAATTTTTTTCTTGTTGTGTGTGTGCACGGTGAAATAGACATTTACCAACATATACTAATAAACATCTAATCATTCCAAGCCTCATTATATTATATTATACAAAAATAGCATTCCAGTGAAATCAACTAGATTTCATGAAGCATTTTGATTTCCATGGAAGTGCATATTTTGATGGAAGAAGGTCCCTCGACGTTTCTCCGACAGCTCTGACCGTGGGACGATGGTGATTGTCACATATCCCATCCCAGCGCGTGGCACTTATCAAATGGGAAGGCGCCTAGACAAGCTGTTAGCTGGTTCTTTCCATCCAAGTGAATCCCTGAAGCAGAATCCTCGGGATTACAGGACTCCCAAGCAAAGAAATCTGCAGTGCTCTCCGTGGCCTGCAAGCCACGATTGCCAGCTGTCCCCATGACCACTCAGTGAAGCAGGCAAATGCTTCCTCGCCCGAGCTAGGGCAGGGGTTTTGACCTGGACTGAGGTTGCTCCTCTGGCCCCGCTCCCTGGCTCTCCTGCTGCCGTGTGAGCGGTTTGTGGTTTGTTCCTTTTTGGCTCTGCTAGTGCAGTTGTTGCTTGGGAGCCCCTGTCCCAAGCTCTCAGCCAGCAGAGGAACTTGTAGCTGGCTGAGCAGAATCTGCAGGCATGGAGCGGCAGTGCCAGCCTGTGGCCGGGGCAGGAGCAGGGTGGGAGGGGGGCTGAGACGCAGAGCAGAAGATAATGTCTTGTTTTGTCTCCTGGGCAGGCCGACCCCTCTCGAGCTCTGAGCATATCCCCTTGCAGCCAGTGGCTGGAACTTGTCCCTGCTCAGTACTCGTGGGGAGGGGATGGTGCAGAGAGCTGGAGCTGGACCAACGAGCTGCTTCTCCTTTTGCTGCTGTCATGTTGCCCCTTGTGCGGAGCTGTTCTTGCTTAAAGTCAGATGTGGCGGTTGAGCAGCAGCCGGTGGAGCTCTTCCAGGAGAGAGGAAACGTGTTGCTCTCATCCCTTTCCTTAAGGAAGCTGCAGCCACGCTCCCCACCAGCTGGGGCTCCGGCATGATCAGCCAGCAAAGGCAGGACAATATTAAAGAGCTGAAAACTCATTTTAAAAACATTGTATTTGGATGCGCGTGTGCAGGGAGATCACAGATTTTCCGCTCCTCTCCCCCTCGCTCTGTGTCACTGGGGAGGTTTGCATGGAAAACAGGAGCCGGGGGAGGAAGTTTATTCCCTGCCCTTTGGCTAGTGGGGGGCAGGAGGCATGGAGCTGAGTGTTTTAGGACATTCAGGGCCAAACCCCAGGCCTCTGATACAGCAATGGCATCACGTTCAGTGAGTGCACCGAGTCTGCCGGGCCTCTGGACAGGCACTTCCTGGGACTCTCCTCCCCCGGAATACTCTGCCCGGGATGCATAAGCCAGGCAGGGGCAGAGGGGACAGTGTGTTTGTGCTGGCAGGCAGGGCTGGCGCAACCCATTAGGCGACCTAGGCGGTCGACTAGGGCGCTATAGTTTGGGGGGCGGCGACCGCGGCGGTATTTCAGCGGCAGGACCTTCTGCCGCCTCTGTGGGGGGCGGCATTTCGGGGCGGGACCTTCTGCCGCCTAAGGCAGCAGAAAAGCTGGTGGCGCTCCTGCTGGCAGGAAAGGATTTAGTTGGGGTTGGTCCTGCTTTGAGCAGGGGGTTGGACTAGATACCTCCTGAGGTCCCTTCCAACCCTGAGATTCTATGATTCTAGGACACAGGAGTGTAACTGTCTGCCCTGCCTCCGGCTTCTGTGACTTGGGCAGGCCCCAGGGCTGCTGTCACTTGGCAAAGGGGTTTATTTTCCTTTTGCCTGAAATGTGCTCCAAAAGAGAGCAGGCATGTGAGGCAGGGAATAGTAATTAGAGTGGGGCGCTGAGCGTCAGGACTTCTGGGGTCGGCTGCTGACTCTGCCACTGACTCATGGCATTACCTTGGGCAAGTCACTTCACCTCTCTGTGGATACAATACTACCTGTCTCACAGGGTGTTACGAATCTGAGTTAATTAGTGCCTGTAGAGAACTTCAGATCCTTAGAGGAGAGCTGAGTATCACTGTTAGTCATGTTTGTAATTTAATCTAATTTTAGAAAGTCTCCCTGGCAGAGAAGACTGGCCCCGGCTCTCAGACAAGAGCCACCGTAGCCCGACTTCTAGCTGTGTCGGTCCCTCGGACACGCTGGCTCATGCTGCCCCCGCTGGCTGGGCTCAAGCACAAGCAGGGGTGCGGAGGGGCTGTGAGGATCCCAGTTCTGGCCTGGTATCATTGTGACGTCTCAGCCACCACCGGGGATATCACAAATAGATGCAGATGATGAGTGTCTCCTGCCCTCAGGCTCCGAGGGTGGCAGGATGCCTGGCTTGTCGGAGCACCAGGGAATCTGGGACACACAAATATTAATAGAATTGCTGCTTCTCGGGAGCCTTCTACAGGAGTTTCTAAAAATTCATTTCCCAGGAGAGCTGAAAGCTCTGGAGAGCGGCCAGTGCTGCATGTGGGTTGGCTGAGGCCTGGGGCTGCTCCTGGACCCCAAAGGGCGAGTGAGCAGGCCGACGTGCTCTCTGCACATGCAATCGCCTCGACACAAACCTCACCCTACGCTGGCGCTTTGTGCCCCAATGGCACTAACTGACCAGCTCTGTCATGAGCCCTAGGCCGCCCGGGTGCCCACTCGCAGCCTGTGCAGATGAGTTTGTCGTAAGATGACCTTGGCCGGAGGATTAGGAAGCGAGCCGGGCAGGGCAGGGAATGTTGGAGACAGACTGCCCTCTGCACCGCATGCTGAGCTCCTCTCCGCTGGATGGCGCTAGCCGCTCCGGGCCTACGGCTTCCCAGCAACCCAAGCCAACCAGGCGCAGCTGCGGGCTCGGGGGCTGCTCTCAGGTGTGTTGTTTTAACAGGTTAGGAACCTGGGGACCATCTGTTCCAGCTTTGGGGGAAACTATGAACAATTTTTGACACATGCTGCAGCTGTAGCTAATAAATGCCAGACGGTGCCCTGAGGTATTTCCACTGAGTGTGTCTGCCCTGACCCTGGGTTCAAATCCCTGTTACCTGCACACTCTGCACCTCCAGCTGTAGCCATTAGCTCATCCGTCGGGCCTTGGCGAGCCAGAGAACACGGATCCTGCAAACCAAGTGACCATTCAGCACTTGGCCTGCTGGGGATTGGACTGAGCTCAGGACCAAAGCTAATGTACCCAGAGTCCCAGCATGGGCTAAGCTGGGGTTTGGCACCGGAATGAAAAGCAAAGGCAGGAACAGGCTCCCGGGGTCTCTCACCAAATTGTTTAAGATTCACAAACATTCTCCCTCCCCCCCTTTATTTTCTTTCCTCGACTGTTGTTGGGTTTCCCCCCAGCCAGGGCTGGAGGCAGGAGGGATGGGAGCTCTTTCCACAGCGTTCACAAGCTTGGAGTTCCCTTTGCTGCCCACCACTGTGGCTTCCACAGCTCGTTCTCCAACGGGAGGTGGGGAGGAGATGTAAGTGGCTTGAACGGGATGAGCAAAGTAACTGCCCAGCGAGGAAGAATTCAGCATTCGTTGTGCCGGCCTGTGGAGCAGTGCAGTGCGGATTACACACTGCGGGGCAGACAGAACCGCTAACCTGGGCTCAGTCTCAAGGGCTGCTGCCACCACACGCGTCGTCCCAGAGAACGCTCGGTGACCCCCGGTTCCCACAGCCGATCTGGGAAGGGCAGCGCGGCATGAGGCCGACAGAGACATTGTCAAAAGGGCCCAAGTCCCACTTTCAAAAGTGACTTGGGCATGTGGGAGCCGACGTCCTGGGGACTGTCCCTGAGACTTTCACCCTCCGTCTCTGCCCAAAGGTGCCTACAGTCTAACAGACAGTCACGTACAGGGAGCTCTGTGGGGCAGACAGCACCACCAGCTGTGCAGCTCCTCCGGGCTGCACACAGCCACATGGTCCCTCGATATCCGGGCCCTAGAGGTATATTACTGACTAAGGTGGCTGGTGTATAGTGATACCTTGGACATAAGTGTCCCCTATCCGGGTCCTGTTCTTATCCAGACCCAACTGCTGGCTCGTGCCCTCTCCACTCCTCAGCGCCAAGCCATTGCGGGCTGCAGTTTGCACAGCAGAGACACAGAGGGGCAGCGTGGCCTCGAGGTCCAAGCACAGGCCAGGAAGTCAGGAACTCCAGCATTTTACACCCACTTGTCACTGACTCCCTTAGTGTCTTTGGGCTTATCCTCAACTTACAGATGGGGAAACTGAGGCACCTCTATTACTACATAGGAACTGCCAGACTGGATCAGAACCGAGGTCCCTTCAGCCAAGTGTCCTGGCTCGAACAGCAGCCGGTGTCAAATGCTTTAGAGGAAGGACCTAGGAGCAGACAGTTACAGACTTACTGGGCCACAGGGAAACCGGAAGGGGTCAGGCCCTTCTAGCAATGGGTTTGTCCTATGCAATGTAACTGGATGGCCTTGCAAGCCGTATAAATGTCTAATCCTTTGCTGAATGCTAAGCAGCATCAATGGTCCCTTCTGGCAGTCCGTTCTAAAGTTCAGTTCTGCAATTTATTAAAACAAAGTATTTCTCTGTACAGGTGTTCAGTATGTCGTCATTCAGTGCTGGCGGATGTCCCCTTGTTTGTGAGTCATGGGCAGGTAGATAGGGATGTCTGATCTACTTTCTCTAGCGAGACAAGGGGCGGGAGGTAATATCTTTATTGAACCAACTTCTGGGGGTGAGAGAGACCAGCGTTAGAGCCACGCTGAGCTCTTCTTCAGCTCTGGCTCTCCAGAATTTCTGTGCCACTCACACACGGCATCTAGGTTTCCACTGCACCTGGCTCCTTTCATGGCTCCATTGCCCTGGACTGAAAATCTCTGCTGGGATTTAAGATACCAAGATCCAGGCCTCTCTCTGGCCCAGAGGGGCCCTTTCCCAGGGACAGGAGTGGGGCCAGTGCACAGGCTGCAGAACCCCATTTGCAAGGCACCAACTCACCCGTCCTGCCCCTGCTCATCCCAGAGCTTGAGGCGTCGGAGGTAAAAGCTGTATCTGAATTTGGCAGCTCAGGCCCCTTGTGAGCTCGGACTGCACAAACTGCACTGCTCTGTTCTCTTCGCTCTCCTGGATGGAGGATCTCTAGCTGCCCCATCTTTCCACAAGCCAGTCCATTGTTACCGGCTCGGTTCTTCTCAAAACACACAAAATCTGATTCCTGTCTTCTTTTGCTTCAGCCTCCGCAAAGGGTGAAGATGACAGGAGCTTGACTAGCTGTTTAACAATCTGCCGTTGCCTTCTCCCTTCTCCAATTCCCTGCAATCATTCCATAGCGATCCAATTTTCTCTCTCACATTTGCTCTTGCTAACAGATTTGAAAAACTCTTTGTTAACAGAAATAGTCTCTGGAAGTCACTGCATTGTATTTCTTTTTGCTATTCTAATTAGCCTTTTAACTCAGCACTGCTCATATTTCTAGGTGGCAAATCTTCCCCCGTCGCCCTGCTTCTCCGGGGATGGAGAAACCTGCTAAAAGCCTTTTGTGCCTGGCTGGTTTCTACATCCTGCTTCCCCTGCCCTTCGCCTTGTTCAAACACCCTGATGCTCTGCTGCACTCTCTCAAGCAAAAACTGGATGGGATTCCAGGGTCACTTTCCCAGGAAGTCACAAACCTTTGAGCAGCTGCCTCTGCTTCTTATCCTCATGATTATTTCCAATCCACTCACATGGTGGTCTTTTGCTCCTCCCTACTCTATCCAGTTCTTCACCATCTCTTGGGAAAATGGCTGCCTGACATGGGCACCCACGTCGGACTGATTTCCCCTGTCCTAGCAGCTCGTCAGTGTGGACATGGATCCACTTCATTCATCTCTTGCATGCTTTTAAGATCTCACTTCCCAATCACACACCACAGTCTCTCTGCATCCTTGAACTCTGAACGATCGAGTGTAGCCTTTTGTTCTGAACATCTTAGCTCCTTTCAGCCAGAAAGGTCTTTACATTCATACAAAGGGAATGTGGTAAGATATTCTTTCCTATCCACCATCTAATTAATATTTTAAAATAAATCACACTTTTGATTCTTTTAATATATTTAAGAACTTGGATCAAATGATTTACTATGCTGCATGCTGGAGATGCTCTGAGTTACGACTAATGAGTCCATTTTCCCCCATGTGTGTGTTTACATGCACTTATCCTACCAGCACTTATCCTACCAGACCTGATGGGAGAGTAACCCGTAAGAACTCTCTTCCGCCACGTGTTCCTAACCTTGACTTAGGGACAATTCCCCTGGTAATGCTTTATCTCTGCACTTACGAAGCTTAAGCTAACCCAGAGCTCTTCTGGTTCAATGCCAAATTCCAGAATCAAACAGCAAAGTGATTTTTACAGGGCAATGTTTTATACGTTGTAAAAACTTTATCCTTGCACTGGAGATGTAGAGCTTTACCCTTTGTGCCATCCCGCTGCCAGAGCCTTTCACTTTGTGGTATCAAACGGAGAACACGCGGGGAATCTGCTGGCTTCTCTGCATTTAGAAATTGTGTTAAATCTTAAGAGCCTCATTCCAGGTAGAAACGTTCCGGTGACAACGATGTGTTTTCTATTGTGCAGATCTGTGGGTGTGGTAAGGAGGGGTGGAGAGTGCAGACAGACAAGAGAACTGTAATGGTCCCTTGTGGCTTTGCAATCTGTGGCTTTCCCTGGAGGAAAGGACGTCTCCTCCTCACATTAAGAGCTGAAGCCAAGTTCTCCAAACTCTAGTTTGTGGGGAGGTATAACTTAGTATGGGATGAGAACACCTTGCATGGCAAAGAACCAAACCAGAAATGAGGCTGTTTTCTCACCGGGGAAACTCTGGGTATTTTCCTAATATCCTGTTTTTGTAAGTGCATATTTTGGAACATTGATGGCTGACACAAGATATTAGCCCTTGTCTAGATATGTCTTTTCTGTGCCTACATTACATTTTTGACACCTTGTTTTCTTTTTTAAATTGCTCCAGTTCCTCAAACTCATCTCCATTTTATCATTCTGCATGTTTTTGTCAAGTTAATGAGATAGTAGCAGCATTAATTCTGTGCGTCAGGATCCTTAAAGAGCCAGACACATGGGAGAAAAAGTGCCGCAGTGACTTAGCAGCACAGATCCAGATGCCCCGATACCTCAGGGGATCCCCTGAGGTATCGGGGCATCTGGATCTGTGCTGCTACTATCTCATTAACCTCAGTGATGTGTTTTAATTCCTTTCCAAACTTCCCCTGTGTCTGAGACTTGCAGGAGGGCCCCGGCCCACCTGCTGCCACCCCCAGAGCGAACCTGGGAGTGTCTGAGGTGGGGAGGGGAGGGGGGGCATGCCTGGTGGGTGCAGAGGTGCCTGGAAAAGCCTGCCACAACAAAGAGAGACAGCTGTGCTCAAGGTGTGCAGCTTGACAGTATTTTACAGTGAAACACTGCCCCAGGTACACCAGTTACACTGGGAGGGAAAGCGCCCAGGTAGGGTCAGCGAGGAAGGGGGAAGCTACTGTATCATGATGCTCTTTACCTGCACAAGGCACGTGAAATGCCTCTGCATCCATCACCCTGCACAGGGGGCTAGGGAGCCCCAGGACCCAATATCGTCTCCTCGGCCTTAGTCAGTTTAGCTTCGGAAGCCAGTTCTACCCAGGAGGAGAAGATCGCAACGTGTGCTCTTTCCCTCACCTCATTCTTACATCCCAAACAAGCTGCGCCGCGGGAGAGAGGACAGAAGGGAAGTGTCTCAAAAGAGGATCAGCCTGGCAGTGAAACAGACTCGTCCCATGATGGGGGGTGGGGCCAGGCTGTTTTCAGCAGCAGGACCAGCTTGGGGAACTCCTGGCCACAAGAGCTCAGCCGGAGCCATGGTGTGTTGAGAACAAAGTGCAAGACGGGCCCCTCCCCACCATCCTGTTCAGGGTCGGGGCACGGGGGTGACAAGCCCTTTATAAATACCGAGGTAGAAATAGAAATAGAATATCAGGGTTGGAAGGGACCTCAGGAGGTATCTAGTCCAACCCCCTGCTCAAAGCAGGACCAATCCCCAGACAGATTTTTACCCCCGTTCCCTAAACGGCCCCCTCAAGGATTGAACTCACAACTGTGGGTTTAGGAGGCCAATGCTCAAGCCACTGAGCTATCCCGTTAAAATGGCCACTGAATCGGGAGCAAAGGCATCTAACAGGATGCTCTTGACTCAGGCACTGAACTTCACCCTGGTGTAAAAATAAGGGCCAGCTCCTCAGCTGGGGCAGATCAGCCATTGAAGCCGGTGGGATTCAACGCACCCAGCTCTGGATCTAGCCCGGCACGTAGTACTTTGCAGGTCGGCTGCCCCCGTGGACTGAGAATCCCACGTTGCTTTCCACGCACTCCGTGGAGCCGTGCAGTCCCCCAGCTGGGTAGCTAAGGGATATGCAGGAACCAACGCCCCGAGACGAAGCCTCGCTTTCCCCCTGAGGGGAGACAGCCGAGTACAGTCCAGAGCAGGACGTGCAGAGGACTCTTATCCAGTTGAGACTGCAGGGGGTTAGAGAGGCAGAACATCGCGACAGGGGCTAGCGTTTGGCAAAGCCACTGAGAGCAACATTCTGCTCTTTGAAAAAGTGCCCTGGGGTCTGTGCTGACAACTAGTGGGCTCAGTCCCCTCTGACCCAACACGCCCCACGCCCTTGCTTCACAAGTACGGCAACGGGAGGCTGCCCCGTGGTGGGCAGTGGCGCAGACCCTACCTGATGTTCCCAAAGCACCGGGCAGCATCGCGTGTCTCAGGCAGCAGAGTCCTGTCCTCAGCATGGGCGTGAGTCTGTCACTGGGTGCAGCTATCTTGTAATGGCGCATTAGAAGTTATATGTCAGGAGCTGTGTAAGGCCCAGACCCTTGCCCAGAACCTGGGTGCTGACGTGCACACGGAAGAGTAGGGATACGCTGATGGCTTTAATCCAAGATCTCTGCGCTTTCGTCTGCTAACGTTATTTCAAACGTATCCTTTTTTTGGCATGGCGAATAGGGGCCGGATTCTGATTTTGGCTGCCTGCAGTAAACCCAGAGTGACTCTCTGACTACACTGGAGTTTGCCCACAGTCACACTGATGCAATTAGACTGTGGCCCTGGGAATGATCCAGATCACACCAGTGTGTGTTGTAACACGTTGGATCGCCACATTTGGCGCAAACTCTCTGCCATCAGCTTGCTCTCCACCTGGTTAGTGCTGGGCAAAGGACAAAAAGTGATTTACCCTGAATAAGCACCGAAAACATGGAACATGTCAGCATCCTTTAGTACTTTTTTGTAGCTGGCTTTTGCATTGACAAGAGCTGCACAGAGATCAGCTCTTCACAAAGGTTTCTCACACAATCATGTAACATTTTGTTTCTAATTCATTTGTGGTATAATTCCTTGAGAGGGGAGAAGCCTCCAGTACCCAAGGGGTTAAAGTTCTGTATGTGTCTATGCCCAGTCCAAGAAGCTCCTGTCTATTCTCAAGTGCTGCTTGTACCTTTCCAAGCCTCCTAAACCCACCTCCTTGCTGCGACAAGCCAGAAATCCTGGCTTGCGCTCACTGAGCCTTCGGTCCCTTCCTTAGCCTCATTCGCGCAAAGCCATGCAACTGGTTGCTGCTGTACCCAGCTGCACAAATGCCTCCTCTGGTATGCTGCTGTTGGTGGCTCTGCAGTCATTAATCCAGTGACACCGATGACAGCTCATGGGGCTGTGGTTCTGGGTGAAATCTCATCTCAACCAGACGTGAGCTGTGCAGCCCACATGTTGAAGAAGTGATTTGTCATCTGCTGGCTAGCAGCACCTAGTAATGAGCAAGGTAACTCCTGGCTGAACCTGAAGCTGCTTTCTTGTGTTAGAGCAAATTGGGACATATTGGCTAGAGTCAATGTCTGTCCCTAAGGAGTGGTGCATTCAGTGCTCTCAGGATGTGAGGACCATTCTCTCTCTCTACGGTCTCCTCCGTGACTCACACTGGGGCCACCCCGCTTCTGCAGCCTGAGCCGGAGAGAAGCATCCGTGCTGGCCGGCAGCTTAGCGCGATGAGGAGACGGAAAGGGCAGAGGGAGGTTAAACACCGATAGACACACGCAGTGTGTGCATTGAAAACAAAACGCCAGCCTGGCCTGTCGCTGGATTTGAACCTTTCACGTTAACAGTCACCATTTTACTTACTGGCCAGACGGGAACGTGTGATGAGCAGGGCCCCATTCTGATGCCTGATGCCCAGTAACCGAGCTCCCCACCTCTCCCCCCAGCCTCCTCTGTGCACAGAAACCTTCATGAGCAAACCGGACTTTTCTTCAGCCAGCCTGTGGGATGGCCGTGCAGACTGGACAACCAATCAGAAAAGGGAAGAGGAGGAACCTGACCCCAAGGCAGACAGACCTAGATATCACTGAGACCGTGCGCTCCCCACTGAGCACCCACATGCCAGGAATGGCTACAGGACCTCAGCCATCACCTGCAGAAATCCATGCTGCAGCCTGTGGCGCAGGCAGGAGACTGAGGACCTGCAAGTAGGACCCTTTCTGGCAAGAGCTTTAGCGACAGAGGAGAGCAGCTCGCGGGGGAGCACGCTCTGCCCACAGAGATTCCCCAGGGATTAAGAACAGACCACAGCAGTGCAGAGCTGCAGTACCAGGGCTCTCCCAGCTGCTGCTGCTGCCCCAGAGCACCCGTGGGAGGCCCACACTCAACACTGGAGACATTTAAAGCCTGATTTTCAGGGGCGCTGAGTCTCCACAAGCCCCCTGGGAGACGGGGGGTGCTAAGCATTGCTGGGAAGCGGGCCGCCCTGCCCACTGGTCCCATGGAGATTCCCTGCCCCGGAGCGAGCTGCTCTCCACCCATCTGCACGGGAAGGGGAAGATCTGTGCCTCTTGTTGGGTGCTCCCTTATGTGCCTTGCAAGACTTGCTAGGTTGCTGGCGTCTTTCAACAGGGAAGAGATTTCGGGGGTGGGAGGGGGTCCCCTGCATAAAAAATACTCACTGGTCAGAAATCCAACCCCAACCGCCCCCCCAATTTGGCATCTGTTCTCCCCTCCCCACTCAGGCTCGTGAAAGGGGCTAGCGATGGCTACAGGCAATTACTGGGAAGCCTCCCCAGCGGCGTGGAGCCTGTTTCTAGCAGGCTGTGTCAGCCGCTGCATCCCTGAAGAGGGCTCCAGGGACCACTGCTGGGCTTGCTGCTGTGTTTATACACTTTGCGGGGGACAGAGGGAGGGGAGTTTATTGCAGTATTTATGAGGGACAGGAGATTATCTGCATACAGTACTCTGAAAAATCACATGCCGATATAAAGAGGGGAAAGTATCTTCCCTTGCAAAGAAGGTGGATTGGTATTAGCCTGGAGTCAAAAAGAGGATCTTAAATTATTGTTGTCTTTTTGTATCGCTGAACAGTGGTGTAAAGATAAAAGCCATCTGGGAGCAGTTCAGATAAGTGGGGGAAGCCAGAGAAGCCTAGATAAACTGGTGACAATTTGCCAGGATGAACCTAGTGGCTGTTAATGTTTCTGCTTTGCTTGCTAGGATTCACATTCATAAACCTGAGATCCGCCGGGGTTGGGCAGTGTTAAATCCTTCTCCTCGTAGCAGCTCCATCCATTCCAGCAGTGGTATTGCTTGTGGCCACATGTCTCAACAGGTGTCACTGCAAAGCAGCGCCGTCTCTGCAAAGTGTTGGCTGGAGTCTGCAGATTTGTGCTGCCTCTCGGAAACACCTGTTCATTAGGCAGCTCTGGCTATAAATTCACATCCTTAGCTTAGTGTTTATTATCATTTCACCTGCCTCCAAATGGAAGCTGCAGGCACTTCGATCAGCGGATTGACAGGCTGTCTGGTTGCACAGCCACCTGAGACAGCGTCTCTGTATACAGAGATCCTTCTGCTTCCTTTAGCCACAGCATGGAGGAAAGAGGATGATTGCAACCCCTCCCCCTCCCAAAGGCTGGAAGTACACTGTAAACAAACTTTTACTCCATTGGGTGACTTTGCCGCTCTCCACTGACACGGAGTTGACTAGCCGCCTAAAGCCAGGATAACTAGAGAGCTGAGTCAGAACACATGCTGGCTGATACATTAGAGAATTCAAGAGTTAAAAGGGCACCCACTTGAAGCCAATAACTAAGGGGTTAAATTAGTTAACCTCTTGGTCCACCGCTGACTATTGTATGGCTACCATAGGGAAAAGACTCCTAAAATCAGCGGACCCTGGCTGGTTGTATCGTTTAGACCTAGGTTTATTCATAAGAACGAATGCAGTGTGCAGCAGAACAACCCAGCGAGAGCAGCCTGGCTGCTGCTTAGCACGTGAATCCTTGAAGTGTTATGGGAACGAGAACATGTTGTTCATGCGGGGAAGGAACACACGGAAGGCTGTGCTTGTACTGGCTGCATCCTGAAGCCTCGTTAAAGGGAAAGGCTGATTTCCACATAGGCAGCCCTGAGACAGCAGGGAAAGTGGGTACTCAAAGCGCTCAGAGCCTCGGACGCAGGCACAACGGGCATCCGTGGAACATTGGTTTAATGCATTAGAAACCCACCATTACTGCAGTTTTACTGATTTTATCATTACTATTGTTCCTCTGATACTGCGTCAGTGCTCAAAGTCTCCAACCAGGGTCGGGTCTACAGAGGAAGAGACAGCGTCAGGCCCAAAGAGCCTGCACTCCAAGCCGTCAGGGAATGGACAAAGGGGCCATGTGATGATAGGTGGCATATGAAGGGAAGCATGGGGGAGAAAAATACTGTCATTCAGCTGCATCCAACTCTAATAAATATTTGAAAGCGTAAACTGCCTGGTTCTGAAATCTTCCTCGTAGGAGAACGTCTGTGCTGCAGTTCTCTGCACAGTTCTGCGCTGGGCAGCCGAGATGCTCAACAGACATTATCTTCATCACGAGTGTTAGACTATCTGAGTCTGAGCAGAGAGTCCGGATTCTTACCCAAACATTTCTAGATCATCTGTGTTATTTGTTAAACTGGCTTTGGTGGCAGAGTCTCCGAGTGTTTCCCAGGGGAGAGGAACGACACAAGGGAGGAGCCTGCGGCATGGAGTGAAATCAAACCGGAGAAGCCATGACAACTCGCAGCCTGCGGAGTGCAGCAGGGCAGACTGGGGCAGAATCACCTCCCTGGAGCTCAGAGCAGTTTTTGAACAGGACCTGTGATGGGTATAGAGGTCTGGTGGCACTCTCATGCCATGGTGTGGGTACAAAACACCCAGGCAGGTATTTTAAAATTAAAACCGGAGTAATCTTGAGGCCCATGTCATTCAAGAACTTTCTGAGGTCAACCACCACCCTGACTTCAGTCCCTGCAGCAAAGCCAGGCTTGGTGAAATGCGGTCACATGTCTGCGTGCTCTGTGCTGGTGTGGCACAGTCTTACAAAGACTGAGGATTGGTAATCAGTCCTCCTGGCAAGCCAGCAAGCTGCACTGCATTACAATAATCTAGTCTGCAGGAGATAAAAGCATGAACAAGCTTTGTGGAGTCAGACAAGGATAAGCACAACGGCTGGGAGGTTTTTCAAATGATAATGGGTCTCCTTAATAAAATGCTAAATTCTAAACCCCGTGGAAAGTCACACATGACACGAGGGGTTTACTTGATGATCCCAGCTGAAATGTAAGCAGATGGCAAGAGCCGGTCTGCTCAAGGGCTCCTTCCGGTGGCCAACACCTTTACCTCCGCCAGACTGGGAATGACTTGGAGATTCCACCCGGACCCTGGCTTGTACACACAAGAGTACATGGCACCACTGTACCCCCTGGCACCCATCCTTGGTGCCTATGTACCCACCAGCCTCCTGTCTTCTGCTACCTTCCCGGAGCCCCCAAGCTGTCCCCATGCTTATCCTGTCCAAGGAGAGTCAAAATGCCCCATTCCGCACATTGCTCCCGTGCTGAACTCACACACCCGTGTCCCTTGGGGTGCTTGGGTCCTGCACTGGCATTGCTTTGCCTGAAGTGTCACCACAGGCATCTATCCTTGTTCCCAGCGCGCTGCCGGAATGCAGGTTTGAATCATTTTAGAGGGTGCACAGGGTGACTGAGCCTTTTAGAAACTATATTACCGACTCCCTGATGGTTTCCAAATCTGCCTTTGTTTGGTGCTGCTCCTTTGAATTGCTTCCATTCACAGAGCAGTTTGTGAGGGGAGTGATAAGGCTCATGAATATGTAAATGCTGTTCTGAAGGTGGGAGGTTTTTTCGGTTTGACCTATGATGTCTGCCTGAAGCTGCATGTTTTGGAACTCAGAGCATGGCACGTGCAGCAGTAATGGCCGGGCTGCTCACTGCCGACGCCCCCCCTCGGCCGTAAGCCTCCTGTGCAACACCCCAGTCATTATCAGTAGGTTTGCTGTGGGAAAAGAGTGTTACTTGCACGTCCAACTCTGCAGAGGAGAGAGGTCAGAGCAGCCTGCCCAATCAGATGGGGCTGAACAATGGACCTTATCAGAGATACCAGGGAAATGCTCAGAGGAATCCTGCCAGGATCCAGCTTTCAACAGCTATTGACAAGCACCCGTTTCTCAAGCCGTCCTTGTGGGAGCAGAGTGTGCCGTACGGGCCGCGGAAAGAGACACGTTGTTATTCAGCACATACTGTCCTCGCTAGCGATACAGTCCAGCAGCAGGCTGTTACCAAATGCAAATGAAATGGCTTTGCAGTTCCTTGGCATTGAGCATCCTGCTCACAGTCATACGCTGTCTGCTAGATTGCAACTCAATATTCAGTTCTCCATGACTTCAGTGCCAGCACCGTATGCTTCCTGCCGGGAGTGTAAACCCAGCTAGCATGCACAGCTGACCCTAGTGAGAAGGGCCTGAGCCAGTGGATCTTTGAAAGCTTCTGTAAATCATCAACTTCAGTTAATCACTGCCTAAGTGCAGGAGTAAGTGACAAACCCCTTCCCTTCTCACACTGAGCTCCTTGGGACTGCCAGAGAGTCAGGATAGATGGCGTGCAGCATGGCTGATGTAGGGACTGGAGTTAAACAGCACACCTCCTCTGGGGCCGGAGACAACTCTGCTGGGCTGAGCAAGAGCTGCTGCATTGTGGGAGACTGAAAGCATTAGAACTGCCCAGCACAAATAGCTGCAGAAGCGCGATCAATAATGTGCCTTTTAACTAGTGAAATACCTCTCCTCTGCCCCCAGCAATCGGTGTTGGCCTGGTGCCTTCTGCAGCGTAGAGCTCTGGGAAGAGGTAGGGAGACAAACTCCTTCAAACTGGTATTGCAACTTCTCGAAGGTTGTAATGATTGTCCTTAGATAAAACTAACCCTTTACAATTTGGAAAATGCCGTGTGTTGTGGTCCAGGGCAGCATGTGTGACAGACCACTGGGAATCAGCCTGTGCTGGTGACAGAGTCCAGGAATTAACATGGCATAGGCAGGACTTCAGCTGCCAGCCCGGTCCTGGGACACGACCCTGAGGCCCCGAATCCAAGGCAGCCCTGGGACTTTTCCCCACTGGCACATTCCTTCCAGGCTGATAGTTGCCTGTTGTCATAAAATCTGTGCCAATAATGAAGCTCTGGACAACGTGGATCACTTCGGCTGTCTCAGCTCAATTCTCACCAGCTCACTTAACCTTGGTAGGGAGCCTGATGCTAGAATCAGCAAAGCCTCTGTCATGATTGGCAAACGTACCTCCTGTGTCTGGAACAATCAGCTGCTAACCCTGAACACAAAGGTGTCTGTTCATCAGGCTTCTGTCCTCAGTACCCCCCTTTATGGCTGTGAAATCTGGGTCACGTACGCCAAGCAGGAGCAGAGATTGAACAGTTTCCACCTCTGCTGTCTTAGAAAATGTTTTGGAGTTACTTGGGACCAACGGATCACCAATAACGAGATCCTTGAGAGCACCGGCCTCCAGTCTATGCAGACGACGCTGGATGCTTGCAGGCTTCGCTGGCTGGGGCACGTGGAGCGCATGCCTCAAGATCGTCTGCCGAAGGCTGTGCTCTGTGGCCAACTCAAGAACTGCCCGGGACACAGAGGAAGGCCAAAGCTCCGGGACAGCGACAAGGGCAGCAAGGCCTTAAGGAATTCAGCGTTCCCACTGGCAACTGGGAGAACCCTGCCCACAGCCGCTCAGTCTGGAGAAGCCGGGTGAAGGCTGGAGCAGTCACCGTGGAGAGCTGTCAGAGAGCCCCGGCTGACGCCCGCAGGCGAGCCAGGAAGCAGAGTGCTCCAACCGCCATCTGGCGAGTGGACCTGTAGCCACTGTGGAAAGGTTTGTTGCTCGTGCATCCTATCCCATTGCCAAGCACCACTGACGGGCCGACGTCGCCACGTCTCCTTTCATCTGTCACGATGTTGCATGGCCGGGGGTAGATTTTCAGTGGCTCTATTAAGCAAACAGCACATCTGCTGCAGACAGCCCTGGGTCGCTCTTCAAAGGTGCTGCGCGATCTCAGCTCACGGTTACTTTAACAGAAGGGCTGGGTGTGGAGTGCATCTGAAATTCAGGCCACCGGGTTGCCAGTACTCTGCAAACTGGACGCCCCTGAGGGCTTGTGAACAGACCTGTCTGTGCCCCTCCCTTCGGACTCATTCACGAACCTCTGAGCCGTGTTCCCGGACTCTGCCAACTCGCAAGGCCAAGCTCCTGCAGACGGTCCTGAATCCAGTTCTGCCCAATGCAGCACCTGGCCGTGCCAGACATGCTGGTGTGCTGTGCCCCTGAGCCGGGCTCAGGGAGATATGGTCTCACGAGCGTCTCTACACACACATAAGTGCAGCAGCAAGGAGATAGCGTTCAGCCCGAGCCCCCCATGCCGAATAATAATGACTGAGGCTGGGCGCGTGCCTGCGGGATGTTCACCAGACAATTCCCTTCTGTAATTAACCTTCCCAGCCACCAGGTGTCACTATTCCACAAATAAAACCGAACCGGAATTTCCTTCTCATTGTAAAACTTGGCTCTTGGCGAAGGCAATTGAGGTCCCATCCCCACTGCAAAGTGATCTGGGGACAGCCCCACCACGGGCCAGCTGCACCCAAACCCATCCGGACAGCCAGTCCTTTGCACTTACAAATCCAACGCGCTCTGCATAGATCCCACCGAGCATCGATCTCTCTAAAAATAGACTCACGTCTTGGAACAGACCCAGCGTCTTGAGGGAATGCAGTGAACGTTGCACTTTAGCATTCGCGGGGTTGTTTTGTCGTGAGGAGACACCCGTTTGTAACAGGCCACGCAGAGCAAGGGAGCTGTCAGCATTTGAGGCGATGCATCCGATGGACAGTGGCCCATGATGGCAGGTAGCGGTAACCTGGCCATGTGTTCTAACCACGGAAACACATTGCTCTCCAAGTCTGGGTTTAGTGGCACTCGTTTATGCAGAGCTCTTAGCATTTACCATCAAATTAGACTCTGTCTCCTCTGCTTTTGACCTAAAAGATCAATGGGAGTGATGCACGGCTTTCCGCAGGCCTGGCGGAACAGCAGCCAAATAAATCCCAAACCCTCTGAATAATTTCTTTGACATACGTATAAAGAAAAGCATAGGTTTGTGGGGGGTGTATATTAACCCACTCTTGTAGTGCACGCCCAAATGCATTAGATCATGGTAATTTCCTCTGCACCAACACTGCACTGGAAGGCATCTCGCTTTGTACATTACTAAGAGGAGACTAGGAGGACAATGGATGTGTCTTGTCAGCTTGAAAATATCCCAGATGACATCCATTTAGCCAGGAACCATTCCCATGTTTAGTCAATGCCACTGCAGGGTCACCGGGGCTGGGTCTTCCTTTCTCAGTGGAGTCCCATGTTCAGTTAACTTCAGACTCAACCAAAATCCATGTGACCCACATGGCGTATTCAGGCCTGGGCAAACTGGGCACGTACCCAGCAACGATGAGCATAATGTTTTTATCCAGTTTCAGATCATGCAATGATAAGTTCATAAGCAATTGGAGCTGCAAAAAGAAAAAATGCAGCTGAAGGAGGCAAAGTTTTTGTATCAGCTGAATACAAATAACACTTTTTCTCTTACCACTACGTCGTGTTTTGGTTCGCAGTAAAATTGCAAAGACCAGAATTACTGTTTATTTCCTATTGTATTCTGGTAGGGACCCCAATTTACTCTGTCCCCCAGGCCCCAAAAGCATTCAGGTGGCCTAGTGACCCAATACCAAGGCTCTCTTCGAATTAGCTCCGCCGTGCCTACAGCTAGGCAGCACTGCCAGTGCTCTGTCAATCTCCGCTTTTACACCACACTCATCACTGGACTGTCCCATCCCCTCACAAAGCTGTTGCCACATGAAATCTCTGCCTTGCGGGTCATTGGATTCTTCCACCTCATTGTCTCTGCTCTGCCAAAGCCTGTGCTGGGCTGGGACACAGGACAGTGTGTCTGTTTGGAGCTGTAGGGCGCATTTGGTGTCTGCCATGGACCAACGTGCCACTTGCCTGGTTTGTTGTGCTGAAGTAAAGAGCAGTCACGTTTGCCTCTTAAAAGCAGGGCTGTAGCTGCTCTCGTCCGTCCCGTCTCCCTGGAGTCACCCAGACTTCCAAAGCCACCAAAGCTCCTTATCCCCCAGGAGGTTCTGCCCTCCCCACCACCCACTCCACACAACTCTGCTGCCCGTCCCAGGCTGCTTTGCTTGGCCCTGTGCTGGACGACGGATAGCGCCGAGGACATGGTTCCCCCACGCAGAGTCAGAAATGATGGTGCTATTGTCATCTCCGGGCTCTATGTGTGGGGAGGGTGAATGGGGGGCAGAAAGGGGTGTTTTCTTTCCCATGCTGATAGCTTGCCCCTTTCTCAGATCCCTGCCCCACATCTACTTCCCCCCTTACAGCCACCTGCCCAGTGCATTTCGTGCAGTGACAGCCCAGAACTCCCCAGGCATATAGGTCTAGGCCAAGTGACCACGCGCTCTGAGACAGCCCGATCACACCGCATCCCCACTCATCGCCGGCATGCTCTCCCCTGGCCTATCCCCACCCCCACTACTCTCCTGGAGCCTGTGCGAGGCCGCCAGCCCCGCCTGGCCTGCACACGGTGGCTTTGGGAGGGCGGGAGCTGCTGTGCGGCTTTGCTCTGCTTCAGTGCTCCTCCTGAGACAACTCCGCATTTCCGTGGTAGTGCCCGGGGAGTGTGAGCACCAGCTTCTCTCTCACTGCGTTCTCTGAGAGCCAAATAATCCCAACGCCAGACAACGTGTGTCTGCTGCCAACCACATCGCGAACAAGCCCCCACCGCAACAGGGCTGGGCGCAGCATGCAGCTGAGCAGAGGTTATCCCTCGCCCTGGGGAGCGCAGGGCCTGCGCTGCAGTACTAGGCAGGTTTTTATGACACTCTAACCACCGTTCCCTTCCCCTCTCCTGAGGCTCAGCCAGGAGGACCTTGATGCCAGTGAACCAGCTGTAGCTGCGAGCGCATCCCGGTGGAGAATGGAAATGGTTCAGGGCTTGAGCCAGGGAACTTCATGCTCAGGCTAAAGGAAACTCTGCATTAGCCATGATCTGCAGTAGCCCGGCTGGCTTCCAGCCACTCGGAGAGGCAGCCTCCTGGCCTGGGTACAACACAGACACAACTTCCCAAGAGTTCTCTTGCTGCATCTGCCCGCCACTGTGCACCTCGCCTGCAGACAGCCCTTGGGGGAGAGGGCTTGGCCAACTGCAAGGAGGCCGTGATATCGCTGCCTCTCATGTGTGCGACGCCTTTCTTGACCTGGAGCAATGCCTGGGGCAGGTGGAGAGCGGGAACATGCTGGTCTGTCTGCCCAGAGGAGCTCCCAGCTGGCAGACCGATTCCTGACGCATAGATCCACAGAACAGGATTCTAAATCTGGTCACAGCAGCCGGCGCTGCCACCTGCTTCCTTCCCGAGAGCCGGCCGTCCCGCTTGCTGCAAACGCCCCTTCCTACCAGCCTGTGTCTAGGCAAGAGCTTCCCCTGCACTGGGAGGCACACGCTGCTGTTGGTCCCCACATGAACAGGCTTTGTGCCCGCTGTGTTCTTGGGAGGAAGAGACTCGGCGTCAGACACTCCAGGAGCGGCACTTGTGGAAGGAGCTTGCAGTTAAACGGCTGAGGAGCTACTCACTCCACAATTTAAATCCTTCTTGATCCATCTTCTTATTCCAAGCAGCTGCTGAGTCTTCTCTTGGACAGTCAGCAAACAGCTACTGCGCACGTGGTGTTCCTGGGCAGTGAGGGGACGAGGTCTCCTGCAGGCAGCCGGCTGGGGAGCACTGAACAAATCACCAATAAAAGTAGCATTTGTAGCGTGATGTTTCCTCTGGCCACCATGCAATCCCCCTGCCCCAAGTGCTTCCGAGTCTCCCCGGGCTGCGGTCCCTGCTCACTTCCTCTATAGACTGACAGCCCCTCCGGGCAGGGATCGTCTCTCTGCTGTCTGTGTAGAGTGCAGCCCGAGGGGGCCTGGTCCTGGGGCAGGGGGCTTTGGGCACCACCATCAGACATTCACACCACTGCTCCCCAGCCCGCATGCAAACAAAGAGCCACTGCAGGGACTGCTGAGGGCTTTCGAAGTGCAGCGAAGGAGAGAACTGAACCCCCGAGTCTCCCACTCCCGGGTTTCTTTCAGCCACAGCGAGTGCCAGTCTCCTCCCCACGGATACTCTTGGTCAGTTTTCTTTCACTCTTGAGTCAGGCTCTCCCCGGACAAGGCACATCTGCATAGAGCCCCTGGTTCGCTGTGGACAGGCTCCGCCAGTCAGTGAGAGAACAGCTCTCAGTGCCTCTCGGACTCTCTGCGGTGCCACCTGGGCAGACCCTGCTGCTTCTGGGCTGGGCAGTGCCTGCTCAGAGAGAGCATGACCCCCAGTCCCTTTGCCTGGTCAGAGCTAGAGAAGTCAGGGACAGACTGTTATGGGCTGCACCTGCCCCTCGTTGGGTCTGTGTGTTTGGCAGTGACCCAGGTTGGGACTGTGAGAGACAGAGAAATTCCTGCACCAGTCAGAAGGCGCGAGTAGTCCCTGACTGCGGAGTGAGTTTACTCGCCACTGGGGTGAATTTTCAGGACTGTGTCATTGCCGAGCCCTCAGGCCATGACAGAATGAGCGTTAGCAGAGAGACGTGCGTCCTCATCAGAAAGCTGACCAACCTAGAAGTTAGAACCGGAACGCCCCCATTAGCCCACCCCATCTCTCATGGCCAGCATTGGATTGATCCCTTTGGGACATGTCCATCCAGTCTTGTTGAAAGTCGCAAGCAGTGGAACTTCCACACTTTCCCTTGGGGGGTATTCCATGGTCTAACATGAACCGCTGTCAGGAAGCCCTCTGTGATATTCCGTCTACGTTTTCCTTGTGTTCATTTCATCCCATTTCTCCTGGTTGCTGCACCATGTAGCACTCTAATTAATTACTCTGCTTGCTGTCATCATTGTTACAGGAGTGCTCTCTAGAAGAGAGAGGACGATATGTAAGTTAATAGTCAGTTAATAGATAAAACACCCATAGGTGGCTCTCTGGAACACGCAGCATTGTTCCTGGGTGTGGTAGGACCAATGAAACTTCTTGCTGTGCATTGCCATTGCAAATGGCTCCTTGATAGTCCTGGCTTAGCCAAGTGAGAGAAATTGAACTCTTTTAAACTTTCCCTCTGGCCCTTGGTCATTTTTTGTGGCTCTTCTCTGCGCCCAGTCCAATTTGCTGCAATTTTTTTTGCTGATGAGGTGCCCAGATCTGAAGTGAGTACTGCAGTGATCTCCCCACAGCCAGACCTCCCTGCCCTGGGCATGCTGGATTTGCATATGTAGCACAAAAAAAAGCATTGGACTGTCATGCAGTTGTATCAAATTACAAACTCATGTCTGATTTATTATCCTCTCTCAGCCCTAGATCCCTTTCAACCCAATTCCTGGGCCTCTCTCGCCCATGGGGCATACTTGCTTTGCATTTCTTCACTCGGTTTCCATTAAATTTTCACTTGTCAAGTGAAATCTCATTTATTTCCTGTCCACATTTCTGATCGCTCTGAATCCCCTGTGAGTTTATTTATCTATTTAGTCCTCACTGAAATTTGCAACACCTCTCTGATCCATACGCTGGCTCTTCTGCATCTCCCAGGCTTTGTTTCAGAGCCCAATGCCAGCACTTAAAGAGCAGATTGCTTTCCAGCCATCCGCCTCATGGCACCCACTTTAATCGAGGTAGCAAAACTGAATGTGGTTGAGAGCAGAACCGTACTCATCCACCATCCACAGCAATGGAACTCTGTGTGTGCTGAGTGAAGGGGGGAGACATGGAAAATCGACCCTTGTGAGCTCCCCAATCCGTGTTCAAGTCTACCTGCATACTGGGGAATTTGTAAAGATGCATTATGTCCTGCATCATCAGTTAGAGGCCAAAATCCAGCTCTTGGGGCATTTATCCTCTGTTACCGAGCAAGTCCCACCTTTCCACTGCACCATCATTCAGATCAGCTCCCTTCGGAATCCCTGAGGAGCAGACGTATGATATTGCACCTGATAGCTCACACCCTGTGTCATTTGGTACCTCTGGCTGGCACTCCCCAGCAGAGGCATAGCACAGTGGAAGCAGTGGGATTAGCGGGTATTTCAGCAGCCTTAACATGAAAAGATGCTCAGAAAGGTCTCCGGACTGCCCTACTGTACTGCTTCTTAAGTGAGGCTCAGAGGCGTCCATTACTGGTTAGCTTCATTTTCGTTTATTAAAGAAAAGAAAGCTTTTGTGAAACTTCAAAGCTGGGATTTAGGACACAAAGCAATCTGCTTTGCTGTGGATTTCTGAGAAACCAGAGGAGTGAAAACAATTGTTTGAAATTCCCCACTAAACTAGTGAATCTGAAACCTGCATTTGTGTTTAGCTGAATAGAAAAGGCTAAATAAATTACCTGTCTGCCATAAGTCTCTCTGCAGTCTGGTGCTCAATTCAGATAGGAAATACGTGGGCATGGAGCATGAAAAATCTGCTACAGGGCATGCCGCACAAGCGCAGGAGCGTCCTGTCCAAGGTAGGCAGCCACATGCCATGTGTATCGCTGGTTGGAGAAGGCCTCCATTATGCTACATAACAGCCCTGCACTTTACAGAAGCTCACAGCAGCCAACCCAAGAAAGGGAGCCAAACCCAAGAACCCTGGAAAACAAGGCAAACAGACACGTCTTGCCTGGAGCTTGGATGAGTAGTATATTTTAAAACCTCATAACCCTAGATAATTGATGGTAGAGCATGGTATTTTCAAAGCATTGGATTACGAGCTGTAACCTTGAGCTACAAGGCATTATTGGCAGTATTTAACACCAATCTGTTTTCCATCATTGTCAAATCCCACTTCAATATGCACCACAGGAAGAGAAGTCGAATACTAAATTGATTTCTTTAATGGGAAGTGTTCTTCAGGAGATACCAGCCCTCCTGGAGACGCATTAGCGGGATTACAAGTGAATTTTTTTTTTTTATGGATGCTTCTCTATGCTGGCATGGTTGTGAGACACTCTGGCCCACGTGCTTTGCAACCCAGCTCCCTGCCAGATGGATGTGCTGTTCCGGAGAAGGAGCACGGGGACCTGGCCATTTGTACTGGCTGTATCTCTGAGCAAGAGAGAGATGGCCTGATGCTCTGACACTCCAGAGGAGAATGGAGTTTATAAACCACCAGCAAAGGGAGCACTAGTCACACAGTACAGACCCAGGATAATCCAGCTGTGACCTGAACTACATGTTCATTTCCCCCTTCACAAGTGTCCTGAACTGACCGTGGCTTTTCCTTCAGCCACCCTTGGTTAAGGCTCCGCAGTACGGTGGGCTGCACATTCTCTTTGGAGGGGTTGTGAGCATGTTACACAATGGAAATGCAGGAGAAAAATACAGCTGGCCAGATAGCAAGGTCCAGTTTGGGAGTGAGGGGCCCCTATCCAGGGCCACCCCTCTTTGTAATCCCCTCTTCCCACGTGCCCCCACCTCACAGTGGCTTTTTGCCCCCAGCGCAGGCTGGCTGCCTCTCTGTGGGGGCACCTGGCACCCTGTCACATAGCAGGGTGGGCTGATCCGGGATGGAGCAGTGAGTTACTGGAGGGGCATATTTCTGCCCTTGTCTCATGGTTTCACAGCAGGGCTGGAAACGTGTATAGTGGGGGTGCTGAAGGTGGAAGCCATGTATTTGAGTTATTATTACTGCTTCAAGGCAGAGGGAGCGGCAGCCCCCCCAGCCCCCCTAGTTCCAGCCCCTATGCGGTTATATGGGAATTCTTGCCTTGTGCGCTCTGTGGGGCAGGGACGGAGGCTTCAGATGTAGATGTGCAGTGCTCAGCTCCACATGGGCTGGCTCCCGACCACACGCTCTGGGGCGACTGAAATAATGAAGTCTGCACTAATTGTGTTCTGAGTCTGGATGTTAAATACAGGGCAAGTATCTGGCTTACCACCGGAAGGAGGAGTGTTTTCCTGCTCGGGGAATGTAAGAGCACCACGAGTGGATAATTGTCCCTCTTCAGCGTAATTAAACTACCAGAGTTTAACTTGACTTTTTTAAAACAAAAGTGTTGCTGTCTCCCTTCTCTCTGCAGGGAGAGCCCTCAGGTCAGTGCCATGCTTCGCATGCCCCCTGAACCAGCTTGACCCCCTCCTGGAGTGGATAGCCCAGATCAGGGCTGGCTCTGGGAGCTCCTGGCGCAGTTTGATTTTAGAGCTGAACAAATCATCTGTTTTCTGTCCACAGCCTTTCAATGAAGATAGAACGAGAGGGAGAAATTAAAGCTTCCCCAGCCCCACCTCTCTCTGAACTAACGCCAGGGCCAGGTCTGGGTTAATATCATTTTCCTTCTCCAGCTTAGTGCCAAGGAAGAAAAGAACCTGGTTTTGGTACTGAACCTGCCTCACAGGGTCCAGAACCAGCCCTGGGGTAACAGCTTTGTTCGGGTGGAGTTATACCAGCAACTGATTTGGCCCAAAGGGCTAACTGCAAGGATAAAATCAATGGGGGGACAATGTGCTCCTCATTAAATGGGTGTAAATCGGTGCGGGGCTCACATCCGGAGGGGGATGGGCGTGGCGCGGGAGAATCGGAGAGCAGGAACATGTACGGGAGTGTGAGCTGAGAGCATGCAAACCCATTTTCTGTGGTCCCTGGGGGGGGGGGGTCACCCTGCAGAAACCAGGTTACATAGACACACCTTTGCTTGAAAGAAACCAAAGAGAGTCTGAAACCGCAAAGCCTGTGTGAAAAGAACAGGCTAAATGATGGTGCTTAACATTAACTGGGAAGCAATTGCCTTGTGACATGCTGGGAATAGGGAAATACCCCTCTGTACCCGGAGTGAGGGCAGAGGCGAGGGAGATGTGGCACTGGTGGGTGCTGGTACAAAAGCATTTCCGGCCAGGGAGCTGAAACTCCCCTTCCCCTGTATGTCAATTAGGGGCCCTGCTTTAACCTGTTCCTTCCTAGGAGCTGCGTGTCCAGCCTCATCACGTCCTGTCCCTGCTGGTCCCCACCCTGCCTCAGGAACCCTGACATCCTGTCCCAGGCTGGAGCGTGAGACTGCACCATAGGAACAGCCCCTCTTGCCTCCGGGCTGTGGGTCAGGGGGAGAATCAGCTGGATCGTTCTGATTCATTAGTATTTCTCGCAGTTCTGCCTGCTCTCTGCAGCCTGGACTCCGGAGGCACCGTCTAGGTTGTAGTCACTCTCTCTGGCTCAGCGCAGACTGATTTGCCCGCTCCGCCCCCTGGCTCTGGGTGGACCCCTGCCCCAAGCGAAGTCTCGGGGAAGCCAATGGGAATCGATGTGGTGGTGGGAGAAAGGCCACGCGGATGGGCCCTTGGTGGACAGAGGCTCTAGAGAGAAGGAGTCTTTGGGGACCACCTCCTGCGTCTGCGCCGTGGGCGGCCGTGCTCAGGGCACTGGCTATGGATTCGAATAAGGAGTCTGGGTAGGAGAGGCCACAGCGCCTTGCAAAAGTCAGGGTACAGCTTAGGACCTTCTCTCCCCAGAGGCCCTTTCAGCTTCCTCCAGGCAGCTGCTTTGATCAGTTCATTTGCGTAAGGTGCCAGCCCCAAGCTGGAGGCCCAGCCAACACTGCAATTGTTGCTCACAAAGGCAGGTACCGCACCTCTCCCCTGGCTCCACCTGGCGCCTCTGTGCTGAGCCTGGACCCTTTTCAGCTTTCTAGAACCTGGGGTAAATGGCCTGTGCCGAGATCCATGCAGCTGGAAGGGCCCTGCTGGGTCAGTCCCTCCATCCATGTCCTGACTTGGCAGCAGGATCAATTTCATTATCCCTAAAGCGTACACGGAAGGGTTTCTGTGAGAGTGTAACGCCCTGAAACACGGGATTCACCCTGGAAATGCTGACTCGGGCTTCGCTTTAGTAGCACAAATGGCACCACAGTAAAGTTGTGGGCTACTATAAAGCACTTTACAAATCTCATTGGCAAAGCCATATGTTTTCTTGTGAAATGCTGAGAATTCATGTCTGTAAATAGACCAGTGATGTGCAGGAGGCATAATTGGTAAATGGGGCTGGAAAGAGTTTGGATTCTTTGTCCTCGATCTGAACAGAAGGGTTCGCATCTCCCGGGGTCCTGCGTGCCATTCACAGGTTATTGCCTCATATTTTTGGAAACGTTGCAGGAGGTTGTAGTTATGAAACTTCACCGATGAGGGTCCCAGCTACACAGAACCAGAGCTTGGGTCTGGGAAAGAGTCATTTGGCTGCCTGTCACCCTCATGGCTTTTAAGACCCCAGCCAGCAAAGCACGTAAGCATGTGCTTAACTCAAAGCACACACGTTGGTTTTGTTCAATATCTTCATTAATGATCTGGAGGATGGCGTGGATTGCACCCTCAGCAAGTTTGCAGATGACACTAAACTGGGAGGAGTGGTAGATACGCTGGAGGGTAGGGATAGGATATCGAGGGACCTAGACAAATTAGAGGATTGGGCCAAAAGAAATCTGATGAGGGTCAACAAGGACAAGTGCAGAGTCCTGCACTTAGGACGGAAGAATCCCATTCACTGTTACAGACTAGGGACCGAATGGCTAGGAAGCAGTTCTGCAGAAAAGGACCTAGGGGTTACAGTGGACGAGATGCTGGATATGAGTCAACAGTGTGCCCTTGTTGCCAAGAAGGCTAACGGCATTTTGGGCTGTATAAGTAGGGGCATTGCCAGCAGATCGAGGGACGTGATCATTCCCCTCTATTCGATATTGGTGAGGCCTCATCTGGAGTACTGTGTCCAGTTTTGGGCCCCACACTACAAGAAGGATGTGGAAAAATTGGAAAGAGTCCAGCGGAGGGCAACAAAAATGATTAGGGGGCTGGAACACATGACTTTTGAGGAGAGGCTGAGGGAACTGGGATTATTTAGTCTGCAGAAGAGAAGAGTGAGGGGGGATTTGATAGCTGCTTTCAACTACCTGAAGGGGGGTTCCAAAGAGGAGGGATCTAGACTGTTCTCAGTGGTGGCAGATGACAGAACAAGAAGCAATGGTCTCAAGTTGCAGTGGGGGAGGTCTAAGTTCGATATTAGGAAAAACTTTTTCACTAGGAGGGTGGTGAAGCACTGGAATGGGTTACCTAGGGAGGCGGTGGAATCTCCTTCCTTAGAGGTTTTTAAGGCCTGGCTTGACAAAGCCCTGGCTGGGATGATTTAGTTGGGGATTGGTCCTGCTTTGAGCAGGGGGTTGGACTAGATGACCTCCTGAGGTCCCTTCCAGCCCTGGTTCGGGGCTGGTGTCACTTTGCGGCAGGCAATGAAGTTACATGGCCATAAAATGAGGTGGGTGATCAAACCCCTTAGTCACAGAAATCTCTGGGAATGATGAGCCCAGCTCTACCACTGGCGAATAGTTTTTAAAACTATACATAGAATAATTTATTCAAAAGTATTCTGAAGCTCCAGGAATAAAACACTTGACTATTTAAGAAATTATCTGACCAGGTCTTGTCCTCACTGATTCCTCAGCTCAACAGACAAGACCTGCCCCTGTTCAGTCTGGGCTCCCAGCAGAGATGGCATTTTTGTCAGGTGCCAGGTGCCAGCTCATGTCAAGGCCCCTAGGCCTGAACTGAGCACTGGCAAATGCAGAGCTGGAAAGCAGTCTGGCTCACCTGCGGGTTAGTATTGATAAAATGGATATTAGTTATTAAAATGGTTTAGTGTTTAGACTTTATGAAATGCTGGTGAGTTGCTGCCTGTATTGGTCTCATGTATCGTATCTGAACCCCCCAGTCTAAGGTTACAGTGAGCGTGCGCATTGTGAACCTCTGTCGCTGTGGATCTCCCCAAACAGGAAAGAAGCATTAACTAAGGCGATGTTACACTACAGCTGGTGTCGGTCACCCCCTGAGCGACATCAGTTACACCGACGTATGTGGGCGGGAGAGCTTCTCCTGACAACACAGCTACCGCCGCTCGCTGGGGGTGGATTAATCACGTCGACGGGGGAGCTCTCGCCCGTGGGCTTAGAGCCGCTATACGAGAGAGCTTAGAGCCCAGATTCCTGCTTCGGCCGAGACTTGGGGGGACGCCTTCCAGCGTGAGGACAGTCCATTGAATCCTTTGCCTCTTTGCAGAGATGACCGGCTCGGGTCACTCAGTGTTAATTGTGTGGGTGCATTTTGTGATACCTAATAACTTAGGAGTGGCCAGACTGGGTCAGGCCAATGGTCCATCCAGCCCAGTATCCTGTCTTCCGACAGTGGCCATTGACAGGTGCTACCGAGGGAGTGAACCAGTTACTGACCCATGAGAGAACCTTCCCTCTTATCCCATCTCTGCTCACTTTGCTTAAGAGCCTTTGGTGAGGACATTCTGTGAGGACATGTCTCGTCACAGACATTGGTGAGGAGCCTTGTCAGAGACATTCTGAAAATCCAAGTACACTATATCCTTGGATCACCCTTGTCCATGTTTGTTGACCCCATCACAGAATTTTAATAGATTGGTGAGGGATGATTTCCCTTTACAAAAGCTAAGTTGACTCTTCCCCAGTAAATCATGTTCAACTATGTGCCTGATAATTCTGTTCTTTACTATTGTTTCAACCAGTTTGTCTAGTACTGAAGTTGGGCTTACCAGCCTGTAATTGCCAGGATCGCCTCTGGAGCCTTTTTAAAAAATTGGTGTCACATTAGCTATCCACCAGTCATCTGGTGCATAGGCTGATTTAAGTGATAGGTTACAAAACACAGTTAGTAGTTCTGAAATTTCATATTGGAGTTCCTTCAGAACTCTTGGGTGAATCCCATCTGGTCCTCGTAACTTATTACTGTTGATCAATTTGTTCCGAAACCTCTTCTAATGGCAGCTCAGTCTGGGACAGTTCCTCAGATTTGTTACCTGAAAAGAATGGCTCAGGTGTGGGAAACTCCCTCAGATCCTCTGCAGTTAAGACCCGTGCAAAGAATTCATTTAGCTTCTCCGTGACAACCTTGTCTTCCTTGAGTGCTCCTTTAGCATCTCAATCACCCAAGGCCCAATGATTTTTGGCAGGCTTCCTGCTTCTCAAGTACTTAAACATTTTGCTGTTAGTTTGTGTCTTTTGCTAGTTCTCTTTGAATTTTTTTTTTTTTTTTTTTTTGGCCTGCCTAATTCTACTTTTACACTTGCCAGAATGTATGCTTCATTCTATTTTCCACAGTAGGATTTGGCTTCCAATTTTTAAAAGATGTCTTTTTGTCTCTCATCACCTCTTTTATTCAGTTGTTTAGCCATGGTGGCATTGTTTTTGTGGTTTTTTGGGGGTGTGGGGTGGGTAACACATTTAGTTTTAGTCTCTATGATGGTGTTTTTAAAAGTTTCCATGCAGGCGTTTCACTCTTATAGCTGTTCCTTTTAATTTCCATTTAACGCTCCTCCTCATTTTTGGGTAGTTCCCCTCTTTGAAGTTAAATGGGACTGTCTGGGTTTCTTTGGTATTTCCCCCCCTACACAGATATTAAAGTTAATTACATTATGATTGCTATCACTGAGTGGTTCAGCTATAGTCACCTCTTGGACCCGCTCCTGTGCACCACTTAGGACTAAATCAAGAATTGCCTCGCCCCTTGTGAGTTCCGGGACTAGCTGCTCCAACGAGCAGTCGTTAATGGCATCTAAAGATTTTATCTCAGCATCCCATCCTGAGGTGACATGTTCCCAGTCAATATGGGGATAGTTGAAATCCCCCATTATTACTGGGTTTTTGTAGCCTGTCGAATCTCCCTGAGTATTTCACAGTCACCATCCTGGGCTGGTGGTCAGTAGTATATTCCTGCTGCTCTACTCTTATTATTCAAGCACCGAATTTCTATCCACAGAGATTCTGTGGCGCAGTTTGATCCATTTAAGATCTTTACTATATTTGACTCTCTGCTTTCTTTCACGTATCGTGCCCCTCCCCCACCAGCACGACCTACCCTCTCATTCCTATCTACGGATGCCTGCTCCCCAGGAACTGGACTGAGACACCAACCATGGCATAGAACCCACTGAAGAGCCACCACAGCGACGACTCAGGGCCTGCTGACCCGGAGTTCATTTACAGCAGTGAGTTAGCGAGGGGAGGTTTGATTCCTCTCCATCCAGTCCCTACGGACAGCTACCAAGAATTTCCGTAGTGCACAGAGATTATCCAGGGCTAGTGCTGAGGATTTTCGGAAGCTCAGGCCCCTTTGAGGTGGCTCAAGTTGGGCACCCAAAATCCCTGGTCACTTTTGCCTTTAGTTTACAGCAGTGGTTCCCCACCCAGATACGGGTGCTCCTGGGGGTGCGCAGGGCTCTTCCAGGGGGTATGAAGCTCATCTAGAGATCTGCCTGGTTTTACACCAGGCTACAGAAAAAGCACTAGCGACATCAATACAAACTGAAATTTCATACAGACACTGACTTGCTTATACTGCTCTATAGACTGTACACTGAAATGTAAGTACAATATTGATATTCCAATTGATTTATTTTATAAGTATATGGTAAACATGAGAAAGTCAGCAGTGTTTCAGTACTAGTGTGCAGTGACACTTGTATTTTTATGTCTGACTTTGTAAGCAAGTAGTTTTTAAGTGAGGTGAAACTTGGGGTACATCAGACAAATCAGACTCCGGAAAGGGGTACAGCAGCCTGGAAAGGTTGAGAGCCGCTGGTTTACAATATGCTCCTCCTACATTCCAGCGACATGGGGACACCCCGCCCACGTATGAAGATCATAGAACTGCCAGCTTCCGAGACAATTGTTCTTCCATATGTCTGTGACCTTTGCAGACAATGCAAACAGGCCTTTCACCCATTTTAAACCAGTAAATACGTCATTCCCTTGCTCGCTGTCAGTGTCCTGTGATGTCCTAACGTTCCACCAATCTCAGTGGAGCAGTGACAGAGCTGTCAAGGAAGTGGCGGTCCAGGGCCTAAAGAGTAAATGTAGGGGAGGTAGGCTGAGAACCCCGGTCCTCAGCAATCTCACCAACTGAAGCCAGCAAAGAATTCCCGTCTCTGTTGCCTGTAATTCCTTACAACAAGGTGTCCGTGAGCTATGTGATAATAGAGAGGGTTGCTGGTGCTACCTGTAAATGTCAGAGGCACAGCTGGAGTCTTCCCCAGGAGTGCAATCACCTGGGGCTGGCTAAGGCAAAGCCTTTTGCAGGGGAGGAGAGTTAAGCAGAAATGCACCGAGGACCCCGGCTATCAGAGCGATCCCTCACTGGGCACCGCTCCTGCTGGCTAACAAATGGCGACAGTGTCAAGGTTTCTTGCTCCTGGCCATGAGAACAGTTCCCCTGAGCGGCTGGAGGATTCCCGACAGAGGCTGTGTGAGGAGAGCAATCCAGGTAAGTGCCGGAGGTGCCAGCAGGGCAAGGCTCTTAGTCACACCTGATCTTTAGCCTCTGCACAACTGGAGAAATGTCCTTTCCAAAGAGCGCTGATGACACGTGGGGAATTTCACTCTTCAAGCCCCCCTCCACTGCTGAGCAGCAACGCTCTCCCTGGAGCACTCGGCTCCGCCAGCCGCTCTGTGCTCTCTTCGCAAACACTCTGGACGGCCAGTAGTGCCCGAGGCCTGTGGAACGGGTTTACTAGAATGGCATCACCTGTCAGGAAAGATCGATTCAGGCTCTGGCTTATCTGAAATAACAACAGGCCTGACCAAGTGCAGAGGCGGCACGCCATCGAACAAGCCCATGTCGGGTGTCCCGGCTCTAATGCAGCGGTGGGCAGGGGGCTGGGCTGAGACGGTTTATTTCCTTGTAACCTGACTCACATGCGCTGAACTGGCTGCACACAGTCAGCCCCAGAGAAACTGGCCAGGATCATATTTCATCACAACCCCAATTTGGGGGGGAAATTTTTGAGCATAAAGAGGAAATTGTTTCTTTTATCAAAGTGGGTCAAGCTGAGACCCTTGGGATTTCAGAGCCTCCTGCTGTCGTTATGGCGCATGTTCCAGGTGTAGCCAGAGCCTGTGGTGTGCACGCTGGGATCAGGGCCTCGCACGACTGCTGCACGGAGTACTCCATAAATGGCAGGGAGCAGGAGTGTGAGAGAGACTGGCGAGGTGGGGGGTTCCAGGCCTCACTTGCCTTTGCCGTCTGTGTCAGTGTGTACCCAGGACAGGACACAGGTCGTTCAGGCTGGGAACCTCTGTCAGCGTGTGAATGGAGCCAGTTCATTGCTCAGAATGACATTCTGCTGATCCCTTCCTGGGGGATGAAGGGCCAGAACAATTTTCCTTGCATCCAGCTTCAAGGCCGTTTGCTGTTCCTTTATCATTTTTGCTCACTTGGTGTTAACTCTGAACCCCTTTTAAATGCACATTCGGTCTCATGCTGGAGCCTTTCGCCACGTGGCAAACACAAGTGGCTGTTTGCTAATGGAGCTGGAAGTTAACTCGGTTGTTCTGGTTAGCGATTAGTAGCCCTGGAAAAAGGAAATGCAGAAACAGCAAGAGGAAGGGGTTTCAGCAAGCAGCGAGTTTGTGGAAGTTTGAGTGCGCTAAGATGAGGTCAAACTATGTATTTATTTAAACGCCTTTAGTGTGTGGTCCCTTCGCTCAGCCATCCCCTTGCTGTGTGAAATAGGCTCCAGGACCGACCCGTTCCTGTGCTGACTGTAACGCAGACAGCATTATCAAGGAGAATGGATCTGCAACATCTCTCTCCTAGCGCTGATGGATGGCACTAATTCAACTTGCCAGTTGGTATCCACCTCAGACTGTGGCAGCCGGAAGCCCTCACTCCCACGGCACCACAAGCAAAGGGTTTTATCATCTTACCACAATGGGGAAGAGACTTTAAATGTTAAAAGGCAGCTTAGCTGGATTCCAGCCACGATAGCCACCTAAGGACTCTCTCTCTGCCGTAGGGTGATTGGTGTTTTCAGCCTCTTGATTTCATGTGTTTCTGTTGTTCCCAGCTCTATCACACACACACGAACACACACCCCTGCAGCAGGTTACCTCCAGATGAGATGCTAGGCTAGGGTGTGTGCAGTGACAAGGGGTGCAGGACTAGCACAGCAGTGGGTGGGTGAGATTCTGTGGCCTGCGTTGTGCAGGAGGTCAGACTAGACGATCATAATGGTCCCTTCTGACCTTAAAGTCTCTGAGTCTATGACTCATCCCTCCAACTAAATCCGCAGCTTGCCAGTGTAGAGGCAGACATCCCAGATTTATTCTCCTGATCCTCTTCCAGCAGAAAGCAGGGCCCTTTGCTCTGCCTGATTTCTCCTCTGGCTCACAGCAGCGAGGTGTGTCAGCACTGACACTAAACCTAGCTTGGGGAGCTAAACCTGTGTCAAATGCACTGTAATATTCTGGAAACACGACCCCAGCACGGTACATCCTGATGCCAAAGTGTAAAGATCTCAGGGTTAAGTAGCCGAGCCCTGATGGTCTGTCCCTTAAGACACCGCAAATCCCAGGCGTGTGGGTGCAGGGGAAGCGTGTGCTGGGGGACAGGGCAGAATTAGGAAGCTTTTTTCCATGTTTACATTTCAGGGAGGAAGTTTTTTATCTTTGGAACAATGGGCCGGAAATGTTCTCTTGCTGATTATAAGCCCAGCATTAATATGCAGATGAAAATGCAAATCAGTCAAGATTAGACTTTCTGGATGGCAGAGGAAGTCAGGGATTTAGTTTAATATGATCTTTGACATATTTTAAGCTTCTCAAAAGAAGAACACAGATAACCCGATGGAGAGATTTCATGTCAGCAAACCTCCCCAGCAACAAATTCGTGGGGCAGTTGTTTGCCTCCAACCATTGCCATGACCCGATATTAAAGGCCTGGCTCCTACAAGGCCCCTACATGCTGATGGGCCAAATCCAACAGCAGTGTAAAGCCAGGGGTGGACGTGGCACTGATTTCACAATGGGGGCTTTGCAGAGCTTTGATTTGCAAGGCAAAAGGACAGACAGCAGCTAAGCAAGCGAAGTAAGGGAAAGGAGCCCCCCGCATCCAGAGAGTGACTTTTCTTGCCAGCCCCTTGTTCTGCCCTCCCTTCTCCCTGCTGCTCCCATAAACCACTCCACGCACACTGAGCTCAGGGCCAGGTTGGGGCAGGGTCTGCTCCTTGCTGACTTCCCCCCTGAGGTTCAGAGTGAGATGGCGCGGGGGGGACGCCATGGAACTGCAGGACCAGCCTTCGAAGGCAGCGTGTCTTGCACGGGGGGGTCAGTGCTCTGTCTGCAGACAGGGGCTGTACAGCAGGGCGAGGGGCAGACTGGGCTGGCACCGAGCTGGAAACACAGGTCCGGAGGGGTGCAGAGCCAGGGCGCCCTCCTGCTCGCAGGGCCGAGCATGTAATGAACCTATTCAGTACAGGCCTAGCCCAGCGAGGCCCAGGCAGGAGCTGGGAGGGTAGGAACGCGCCTTCCCGGAGGAACAAGCCAGGGAGAGGCTGACTCCAGAGGACCCACCCTCCCCAGAGCTGGAAAGCCATCCCGCCGGGGAAACGGGAGCCAAGGAGGGCTGGCAGCCTGGGACGCTCAGCACAGCCTGCTCCGCTCCGTCCTCATGCATAAATTACCCCAACTCTGCGCTAAACAAAGGGACTGGGAACAATTGTGAATTTTAATAACAAAGTCACTTTTCACAGCACAGTTTTCCTTATAAAAAGGGAATTTGCATTTCCGTCTGCCGGCGTGCTGTGCGCGGCCTAGCTGGGAGTGAAGATCAGATGCGCTCCCTACACTCCCCGTAATGAAGTCAGTCACATTTTATTGCTAAATCACCCTAATAATACCTCCCTCGCCGCACTGAGGAGCTGCTACAGCTTTCTAGACTAGTCAGTAAATCTGAACAGTCCCTGGGTTGGGGAAATGTGTCCAATGGCCATCGCTGCTCCTGGCACCTCAGCTAGTTTGGGTGACCCCCTGGTAAATCCCAGGGTGACACTCGAGCATCTTTCAAGCACTGTTCCAGCACAGTCAGGGTTGGTGGCCGGGCACATTGTCCGCCCTCCCCCTCCCCTGGCCGGTTGCTTTTCCCGTCAGTAGCCAAAGGCGGCAGAGAAGGTTCTTACTGTGCTTTCTCTATGTGATACGATTCCTGGCGTGTCACTCTGTGTGTGTGTCACTCCGCAACCTAGAACATCTGTTGAATCAGCATGAGATGATGGAGACAGCGTGGCTGAGGGCTCTCTTTGGTCAGCATGTCCCTGGGGCCAGTCACTGCCGGGCCCCGCAAGAACCAGACGGGATGGTGGTGCCACACGTGGGAATGTGACAGCTGATCAGAGCGGGAGGGGCCTCCAGCTGGGGGCAGCTCTGCACACAAACGCTGGGAACACGTGTTAACAGCAGCACCGCTCGCTGCGGCACAGCATGGAACCAGGAGCCCCGTGACATGCATGACCATGCATTTCAGCCGTGCGCCAGCCAGGCTTTCAGTTCCCAGTGTTTCTGGAACAGGCAGCACCCCAGCCCCAAGGGGAAAGTAATCCTCCGGAGCACTGAGCTACAAGAACACACAATAAACCTCTTACAGCTTAGCGGTGATCTGCTTCCCCTGTCATGGGACACTGCCCAGGTCTAAAGCAGCCAGCGAACAGAGTGCATTACGTGTCCCTAATCCCTGCCACCTGCTCTTTGCCTTTTAATGCCTCTGTGCTTTCAAACATCTAAAACTTCATCCTTCACTAGGCTGCAGAGACTTGGGGTTTACTGTCCTCGGATCCCCAACACCCTGCACACCCCCCCCCCCCCCGGGACAGATGGTCCCTTCCTCAAGAGCCCCCAGGCTAAAAGAGAAGCCAGACAAAGCGTGGGAGGGAACAGAGTCTCAGAGAGGGGACATGACCTGCCTGAGGTCACCCAGCAGGTCAGTGCCAGAGCTGGGCAGAGTCCAGGTCTCCTGACTCCCAGCCCAGTGCCCTTCCCCCGGATGCTCCCTCCGCGGCTGGCTCAGAAAAGGCCACTGCCGTTATTTTTAAACCTAAATCTGACCCAGATTCTAAAAAACTGTCACTTTTATTCCTAGATTTCTTTTCCTTCACCCTGTGATTTTCCTTTAGGGAGGCCCCCGCACATGAACAATGGCGTGTTTCTCAGCCTGGCAGCACCATCCCTGCGTGAAGGTGCAGTGTCAGGCTCCTCCTAGCAGGCGTCTGGTAAATAACTTCACGCTAGAGAGGGGAAAGCCAAAGGGCTGGCACCTGCCTGACCAGAGAGACAAGCAGGACTTTTCAGACCAGACCTGCCGGGGCGTTAGCTGAAGCTATAAAGCGAGGCAAGGAAGGACCCAGCCCAGCAGCTCTCTTTGCTTATGTTCTGCACATTTTTTCACCTGCCACACTCCTTCCCTCCCTTCACTTCCCTTCCTCTTTCTTGTCACCATCTGCATTTGTCTAAAAGCAGAAACTCTTCAGGGTCTGTGTCTTTATGTTTTCTGCAAAGCCTGCTCTGGCATGTGCAACCAAGCACCAGCCCCCTGCTCACAGACCCTGTGCTCAGTGTTTCTGGATCAGGGCTTGCTATAAATCTTAGATACTAGAGAAAGTTTCTGAGCCAGCCCTAGGAATGTGTGAAGAGCTGATTTAAAAGGCAGTAGCATGTCACTGCAGCAGCAGCAAGGCCAAAAGACTCCTACGTTCTTTGGAGAGAGGGCAGGACTGCATACAGGAGCGCTGTAATTAAAACACGAATCTGGCTGGGTGGGAACCCTGCTGCAGATCAGGGGTGAACCGTTAGGCAGGTGCATTGTGCTTGCTTGTGATTCCAATTGAAATCCACGAGAAGGGACCCCCAGCACACAGAGCTTGTCCTCCGAGGCAGTGAATGGCAGCACGTTAAGCCAGGCCCAGGCTGGTGAAGCGGAGAGGCTGAACCAGGGCGATCCTCTCTCAGGAGCCGCTCCCACACTCCAGAGATGGGGTCCATGCTCAGGAGCTGTCCTTGCCATCTGCGTTTGAGCTGTGGCTTGTGCCTCTCGCTCCCTACAGCAGGAGCCTGGGAAGTGCTCGCAAGCTGCTGGTATTTTGGACGCCTTTATTTATTTATTTTTGCTGCAGGGAAAAATTGTGACTCCAGCTTTAAGCATGTTCAATTACTGTCAGTTAATGATGATTAATTTACAATTAAGGCCCTTTAAAGGCTAGTGTGTGTGTTAAATAAATATTGATCTTTCATTTGTGGCCACAGATGTATTACCCCGATGACAGGAAATTCACCGCTAGTAACTGTACTGCAGCCTCTGCTCCCAGCCAGACCCGCTCAGGGAGGCACCGGCTTGGAGCTCCTCAAAGTTAATTGAGTTTGTCAGAAAATTCTGGCGATTGCGTCTGGAGCTCTCTGCATTTGGAGATAGATTAGATTCACTTCACATTTGAAATTCAAATATTAACTCTGATTGCTCAGTCCAGGTCCACTAGCGACAGCTTCTGTGGCACAGGGGGGCTCTGAACACGATGGAGCCCTGGGGTCTGCCGCTGTCTTCTTTAGTTGGCCTTACAAAATAAACAAACTGCCCAGAGTCGGGTACAGTTTTCTTAGCCCGATTTAGGGTGACCAGATGTCCCGATTTTATAGGGACAGTCCCGATTTTTGGGTCTTTTTCTTATACAGGCTCCTATTACCCCCCACCACCATCCCGATGTTTCACACTCGCTGTTTGGTCACCCTAGCCCGATTTAACAAACCAGTCAGTGGTTTGAGTGTGGCCGAGCCTGGGAGTCCAATAAAACCTCAACTAGTCCAAAGGTCGGCCTGGTCAGCGGCTCGGACGGGCTGTCGCTGCCTAGCAGCAGAGCGTAGTTCTCTGGCTTTCTCTGCCTCTCGCTTGGGCAGACTTGGCTAACCAATCCCCAGAGAAGCGGAGCAGCAGGCAGAGATTCCATCCTTCGCCGCACACGCAGTGCCGCCCCAACAAACACGCAGTGAATCAGTGGGATCCAGAGGAAAGCGGGCAGCTGGCCTCAGCCAGCACATGCTTTGTGGGACGGCGTCTCTAGTTTTAGAAGGCCAGAGGCTGGTGGAGCCCCCTGGGGAAGGGTGCCACACTGACGTGTCCGAGGCTATCAAGAGGCATCTTGTCGGTGTACATAGGGCAATGGTTTTGTTCTTGAAGAAATGCCGGCTGGTTCCCTGCGGTCGGAGCTCTGGCTGGTGAGATTCGAACAGTCTCAGGCACGTATTAATAATATAATGCTCACACTTCTAACGTGCTGGGAGTCGAGTGTCCAGCCAGCAGTCCTGTTTGGAGAACGCTCCCGAGTGCAGCTGTGGGCGTGCAATGCTAAATGGAACAGGGGGTTCCCACGCGGGGAGAGACTGACAAACGTTGGGCTGAGTTAGTCCGAGCGAAGGCCTGCTCAGGTGAGTTGTCTGTGGTGAGCTCAGGGTTACTATTGCAATCAGCTGGCGGAGACCAGGAGGCGGGGGGACGGATAGCTCAGTGGTTTGAGCATTGGCCTGCTAAACCCAGGGTTGTGAGTTCAATCCTTGAGGGGGCCATTTAGGGAACGGGGGTAAAAAACTGTCTGGGGATTGGTCCTGCTTTGAGCAGGGGGTTGGACTAGATACCTCCTGAGGTCCCTTCCAACCCTGGTATTCTATGATTCTAAGGGTATGTCTACACTACAGGATTAATCCAAATTTAGATAATTCGAATTTGGGAAACAGGTTGTATAAATTCGATTGTGCGCGGCCACACTAAGCACCTTAATTCGGTTTTTAACCACATTAATTCGGTGGTGTGCGGCCACACTACCCCATTAATTTAAACACAGTAATTCGGTGGTGTGCGTCCACACTAACCCTAATTCGAATTAACAAAATCGATTTAGGCTCTACTCCGTTCGTCGAGGTGGAGTACAGAAATCGATTTAAAGGGCCCTTTAATTCGAATTAACTGGCTCTGTAGTGTGGACGGGTGAAGGGTTAATTCGGATTAACGCTGCTAAATCCGAATTAATCCCGTAGTGTAGACCAGGCCTAAGACCAGGCCTGGGAGGCAGAGAGTTAAGTTGAAAGGAAACACGTGTAAGGCGATGAGTAATGTTAATACCTCGGTAACAGTGACACTAGGCACCCGGCTGCTATGTCTAGCCCAAGGCTTGTTCTTCGGCCCATCGCGCAGTGCTGAGCGCCTGCCACACAAGACTGACCACGTGAGCTGCCCGGGGACTTTGCGGAGCTATGAGCCATTCTGGGCAGAGGAGAGTCTGCCTGGTTATTGGGGAGCGGTTGTAAATGTCATTCTGGTCATGGAGGGACATGCCAGAGCACAGAGTGGTCTGCCCTACGTAACAAATCCAGTCATTAGCGGTTGGCCTTTACAGAAGGCAATGAACAGACGCAGTGGGCTTTCACTGGCATGATGGCCAAGGGGCAGGCAAGGGGTTCACTGGTTATGCCCCCCCAATTGGAGGGGATGCAATGGGAGCTCACTTTTTTAATTTGAAAGATTCCCTCAGACAGAAGTGGCAGGCCTGCCACTGGCTCGGCCCTGTGGCCCCGGGCGTGTGCAGTTGCATGCAGTGCCCGGGACCGGCACTCGGCACATGTGTGGCTAACAGCAGGTGGCATGCCAGCAGCAGGGGGATCGGCACCAGCTGTTTGTTTATTTGGGGTGGTTTTCCATAGCTGTGGGACTGTGCTGGGTGTTCTTGTTTGTTAAAGCACCTGGAAGCCTTCGTTATTAGTGCAGGCTCCCTCGGGCCGGCTCTGGAGGGAGGATCCGTTACCCTGTGGCTTATTCGGGCTAAAAGGAGTGAAGGACTTGGCCTGGTTTAGGAGGAGTCCCCCACGTATAACTGAATCAGCCAAAAGGCAGAGCATGCAGTAGCACCGAGGCCTCTCTCCCATAGCCCCTCTTTGTGGCAGTGACGTTGTTTAAAACATTTGCATGAGTAAAAGACAAAGGCTCAGCTGTGTCCTCACCAGCAGGGCCTTCCTTTCCTCTTCTGCCTGCAGCCTGGTCTGGACAGGGCTCGGTGGAATCCCAAGTTGGGACCTAGGACTGTCCCTGAATACTTGATGTGGTTTTCCAATGCCTGGTTTCCAGCCAAGCTCTTATGGAGTTTTTCTGCCTGGTGTCGCCATTCAAAGGCCCAGCACACGTACTGAGTGTACAGAGACAGCAACTACATTCAGCATCATCTACAAAAGCCATCCAGAGCAGTACATCTGGGACTTGATCCACCTCCCATTTAAGTCAATGGGAGTCTTTCCACTGAGCTGAATTAGACCCTTACTGGGAGCCAGCGAAAGCCTTATCGCTGGAAAGATGTGCGTTAGAACTGGCATAAGTTAGCGTGAAAGCTAGATTCCAGGCATGTCCGATTTGGGGCACCAGGGGCACTGACTATGAGCGAGCCCCAAGTCTTCCCATCCACTATTTCCTTCATTGCCACTGTTCTTCCATTGCCTGTACACTGTCAAACCGTCTTGACATCACTCTCCAAATGGGAACAGCCATACCACCTTCTGGGTCTCTTCTCCTTTGGGGCAAGCGCTCTCCTCCCTAAGTCTTGGGTAACCGGTTGTGTTGGCGGTTCCTTATGTCAGGGCTTAAAGCACACAATCACTAGCAGCCTAGGACACTGTCATTTTCCTGTCTCACAGAACACAGCGGTACCCGTTCCCCCCACTCCAGAGTGTTTTCCAATATCCATCTGGCTTTTTTTCTAGAGCAAGTGCTCTCTCTGAGATGTATTTATTGAAATCCTTTTAGCTGCTAGTTGTTATTATTTTATTTGCAGCCAGTTTTCACATGAAGCTGCAAGGCACTCCACATTTTCCAATTTATGACTATTTTTAACTTACATCTTCAAAGCATTTGAGGCTGCTCTGTTGGCATAGCAGTGCCTATCTGTGCACTGTCAAAACCCAAACTTAGCTTCTACAGCATCCTTTCTGCAGTGTATCACAGGACACTTCTCAGAGCCACACCTGGTAAAGTGGCACCTAGAGAGTTACAGGTAAGCCCAGCTGGGGATTTCCAAGATGAAAATGTGTCTGCAGTGCGAGTCCTCAAAGGGAGGTAATTCCGTCTCCGAGGCAGAGTACGACCGAAGGTTCCAAGCGTCAAGGGCCAAGCCGAGGCGCCAGGCCGACCACTTTGCTTTAGCTAAGAACACAAGCCGGGAGCCGGCCCCCATTCTTAGATGGAGCAGATTTCTCTAGTTCAGCGTTTCTCAAACTTCATTGCACCGCGACCCCCCTTCTGACAACAAAAATTACTTCACGGCCCCAGGAGCGGGGACCGAAGCCTGAGCCTGCCCAAGCCCCCTGCCCTGGATGGGGGGGAGGCAAAGCCCGAGCCCCACCACTCCGGGCAGGGGGCCAAAGCTCAAGCGCTTCAGCCCCAGGCCGGGGGCCTGTAACCTGAGTCCTGCCGCCCAGGGCTGAAGCCCTCGGGCTTTGGTTTCGGCCCTGGGCAGTTGGGCTCGGGCTTCAGCCCCGGGCCCCAGCAAATCTAAGCCAGCCCTGGCAACCCCATTCAAAGGGGTCGCGACCTCCCGACCCACAGTTTGAGAACGGCTGCTCTAGGGCTCTTGAGGCTATGCTAAAGCCCTGCCAGGGGATGTGTCATTGCGGAGCAGGGAAGGGAAAACGCAGCTTGGGGTTATAAAGAAGCACTCGTGAGGTCACAACGAGCGGAGGAGGGGAGTCCGAGGTAGTTGAACTGTATCAGGGGGTTAGTAAAGCATTTACTCATAAACAGCACTGTCTTGATCATTAGGGTGAGGTGTGTGTCTAGCAGCGTCCTGCAGGGGCCAGGGGTCAGTTCAGGCTCAGCTATAGTCTTGGATAAGGATATGGAAGAGAGGAGAAAGCGCAGGCTAATTAGATTCACAGATGGCATTAAGCAGAGAGGAGACGTAAACACCAGTGCAGACAGGGATAGCACAAAGGAAAGGGACCTAGTGAGAAATACGGGAAAGAAATAAAACCAAACTCAACCTGGCCAAGATAATAGAGCTGGGGATCATACTGTAACTCAAGATGTGGCGTGGGAAGGAGAACGGAAGGAGTAATGAAAAAGAAGGCTTCAGAGTGCTAAGAAACAAAACCGAAGCCAGCATCCCAGGATGGCAGCTAAAGGAGCTGGTGCCAGTTTGGGAGTGCAGGTGCAGAGCACCCAGGGATTGCTGCAGCTCCTGGCAGAACACCAGGAGCCAGAGGTGTGCATTTCTTGGCTTTAATACATTTATCTTACACTCTGGATAAACGTAAGAACCCTAAAATAATGCAAATCGGTAAAAGTTCCCTCCACATCCTGGGAACTTGCTTCTCCCTCCAGGGAGCTCCTTACCAGGACCTGGGGTACTTTGGAAATGCAGAGTCCAGCCATTCTGTCTGGCTGTGCCTATCAGACCCCTCTGCAGCTAGGATGCTGAGGGTGGAATCCTGGCTCCACTGAAGTCAGTGGGAGCTTGGCCATGGACCTCCATGGGCCAGAATTTCACTCGGAGCCTTTGAACAGCAGTTTTCTTTCTTTCTGCATAAAACGACCGGCTTCCTTTGGTCTTTTCCTAATTGCGGCAACATGATGGAGTGGCCATTCTTGCTGCCGCTCTTCACTCTGAGATCTTCAATCGACTCTACACAAAGATAAGGCTCATTAGTCTTTTATTATTATCTTTCTACAGAGACACAGATTTAAGTTGGTTGCTGCCATCCCATATATTTTAAGATGGACTGTTAAGATTTGCTATTCATGCTATGCAAATCCCCATGGAGTGTCAGACTTCATAGGTTCATGTATATGTCTAACTCTGCATCGTTCCTCTTACAGTAATTCGATGCCTACGGTTCCCTAGTGAATGTCGTTGTTTCTCTCTCAATTCCTTCCAATTTCTCAACGTCCAGTGTGGAGGTACCCAGAAAACAGCCATAGAACTCCATTAGACAATATCTAGCCAGGGCACTCGCTTCTTTAAAGCATTTCAGAGTTAGCAACTCCCGCCCCCCTGCTGTGAGCTCACCAGCAATGTTAGAATAATACCTGCCACCTGGGATTCCACGCCATTCCCACCTGAGCTGCACATGAGATGGCACCATCACTGTAACACCCCCACACACCTCACGGGCATTTCACAAAGCAAAGACGGAGACTCACCCAGACGTCCTCTGAGCGATTTACGCCCTTCTCCCCAGACACACTCACCTCTACACTCACTCCCCACTGGCTAGTCTCCTTTCTCCTGCACAAGTGGTTTCTTGAAGGCAGCCTCACAACAAGAACATTATCTCTGGCTTTCACTCTTGTTTGAGGCGTGTGTTTAAAATGATCCTTTCGTTCCATCCGAATGCACCGATTCATTCAGAAGTGCACTTTCTGTTTTTGAATCAGCAGAGCTGTTTATGCTCATAGTGTCCATAAAAATGTTATTTTAGTCCTGACACTGATGCTTATGAATAAAATTTAGATCTCATTCAAAAGTGCATTAGCTGTAGCTATTTGGCTTCTTGTTAAAGCATTAATTTTTACTGAGAAGAATACATTGCCAAGCAGTTCCATCTCCATCTCACAGCAAACTAAGTACCTCAAAGTATATACTTCAGTAGGAGGCCATAACAGCATTTCACTTTCTCTTTATTACTTGCTGGCCTAGAGATTCGAGTTGCAGCTGGTTTGGTCGTACGACCAGATTGCGATTGGAACTTCATAATTACATTTCATTAACATGAAAAACCAGTGCCTATACAACTCATGATCAGAAAGGGCCTTTAATAGGTCTGCCTGAGTCATCAGTAAATTGGCACTACATTACTTATTCATGAAAGCCCGTATGTTGGGTGTGTTGGAGCCAATTAGCTCACCTATGCATTTATTGCACGTTTTTTTGCTTGAAGCAGGCTGCTAAATGTCAAAAATACTTTAGCGCTTTATCCGAAGGATAATTTTTAATAGATTCCACCTACAAACAGGAGCTGACTGGCAGACTGTTCAACTCGGGGAGATTTATTTTTAATCTGTGCCCCCAAACCGCTGGAGCTAACCAGTTTTGCGTTGCTCCTAGCCGATGACTACTGCTGTTCCTAGACTGGCCTTCCCACCTGGAACAGTGGCAGCTGCCTCCTCTCACATTCTATTAACCTGGTCTGGAGGAAAGACACCTGGCCAAAGCAAAGAATGAGTTCTTGTCGTTAGGAATGTAAACGGCACGTTCTCCTCAGTAACACGCATGCACTTTGCACCCCACCCCCGTATACCCGAGGGTTTGAGACATCCAGACAGGCAGGGCTGCCCCAGTCAGATGCTTACCACTGGAATGCTGAACCCATGGCAGCGATTACAGCTGGGCAGGAACTTGTCAAAATGTTTTTTCATTGGAAAATGTTGATAAGTTGGAACAGAACCTGTGAGCGGGAAAGGGCTGGTTTTGATGAATTTCCCGTATCAAATACAATTGGAAAAAAATTCAAATTGTCATTTCCCATTTTGAGACATTTTAAACAAAAGTTTTCCATTTTTTGGTTTGAAATTATTTTTGTTTCAAAATGTAAGGTACTTTACAGATTAAAAATGTAAAAGAGAACGTAAAACATCAAAATTAAAACCAAAAGTTTCAAAAACAAATCACAAGACCCAATCCAATTTTGGGGGGGATTTTTGGTTTGTGAAAATTTTCAAGACTTTGGCTTTTCGTCCCAATTTGGGGTGGGAATTTTTTTTTTTTTTAACTCTTCAAAATTATTGCAGGACAGGAAAGCCATTCCCCGCCCGGGCCTAGCAGTGATTACGGCATCGCCAGACACTGCTGCATCTCAAGAGAAGGGCAGGATCCCTGCTGAAGGAGGAGCCTTCCGGTTTCTGGATTCCTGCCTGCTGTCTGTGTCCTCTCTCTGACCTGTTGCAGATAGCACCTGTGGTGCTCGCCACAGAGCCAATGTGTTTGCCTCTTCAGGCTTCAGACAAAAAGGCAGAGATAGCATCCTCTTTGCGGCCTAATGAATCATTGACCGATGAACAGTGGGAGTAAGCAAGGAGCCAGTGCCTTCGCTGCCTCATTAAAGCTTCAGTGTGCTCTCCTGATGCCACCATGCCATCAATAACATTGATATCAACTAATTTAAACCCAGTGAACCAGCGAACTCGGTCTGCAGGTGTGTACGAGCAGAGTACTAAGTAGATGTTTTAACTAAGTGGAACATTTCTTGCTTCAATTAATGCAGAAGGTAGCAACTCAGAAGGAAATATTAGGGACATTAACTTTTATATTGGTCCCATTCGTTATATCTGATGGGTAACACTCTTAATCCGTTTATTTCGGTGTTGACATCTGTGGTTCAAACAGCTTCCAAAGGCAAATATGGAGGAGTCCTTGCTGAGCAGCGGATTTAAACCGAGTTAACCCATACATGTGCTGTGTCTCCAGTGAGGGACACCAGTGTTCTTAATTAGTTATTGGTGGGGGAGGGGAGGGCTCAAGAGGGTCCCAGAGGAGAAGTCGGTCTCTCAGTTACACTGACTCATATAACCAGTCTGTAACTGGTGGAATAATGACTGATATTTATGGAGCACCTTTCCTGTTCCATTCCCAAAGCACTGTATATGGGCCTCCCAAACCCCTATCACTCATATACACAAAGGATCACTTCGCTCACTGCTGAAATGACACCTCTAGTGTCAGACTATTAGGAACACCGCGCACTGAGAAATGGCGGGTAATAAGGAAAGTGTATGAAGCTGGGGCTTGTAGGGGAATGTAGGTGGAGAGGGTGCAGGAACAGATTGGCTAGGTTGCTCACGATAGACAAACCTCCTCCCCCCTACAGCTAGACATTGACCCTGTTATGCCTGAGAGATGAACTGTGCCTGTGATCTCTCTCCATGAGCAGGTGACAGGCCTACACCTGCACTCCTCTCAGCATGGCACCCCGTGGCTCACCCCACTTTAGAGGGAATCACCAGGCTACAGCGTCCCCTTTTTACCAACCGTATTTACTTCCGGCAGGTCTGAGTGGATTTGTCCCCTGCTAGGAAATCCTTCCCAGGAGCTGGGACCAGCTGGTAAATGCAGTGATAGAACAGCGTGTTCCAAGCAGAGCATGATTTATTGAGAGAAAAGGGTTAAAAATAAGAAAAGGCCACAATGCACCGTGTCTCACTGAACTTGGCCCCTCCTTGACAGTTTAAGTAGGTTCTTAACCCAGGCACCACCCCCCACTCCCACTCCCAAGCTTTGAGACAGGCTGCCCCCTGCAAATTGTTGCCTTTCAGGCAGTCTAACCCCCAAGTTCCTGTCTTTGAAAATTCCCACCTGGGATCCCCTGCTCCCTTTGGAGTCACTGTCCCACTCGCTATTCAGAGCATGGTGGGGGCAAACCTACAAAGGAGCTGACACCTGCATTGCATGCCAAGAATTGGAGACTGCCCCTATACTCTGCCTTTCTACAGCCCTACACGGCCCCATAGAACTGAGTTAGCCCTTAGCAGTCACCCACTCAGAATCAAACAATGGAAGTTCCCACAACATTCATCAAAAAATACTATAGACAGCTATCACCTTCCTCCCAGGGCAGGCAGGGACCCACCTCAGCTGGGTGGGGGCTAGCGCGTGGTCTTGTCCAGTGGGTGTCCTGCCTGTGGGTGAGGGGAAGCCAGACGGCAACTGGAACTGCGGGATGTCGGGCTCCTAAGGAAACGTCCCATGTGGGTGGGCTGTTTCATTACTGCTGGCTGGGGAGTGTCTTGCACTTTCCCCAAAAGGCAGTTGGGACCAGCTACAGTCAGAGACTGGACACCAGGCTAGATGGATCTCCAGTCCACTAGTAATTCCTGTGCTCCTAGGTTCCAATATCTTGTAAGCTAAGAAATGCTAGTAAAAAGCCTTGCTTTTGTTCCCCAGAAAGCCAGGAAGTAAGTGTGTGTGTGTGTGTGTGTGTGTGTGTGTGTGTGTGTGTGTGACCGACCAGCTCTTGTATTTTAAAACAGCCACTGGTGCATGGAACCCTTCCAAGCACAGGCTGCTTACCAGACTAGCCAGGGTGCTGGCAGCATCCCAGGTACAATGGGGCCATGTGACTGATTCACTTTCCATGCCCTGGAGAAATCCCAGTTAAACCTGTGACAGGATCTTTAGCAATTGCAGGTGTTCAGTTCCTGGTTTTTAAAGCAGCACAGAGCCCATTAGCGCTATGCTGGGCCACCATTCAAGTGTTTTAACCTATTTTCAGGGTAAGGAAAATCTAGGTAGCATTGAAGAAGGAACTGCTGCCTAGGTACCATGTGCATCTCATCATTTTAGTCTTAATGTTAAGGCTTAGTAGGATTAGCCTCTTAGTGCGGAGTATCAGTGGGGATGTATGACCATTAGGTGAAGCAATTAAATGATCATTCACAACATGCTCAGTTCTGAAAATTACGGTGACTTTATTTTTGCTCAATAATATAATGAGTTTTATTTTGAGTGATGCTGGATTTAATGGTTAAATCAATATGTGTGTTTAGTATTAGGCTTTATTTTAGCACTAAGTGACATGAGATAAGCAGACTTAGCGAATGTTAATTGGTTTGCGCTTAGCATTTACGCTAATCAGAGTGTGCAGGGCTGCCTAGGGCTCTTCAGCACTAGTCATTCTGTTTATCTAAACCAGGCACTGTTTACTTTATTGACTGGAGTGGAATCACTCTGGTTTCTCCCACACTTGACTATTCTGCTGAGTTTGTGAGTTTAACACGAAGGCCTCATTAACGCGATGCAGTACTGCACGCACTGCGCGCACGCAGGGGAAGGCAGCTAAACAAACCCAGCAGAATGCAAAGCACAGCCAGTCGCTTGTTGTGACAAAGCCAAGACACAAAGATTTCAAATGTTGCGAGGAAACAGCATCTATTTTCCCTTCATTGCTGGCACTTTTGTCTGGCTACATTTCTGAGCGCACACGTACAGCAACGCAAGCCCATTTCACCTTGACTAGAATGAAGACAGAGCCTCCACCAGACCATTTATCGAACGGATCCAACAGATTCTGTTGAGTTCTCTCCAGAGTCACAGCGCTCTGTTTTCATGAGCTGTGAATGGAGAATGGGGTTTATCGGATGAAATTAAGGAGACGGCTCTTTGGACTCCCTGCGAAGCACAGAACTGCAGTCGCTTCTGGGCCTTGGAGAGCGGTGCCGTGGTGGGGGCTGTCATCTCATCTGTTCCCTCGGCTGCCTCTCCTCTTACAGCTATGTCCCAGTGAGTGTGGGTCTGCTCTCCAGCATCTTTGCCTACACGGGAGCTGGGCTGGGAGAATTCTTCCCGGCCCATCGATCGGACCAGAGGCGCTGGGCCCAAGCCAGCTCTGCTGTCAGACAATGGACACTCTTCAGTACATGCCTGTTTCTTTACAGCCATGGCAGCTGGGAGTCAGCATGAGGAATGCTGGGGATTGTCTGGAACCGGCCTGCAGCTAAAGCAGGCGGCTGATGCAAGAGGCAAGGCTGAATGTGCTTTCCCGTTGAAGGTATCTCCTGTTAACCGGCCAGTGCCGGCCAGAGTTCTCCCCGTCACAGCAGCTTCCAGCGCAGACGGTGACCTTGCCCCGTGCAGAGCACCTGCACTTGAGAGTTGTGGATCACTTAAGGTCCCCGGCAACCTTCTGAGCATAGGGCCTCGTGCAGCCCCTCTGCCTGGGCCCCATTTCACAAGCCCCTCGTCTCTGTGTGGGCAGGAGGCTGGCTGTGAATTACTATGGAACCAGTAGGGCTAGGCTGAAATATCCACCCCCTGGCAGAGCCATCGGAGAGCCCTCACTGGCTTGCCAGACGCTCCTCATCGACCTACATGTTGCACAGGAACGGGGGACCCTAGCTTGGGAGCATGTGCTGGAGGAATTTGGAAGCTGGGTTTTGCCATGATGGCCTTTGCTGGAGGAATCAGCAACTTTTCCCTTTGGACTGTAAACTCTCTCTGGCTCGTTTCTGCTTCCATGAGGTCCTGGAGAGAGACACTGACTTGGCCACCCCATCTCTCGTTGAGAGTGACCCCCTGAGTGTGAAGGGGAGGACAGGTGAGGGCAGGGATCAGTATGGACCCAGCAGGCCAAATGGTGTCGGTCAGACCCAGAGAGATCCCTGCTAGACGCCACCTCTTGCTTCTCAGTTGGGATGGGGACAAATCGTGGAGGAGGAGCCTTGTTGGGTCTCTCTAAGGCACAGGCTTCCAGGTGCTGCTGGTGTGCGTGAAACTGTGTCGTGGGCCAGAAACATCGTCCCGAAATTGTCACTGAGCAGCTTGCTGGGCTCACGCCCTGCCTCTGAGCAGAATGTCCTCATGTGCTGCGTAACCCAGCCCAGCCCAAGCAGCCCTGTTCCCCATGGGGGGGGGGGTGGCTTGCTGGGTTCATAAACTGCTTGGAAACCAGATCGCTCTCTCTTGTTTTGTTCCCATCACTTTTTAAAGTCATTTTGGGCCATTTAAATGTTATCTAAACATTTGCTTCCCAGCTGAGCCCTTGAGCTCAGCCTCTCTAGCCCTGCTGGAAGCCTCTGGAAACAGAGCTATCTAATGGACATGCTGACAGCTCTAAGTACAGTCCAGTGGCACTGCTGAGATATGCCTCCTGAACACTGCACAGGGTCCTCGCTGGCTGCAAACCTGATTTTCACTCTACCTCAAAATCCCTTTTTCCTGGTAGCAGAGCGAGTATTTATAGGCAGCAGTGACATGTACAGAACCTGCAGCAGTTGGTGCCCCAGCAAAGATGCTTCTGACCTTTCCTCTAAAAAGTGTCGGGGATCTTTTCATTCTCTTGGATACTTGGAGCAGCACTGAGAGGTGGAACCACATGAAACCTCTTTTATTTTTCTAGTGTGAGCTCATTGATTCCCTCCAAACATGATTTAACTTTTCTGCCACGTCCCTCTAGTGTCTGTCACCAGGGAGTGTCCGTGGGCTCCCGTGCACAGCCATAGGCAGCCGTCGCAGGAGGAGGGGGAAGGCCCAGGCCCACTGTTATCTGGGGCTGCAGAAGCATTTTGACAGTTTTCAAGATGGACATTAAATCACTTGTGCGAGGGAAAGTGAAGTGCACGTCACTCAGGCTGTGCGAGAGGAAGCTGAGTTGTACCAATTGCACTGACTGTGTGATCCAAGTCAGAATGAGAATCATAAATCTTAATTATTCTCTGTCTCAGCTGATTTGAACCAAACGCCTTGGACAGGGATATAGTTCACATCTCGCTGAAAACTGCAAAAAAACTGATTAAGTGTACAAACTGATATAAATAGCACTCTATCTACGTTAATGCTCAAACTGTCACTGCTCAGGCAGAGAGGTTACTGTGAGTACAGAGCTTTCTGGCCTGATACAAAGCAGCTTGCTGGATCTTTTCTGAGGTTGTTTTCTCCCTGGTTCCATTTATTTTGGTACTTTGTTCCCGTAATGTTAGCTGTTATTATGATGCAGTCAATTACAGACGGCATCTCTGATTCTGATTGCGCCTCGGTTACAATTAAGCATCCTATAGAAAAATGGAAATGCTGGGGTATTAGCATAAAGTAATAATAAGGTAAACCATTCAATTATGGAGGAAAAAATAACATTTTGAATAATAAGAATATTGTACGCCTAAAAGACATTCAGATGTTGGCATATTACCATTTTTGCATACATAATGAATGAACTTAAACCCCAAAATAATCAGCACAAGCAAATAATAAGTAGCGGTGCCCTTTGCAACAGCCCGGCTGGCTTTGCTTTCTCGTGGGTCACAAGCACGGACCTTGCCAGACCGAGCAGTTTTGCCGAAAGCTGAACAAAGCCAGCTGAGCTCCCGGCTGCAGCCAGGGCATGAAGTGGCCATTTTGCTGCACGTCTGTCACCAGAGTGGTTTTTTCAGGATTGGAAAGGGAGGCTTCCCAGCTGAGCCCTGCACAATGGATTGTCTATCCCTTCCCTTCCCGTTCCACTGACAGCACCAGGGGGACTCCTGGGCAGAAGGCAAAGAGTCTCACCTCGTGGGTGACTCAGGAATGCTCATGTTGGCCCAATACATCCCTGGTGCAAAGTGACCGAAGTCCCTGGTTACATCACGGATCGATTTGGTGTCCAGACAGGACAGATGGCAAGTAGGGTACTGAACCCATTGCTATGTGGATGTGGCGTGGGGGGGAGGCGGTTGTGCACATGGGTGTGACTTTAGAAGAGGCAGTTTATGGAGTGTACGGAGGGGAGAAGTCTCACTGCTGTCATGGGAAGCTAGAGCCAACAGGCAGGTCTCACAATGCTTCCTAGAGCTGCTCAGACTCTGGACTGGTCTCCACAGCCAAAGCCCATCGGCTGAGAATAGCTTGGCTCTGGCCTGTCAGCGCTGTGCGACATGCCTTGTAGGGCCCAGTGTCAGGCGGATGGGAGTGCAGGAGATACTCCTCCCACGTACATCCTAGGGACGGGGCGTGCTGAGGACAGGAGGCGTGGGAGTGAGTCAGGGATACCTCTCAGCGCAGCCGTCTGCCTATGGCTGAGCCGGACACTGAATGGAGAGCCGGAGGCAGTACCTGGTATTGCCTGTGCAGGTACATGAAGCTACGCGGCCACGCCCCGGTTTAATGTCGATTGCTAGCAGTAGAGGGCAGACACACACAAGCTCTCTGATCGCAGTGCCAGCCAAGCAATGCCCAGCACTGCTCCAACCGTGGGGTTCCCAGTATGCGCTAGCTCTTGGTGCATGGCGAGAACCAGGCTTTCCAGGGCATGACGTCTCTGCAGTTATGCTCTGGGGCTGTCTTCCTTTCCACTTCACCTGCGGCTTCAGCCCTGCTCCCACTGTCCCTTCCAAAATTAGGATCCAAATGAATGTTCAGTTTGAAGAGCGAGGGGATATTTTGGGGCTACCTAACGGCCTCCATGAAAGGCAGAAACTCTGACTGGCAGCACTAACTGGCCCTCGGGCCCCCCCCACCCCCCCGAGTTCAGTACTTGTAAAGCAGAGTCTCTCTCCATTCAGCGTGGCTCCTCATCATCGTTAGAGCTCGGTGCTGGGCTGTGTGCAATCATTTCTGTTACTCAGCCTCTTCTGCAGACATTACTCCTCTGGCCGCCCTTCCATAATAGTTCCAATCCTTTTAGTTGTTGATGGCTCTCCTATTACTCATGATGCTGCGTTAGGATAACATCCAAATACATCTGAACAGTGGAATTTATTTACTGTTTTTCTCCTAAAAGCTTTTAGCATGATACAGCCGGGGTGGCTTCATTTAGAGAGCCATTATTTGCAGATCTTTTTTGCTGGGAGTAAATTTCCCAGAAGATGAAACTGAACTCCTTGCAATGTAGAGCCACATTATTACATTTTTAACACTCCATTTTCACGATCCTCCTCCTTAGGAATGGCCCCTCCTGGAGGGAGCAGGAATAGCCTAAATTGCACAACTGAGCCAAGTCGATGGTTTGAGTGGTTTGGACCGGGCATCTCTCTTCTTCAGACGGATCATTTTACACAATAACCTGTTTTTTCCAGGTACCTGCAATACTAATAGTGAATATTAATCTTGAAGCTTCTGTAGATGTTACTGAGCCATCAGTAAGGCAGATACGCCTGTGGCAGAGAATGCCTCTGCCTTAGACAGGTGTGCAGAGCTAGCTTAGTGCACGTCAATGCGCATATGTTCTTGTCTCACAAGGCAATAGATGGCGCTGCAGGGCGCTAGCCAGGTTTTAGTGTCACAGGTTTGAGGTGATGGAGACTCCAGAGTCACGCAGTTCTTCCCAGCACGTGACGCTGGAATCTGTAAAACACCCAGCAGGGTCCCATATTTGCTTACGTGGGGACTGAGGAGCCTAATTTTCGCCTGCCTGGTTTGCACGTTCTGGCCAATGTATATGAAGGTTTGACAGGGACACGGGGCTTGGAATGTGGGCGTTCACATGCTGGATTTCCTGGGCCCCATGCAGCTGGCACAGACACACCTTTGACTGCAGCCTGAGGTTAAAGGTTCCCACGCAGAGGACAGCCTGAGAGCATAAAGCAGCCAAATGATGTGTGTATACAGCTGCTTAGCTGCTTTTACCATGATGGCTATGAACACAAAGGACCAAAGGAAAGAGAAGAACATGTGAAAGCTCCATGCAGATGCAAGCTGTTGCTGAGTGGCCAAAAGGCATAAGTGCTGGGGGGGTGGGGAGGAAGGGGGGAGTTTACAAAGCTTCTTACAGTTTTAACAAAAGAAGAAAACCGGCTTTAAAAACTCTTAACCCTGTGAGCACAAATGTTCCCTTCTCCCTCTTGTCCTGGCTGCTACAGACTCCAGGGCAGCAGGCTGACTGCTCATGTCCTTCCCTTGCTGATTGCAGCTCCTTGGCACCCTGGACATGCTCCTATCCCCTGGGTTTGCAGATATGTCAGTGGTGTCTGGGATTTCCCAGCCAGATGCACACTGCAAATACTCCAAGGGGAGGCCCACGCGCGCACATGGGGAATCTCCCTCCAGAGGCGTTTCTGGAGAATGATTACAAGCCAATTCATTAAGGAATATTGTACCGTTTGGGCTAAGGGAACGCTAGATGGAAGTAGATTTCAGAGCCAATTTAGGGTGAGTAACTGGCTGTAGTACATTCTAGATTAGGATTCATTTCTAAGACTGATGCTTTAAGTTGAAAATTCACAGGGCATTTTTCCCCCACTTATTTCATTCCAGCACCGAGGCAAAAGTGTATGTATTCATTTTTCAATGTAGACACATTAAAGGCACCATTCCCATGTTCTTGGTGCCTGGAGAATCACTGTATGGTTCTCGCCAACGATTTACCTGCAAAGATGTAGCACCAACACGGTATGCACAGAACCGGCCCATGGACTGACCAACACATTCCACATAAAGCCCATCTCCCTCCATTGCCCAGCACTGGGGGCAGCAGGCAGAAGTGGCACAAACCAGGCCCCCCTAAAGATGACCCGCTTCTTGCAGACCCTGGCTGGGTCTCTGTTCCGTCCCGTCTGGAGACCCCGCTAACTGTCTCTTGAACCAGCCTCCCTGTCGGTGTGACCAAGACGTCTGTCTTCTGCACAGTGGCCCCAGGAGACCAGCTGCCAGGTGCTCTGGGGACTGGGATCCCTTTCCCAGCAGTAAATCTGATTGACGCTGACCTCTCCCCACCCCATCCTGAGGGAACAATTTTCAGCCGCTGTGTTTTTCCTCTTGAAATACAATACAGTGACTCCTTTACATGCATCGCTTCTGTTACTGCCCCATGTGAGCGGCTCCGTTTGTAGAGAACAGCCCGTATCTTAGTGCTTTCCTCACAGCAGCCTCTCTGCCTTGCCCCCTTGCTTTTCTATCTGACACTTTCTCAAAGAGTCTCGTAGCCTTTCCGCTTTCCATTTTCTGTACCCCAGTGAGCTCCTTTCCCCCAAGGAGTTTACAGCTAGCTTCGCTAACCCACGCAAATTGCTACATGACGCTCCTGCCACACTGTCTTCCTGGCTGCCCGCCTTGTCCCTTCTCCAGTCCCAGACTAGCCGGGGTGATCAGGGCAGTGCAAACGACCACAAGTGTGGAGGGCTGGGAGCCACTGTGCCTGGGCTTGTGAGAGCGAAAGACCACAAGTCACAAGGGTGAAATCTGGATTTCTTGGCGGGTTGGGCTTTAGGGGCAGTTTTACAGAACAATGACAAGTTTCTCTCCCCTGACCCCACCATCCCTAGGAGCTGGAGCCAAGTCCCTGCGTGTAAAAGGATGCTCAGCGTAGTGTCCTCAGCACCTTTAGTGGACTCAGGACCGCTCAATGAACCGCAGCCACACCTGTGCCCATCTGTGGCCCTGTGTCTGCCCTGTGCTAATGACCCCCTGCAGGGAGCCGATTGTGATTGCTCAGGACTGCCATTTCCACGGATCCCTGACGCTGCTGCAGGACTCTCGCGATGTCCCACGAAGACAGTGGAGGTTTCCTTCAAACGCCGCCTCCCATCTGCTCCCCAGAGCTGCTCCCCTCCAGCTCCCATGGCTGGATGCATGGGGAGGTCACTGCCCAGCTGCACTGAAGAGCAGAGGGATTGGGGCTGCCAGACCCCCTCCCAGGCTCTGCATTCAAGCCCAGGCGGGGGTCCACAGTGCTATTCACCCCTCCTATGGGTCCATCTCTGAATCCAGCCACCTGCCCTTCCTCCCTGACTTGCTGTTTCTTCTCATCCTCCTGCCCCGACGTAGGATGGCTGGGTTGTATCCCTGCTCCCACGGCTGCCCTGCCAGGCCATTCACATGCATGGCACAGAAGTCACCCCCATTGGTTCCTGATGCACCCAGCAGGAGAAACCTGGTGGAGGTGCCTGGCCTCCTCCCACTCTGGCAAGTCTTCTCCTGGCGCGCCTTAACCTGCCAGCTGTGGCACAGGCCTGCTCTGACACATGCTGTCAGGGTGGTCCCCAGGGCAGGCCAGGGGATCCCTGCATCTTCCCAGGGATGCTGATTGGAGATCACAGCTTATGCTAACATCTCCCCCACCCACCGATACCTCTCTGCAATGGACGTATTGCATTCCTACCTTCCCCCTTTTGCAATAGTGTTACTGTGTTCTCTCATATTTAGCTTGTGATCCACTATGACCTTCAAGTCCCTTTCTGCAGTTCTCCTTCCTAGGCCGTCATTTCCCATTTGTACGTGCAACTGATTGTTCCTTCCTAAGTGGAGAACTTTGCATTTGTCCTTATTGAATTTCATCCTATTTTTTTCAGACCATTTCTTCATGCTAACACCTGACCCTCATCCTAGCCCTCCTCACTCACCGAACTGGGCTCTTCCCCCAGACACAGAAGTCGAGCCCATCTGCACTGCTCCTGCAGGGCTGAGAAAAGAATAGAGAGACATGAATGAACTGATGCTCACTGTGGAGTCAGAGCGTCTGACGTTGGAGTTTCAAAATGATCTCGCTTCCCTGCAATGACATGACAGACTGCATGTCCCACGGCTGTACAGGGAGCCCTGTTAACGTCCCGGGGGCTCCTCTCCAGGAGGGAAGCCTGGACCCCTCTGTAATGAAACCACGAATGAGAAGGTGCAGAACTTGTTCCCAGAGCACTGCTCAGCACCTGATGGGCAGCACAATGCGTCTTGCTGGACATTCGCAATAGAAACCTGCAGAAATCATCTCTGCTCCCTTCAGCGGCAGCCACTGTGCCTAGAACACACTGTCTAGGCCCCACGTCAGTGAATGGTTTTGTGCTGGCTGCATTACATGTATTAGACTGAATTAAGATACTCGCCATAAACAGCATCAGGGCAATCAGGATTTACCTCCGTGAGCATGACCGTGAAGGTGGGATTTGGACGAAAGGGGCCATGCTTGTTACTGAGGTTGGCAAGCTGCGTCTCTGAGCATCCAGCCCTCCCACCTCAGCCCCTAACTACTGACAAACAACAAATACAAAATAAAAACTGGGCAGCCCAAGCCAAACACACGCCCGGCATAAACGGAGTTTCACCAAACATGCCTTAAATGTCCACGTCTTACAGAGCCAAGATTCCTTCGCATACAGGCATGGAAGGTGCTCAACAAAAGGTGAGTAAAACTCTGACAGTCACGTTCCCTGTGGGCACCAGAAAAAACTACAGGGCGTGTGTGAGTGCCAATATGCCAACCACTCCCCACTGTGCTAAGAGCTGTGTTATTTTTGAGGTAAATGCTGCACAGGGTCAGGTGATGCGCGGAATTTGCATTCTCCAGCTGACAGTCAGGATGCCATGGAAGGAGCCAGTGATTTCGTGCACAATCCGTTAGGGAGGCAGTGGAACCGCGGCAGTGCTATGTGGCTTGGGATTTTCCGAGTGTGCTTTGAACTGTGCGGCCATGTGGGCGGAGGGATTTCAGGGCAGTGCGATAAGCCTTTCCTGGGGGGATCCTCTCGAGGAGTGAGCAGAAGGGAGTGAGATTCACATTCAGATCGGCCTTTCCGATTGCATTGTGCTAGCCACACCATCCTATGCAACAGTGGGTCTTCGGGGAGGGCACTAATATAATAGCTCTGCAGACCAGCCTGAACAGCGAGGGTTATTTTTAATTGCAACTGACTGGTTTTAACCTTGTGATGTCTGTTCACAAAGCACTGCGGGATTAATATGGGCTCCATCGCTGCGTCTGCTAAAAGGCCTTAATGGATCAGCTTAATTTTTTGCTCCATGATTATAGCATTCTTACCCACCTATCATGCGTGAGCCAGATGGTCCCAGTGAAATCACAGTATATTTATATATCTCACTGATACTCAGCCAGCTGCCCCTTGAATCTACTCCGTGCTGGCAGGAAGGGGGACCAACCCCACCCATTGTCCCTGGCCCGGGTATTTCACCCACACCCTAAGAACGCTTCAGAGGGCAGCACAAATGTTTGTCTGCTTCACAACAGGCTAGGAATTGAAAACTAGGCCATGTTGAAGCCTCAGACGGCTGAGTCCAGAGGACTGCCGTGCCGTCTTTCAAGGTCAGAGCAAGCTCCCCTCGTCTGGCTGGACCCAGAGACGGCCCAGTCTGCAGTGGGTTTGTTTTATTGGCTACGAGAATCATTAGGAAGGTTTGGACACCAAAGAGATCCTAACAACGCCTACAGAATCCGACTTCCTTACAGATGCAGCAGCTGATTCTCGGGCCTCAGTCCGTCCCTGACTCATGCACCCACCAGCCCCCCCCTGCTCCTGAGTCTCAGGCCTCAGTCAGTCGGGAGTGGGGGGGTTGGTGGGTGCACGAGTCAGGGATTCTGTAGCTTCACAGAAAGTAAACTCTGGCATGGCTCGTTATCCCAGCTCTCAGGCCGTGCTGGAGCCTGGTGGATGATGTAGGCTGGGCATCATTAAGGCTGTAAAGAGTATGTCATAGGACAGCCCTGCCTGGAGAGCCCTCCTGCTGCAGACCATGACATGACGGGGGCGCCTGCTTCGGTTTCCCTCCTGCAGTCTCTCCAGCAATAACTCAAAGCGTCTTCCAAGTATAAATATTGCCTTTGTGGGGTTCATTGAGGACAAAAGTCCCATGCCCATAAATTATAACAAAACAAGACCTAACACCATAGGCCAGAATCCCCCCAGCATAGTCCAAAAGTACCTGCATCATACAGCCCCCAGCATCCATTACCATGCCCTGGCTCTCCGGTGCAGCCCTCTCCTGTCCTTGTACCAGGGCACCACCCCTGCCCTTTCAAATGGTTCGCCTTCCTGTTCTTCCCAGCAGGAACACCCACAGCCTTGCTGCTAGGAGCATCTTTGCCAGGGGAGCACCTCTCACGTCCCCTGGCCCTCTTGGTCCAGCTCTCTGGCCCTGGAGAAGTCCCTCTGCTTGTCCCCTGCCTGCAGCCCTCTCCAGCTTAGAGCCAGCAGGCACCAGCTCTGGCTCTCTGTCTTGGGGATGCCAGCCAGCTTCTCCCAGGAACCACCTTCTGCTTCCTTCTGGGACAATCCAACAGCTCCCAGCTCTCTGGCAGCGCTCACCTGCCTTCCTCACCAAACCAGTCAGCTCTGGCCCCCTGTCACTGGGTCTCACCCTCAGCTTTTAGAGCCCCTAGGTGCTGCCCTGCCCTCTTAATTGGCCAGTTGTGCTCCGGCACAGGGGAGCTGGACCTGCATCACTTACTGGGGCCAGCCATGCTGTGACAGGGTACACCATGAAAACCCTTTGCTTCAGGACCATGGGAGATAGTGATCTGTCCTGAGAATACCACACCAAGATCCACACTAGCCTCTGCAGGATTCCTACACAAACTCAGGCTGTGCGTCATCCAAATTCCTGCCACTGAAATATTCTCGACTACTTGGGCTGTGACTAACCGGGGTGATAAGCTCCCTGGAGCAGGAGCAGTGTCTCCTTGTGTTTGTACATTGCTGGGCTCATTCAGTCTCTTCTGGCTTACACGTGTGTATAGCTGGAGTTACTCCACTGTGGTCAACAGTGACCCCAGTGTATGTGAGAGGCCACAGAATTGTAAACCCTTGCGGAAATGAGACTGGGTCTTGGAACACATTCAGACGAAGAAATCTCCTGGAACAGCTGGGGAAGAGACATTCACATCACGGTTTGTAGGTTCGGCAGGTGCTGGGAAAGGAATGTCACTCTGAGGACATGTTGTATTGCCCACGAAAGCAACTCCAGCCTTTCCCGTCGTCACGTTTGTAAAGCTCATTCAGCAGGGAGCCGGCTATGCAGCTGCTCGGCGTCATTCGTTCTTCAGCCGAAGCATTACAGCCACCACCCTGGTCACCGGGGTTGAAATGAAGAGATGGCTCCCGTAGGAGGGTGGCTGCTTAGTGCTCACATGCTCCACTGTCACCCGGGGAGCGGGGTGAACTGGGGCGAGTGGTCAGTCAGGGGCAGCCGCCTGAGTCCGGGGAAGCACCCTTCGGTTGGTACCGGTAGCCTGCGTTGTCTGCCGGGTCTCAGCACTACATGTTTTCGTGTCATGGTGCCGTGTACATCGCAGCGTGAGTTATGCCGTCCCTCAGGCATCGGAACAGCCTTACGCCTCGTCCTGCTCAGAGGCACTGAGATTAAGTTTGGAAGAGACTTTTCTCTTACTCCCTGTGACAAAGCGCAGATGTCCCCCTGGGCCGTCTAGATCCTGCCTGGTGCATCCATGGGATGGTCCCAAGAGATCATGTTACACATCCCCCAAACCCTCACCATCCTGCAGGGGATACCCGCTGAGAAACAAACGTGGCATGGTGCAAGTGGCAATAAAGACCTTTGACTTCCCTGGCATGGTGCAGGCACTCTGCAGAGTTGGGAGAGCTTTGCAGGGTCCTGCCGGCCTCTGGTAAAGATCCTGTTAGAGACAAATCCACTACCAGGGACAACAGGAGGCCGAATCAGAAAGTAAAGTGGCATCCATGTTGTGGTGCTAACGGGAAACTAACAGGAGCAATAAGGGCGAGTCATGGAAAGAACCATAGTGGTGTCCCCAGCTGGAGAGCCCTTCCCTCGGGACCGCCCCGGGCAGTGGCTGTTCAGACCCAGAGCAGCCATAACAGAGTGTTAATAACACATGGAGAGTTGCACATTCTCTGCCCCATTTTATCACATCACCCCCTTGGCTGCAAAGCCTAGTGAGTGCTGACAGGGGAGACGCCAAAGACCAACTGGGAGACACCAGAGCCCAACTGAAGGCGGGCGAGGAGATCCTGTCCTGTCCTTGTGAGATAAGGTTACCACCTTCGAAATGCAAAAAAACCCGGTACCCTCCCCCACAAGGCAAGCCTGCTGCAACCCCAACCCCCAACCTCAAGGCAACTCCGCATCCCTCCCTTCAACAGCCACTTACAGTGACTCAAACCCGCTCTCACACGCACGCAGGGCGCTTGTGTGTTGGTGGGCAGACAGCTGCTGTATTTTCAACAGTTTTGATCTGTTATCGCTTAAACTGCAGAAGTGGAACACTGCAGCATCTTTAGCTGGACACAGACACTTTTAACAGTAGCCATCCCAGTGCATTGTGATAATCATGCAAATCTTTAGACCCACCTAAAAATACCCGGCAGATTAAATTATTTTTCTGGCAACTGGCAAATCCATAAAAAACCCGGCCACGCTGGTCAAATACTGTGAGTGTGTGTGTGAGGTGCAGCCTCCACTCCCCCATCTGTGCACAGGGCAGCCAAGACCCATCCCCAGTGGGGCAGTCTGGGGGCAGGAACACAGGGCGGGCCATCACCCAGCCGGGCAGGGGCAGGCCTGGAGCTCTCTTCGTATCCCATTAATGGAGCATCCAGAATTAACAACCAGAGGTTCACAGGAAGGGCCAAGCTCCAGACCAACTCCTCAGAGGAAGCCTCATCATTTCTGTACAGTAACTAACATCTCTAGGGCACGTCTCTGGATCCCTGCCGCTCAGCGAGGCAGGTATGATGCGGGGCGTAGAGCTGGAGTGATGGGCAAGGTGAGCACAGGGTGTCTCGGTGCAAGTGGGCCTTTGGCTGGGTAGGAGAGACCCCGAGGGATGGAACATTGCAGAGCGCCTCCCACCATGGCAGAAGGCTCCGGGAGCCCGTGTCACACCACAAGCCCCAGCCCCAGGAGCCCTGCTGCGGACTGGTTTTCTGGGGTCCTCTGAATTGGTTCATCCACTAAAAAGCGAGGGTGAAACAGAGCAAAGAAACTGCCCGGCTCAGCTGCAGAACAATCGCAAACCAGCAGGAAATGTTTGCCCCAAACTGTTGTTTACATTTACTTCTTCTCCGAGAACCTCGCTATTGACACAATTTCAAATTCAGCATTTCAGTTGCCATGGCAACTCAATACTTTGGTTCTCTGATCATATCAGTTTACAGTTAGAAAGGGGATGTGAGCACCTAGGTTGTTATGGTAACAAGGCCCACTCTCCCCTGCCTTCCCTACACACTGTTGTGGAGGGGCTGGCCTGGCTGGCTGGGGCTCTGCAGCCGGGGGCGGGGGGGGGGTTCGGTTGACTCCTGGGGTTAGCGGAGCTTTATTGGTATTTCTGTGTCTGTAACCGGGGCTGGGGCACCTCGAGATTTCAGACGGCGCCCTCCCCTCTTTTACTATGATAGGAGCCCAAGTAAATGAATCAATCCTCTGCTTCCAGTGGTCTCAGACAAGCAACTCCTACCCCAACGCAATGGGGCAGTGGGGTCTGCCCAGCACTCGTTCCCGTCCGTCGTCCCCGGCGGGATGGGCAGGAGCCGTAGCTGGGCTTTCAGGTGTCTAGCGCCACTGGCCATCCTGTAACTCAGAGCTGGGAGGAGCCTGGACCGCGAGGATGAGATGCTCGATGCTGACAGAGTGGGGAACGGAGCCAGTGGAGGGATTCGGTCCCAAACTGCCACGTACACGAGCACTTTGCCGCCTGTCGCTCTCTGACTCGGGCCTGCAGAAATTGCTGCACCTTGAATAAACTTGCACAAACCTCAGCTGAGCTCTGCTCCTGCCTGGCCCAGAGGCACAGTGTCTGGGTGGGCTCTCCCAGCGCCAGTCCCAGTGGCACGTGCGTGAGGCCGTGATCCCATGCACAGTGTCCCGGGAAAGCTCGTGGTCTCTGACCCCTCCAAGGGGCCAGGCTGTTAGCTCACTGCAGCACTTCACTCCTGCAGGAGTTTTCCATGGTAACGGAGCTGCAAAAGCCTCTCTAGCACCTCTGACTCCAGCCCCCGGTTGGCTGGCCTGATCCCTGTGGAAGAAGGGCAGTGTCCTGTAACAGGGCGGCTTGCCCCTGGGCTGAGCACCCCGATTGCTGACCCAGCCCCACCCCGGGGGAATCTGGCAATTCTCCCATCAAGAGCAGATGGTGGCTGCGGTGGAGAGGGAAGCCCTGGGAAACAGCAGCTGTGTCTGTAAAGACCGCAGGGGGCAAGAAGGCTCCCACAGGGCCCTGGGACAGCAGGGAAAGCTCAGTGCAGGAAAGGAAGCTGCCAGGAAGAGCGTGAGAAAGAAAGCTCTCTGGGCTGGCAGGGCTGGCAGACCCTGACTAACGGGGGGGGGGGGGGGGGGGGGGGGGGAGACCCATAGGGGAACTGGAGAAGAGAGGTAGGAAGCGGCCCAGGGAAAACCGGAGCACAGACAAGGAACAGACCTAGCTGTTCACTCCAGGGCCCTGGGCTAGGGGCCAGAAGAGTGGGTGGGACTGGATCCCCCCAGTCCCTAGGAAGGGGGTGCACAAACCCCTTGTAAGGACTGTTGAGTCCAGGACGGGGCAGCAGCTGAGCCAAAGACAGGCTGGGCAGGAGCCCCAGAAGGGGGTTAGTTTCTGTTAAAGACGTTGTTGGACTTTGTTTGGGACCATTGTGACCCGGGAGAGGCTGAACTTGGAGTGTGGCCCAGTGGAGGGCGGCGTTAGCGGGCAGAGAAACCGCCGGGGTGAGCATGGGTAGGGGGCCCTGGCCCTGCAAGAGAGCTGCAACACCACAGCTGGCCATGAGGGGGCGCCTCGCCACGAGCGAACTGGGCCCGCGCCCCCCGTGAACCAGCAGGGAAAGCCGTGCCGCCAGGGGCATCGGGCCAGCGTCGAGGGAGCAGACGGCGTAATGCCAGAGCGGGGGGCGCCCAGAGCTCGGCCACTAGGGGCCTGGGTGGGGGTGACAAGAGATTTCACTTCCACGCCCAGGCAGCAGGGCAGATGTTGGAGAGGCGTCGGAGCCCAGCTCCCTCCATCATCCATCGGCATCATCCTGGCTGCTACGCGTCCACGGCAAACGTTGGTCCTGCTGCGGCAGGCCTGTGGTTCTTACACACACCGAGTGCATGGGAGCTGCTGCCTGGAGTGCCCCTGATATCGGGCAGAGGGCCTGGCTGTGGACCCACATCCTTAGCAACACCGAGACACAGTGCTTGTGCAGCCTGAGGGGAGAGGGCAGGCTCTGCCAGCCACTTCCAGGCAGTAGGGTCAGGCCACGGGAGTGGAGCTGGGAGTCCTGGGGGATGGATTTCTCCTGTCCACCTTCACCACCACGACCAGTGCTTGCACTGGCCCAAATGTCATGAACTGTTTCTAAGCGAATCTCCCTGAAGACCGTACGTTCAGTTTTAGCCTTAATCAAAGCCACAGCAGCCCTAGCAAAGGAAAACATATGAGTAACCACAAAGTTTCCTTCCAAAGCTCTTTATCATTTGTGTTTAACGTTTTTTAAAACATATGTGCGAGCCATCTGAATTAGAGTAATATGCATCTATTAGGCAGCAGCAGCTGCAGGTTTTGTGTCTCTGATTAGAACGGATTGGATTCTGTGGTTTAGTGATGTGCAAAGGATTGGACTTTGGAGAGATTAAAATTATTTTCAGCTTTAAGCACAGTATTTCTAAGCTAATGCACTCAGTCTTGAATATAGATTCACGGACCAAAAAGATTATAAAACATTAAATCTATGTAAATTCAGCTATAAATTTATGTTTGAACAAATTCAACAAGAGATTTGACTTGGGGGCTTACAGCAAATAGATTTTATTTTAAATGCAATCTTTAACTGCAGGGCCGTATTCCCCTTGAAAATTCCACGGCTGAGTGAATTACCAACAGTCACAGTTGAGAGCCCACGCAATTATACCAGAATGTGTTAATAATAAAACAGGAAAATGACTCTGTGTTTGTCTGGTCTAAAGATGAAAACAGATGTTTGCACCACATTTCAAAGAGTGGTAGTGGCTGGCTCCCTTCACAGGAGACGCAGTCAAGGCAGCTGAATGCTGCATCTTTTGGGTAGCATTTGTCCTGTGCCTATTAAGGTCCTGCCTCTCTGTGATACTGAGCTGAGGGAGTCGCTATACAAACTTTTTCTTTATGGTGGAAGCACAAAAATAGAGTTAACAAAGGCTCCTTTTGAGTGAGATTGCAGGAACCCTACAACATCATGAACAAGCTGCCTACACAGATATACATGACAGCTGTGACTGAAGCAATAAACAGGATAATCTGGATTTAAATAAGCCACAAGAGGGATTTGGCAACATGTAAATTCGCAAATTTATAAAACGTATCCTTTGAAAATTAAGAGCTTGTTTGAAACCAGCAGCTAAGAACAATTACTCAAGCACCCTTCTCCAGTAAGGGTTTAGGGCCGGCCTTTGCGGCAAACCGGAGTGAGAGAAGGGGAGACAAAGTTCCTGCCGCTCCCTGCAATGTGCTATTTGTAGAGCTGATTAGGTCAGTGGTCTAACAGGTGAGAACTGAGTCCAGTGAGTCTCTCTTCAGATCCTGGAGGGGCCAGGGTGGGATGCAGAAAAGGCTGGTTTGTTTTAGCATCGGTGCTGTGGGATGAATATGAAGGGAGGGAAATATCAAAAGCCACACAAGCACCCAAATAATACCTATGTGTTAGTCAGTGAGGAGTGCCAGACAATTCCTGGACCCCAGCCCAGGACTGGCAATAAACCTTTCAGTGTGACAACGAACAGCATAGATAAGCAAAAGCCCTCGTGTCCCTTTTCATAACCCCACTGATGGGGAGCGAAGGAGTGGTGTAAAGGAAACCTGGAGAGCAGCTGAGTGGCTTAGCTGTCCTTTCTGGCTATGCAGCACGATGCCAATGTTAAACCCAATTCCACAGCAGCTGGCAGCAGAGAACCACTCCAGCCAGGCGGGCTGGCATTGGGTAGTGTTCTGTTTACACGCAGCGAGCATGGCAGACAGGACTGGGAAGGGTTAACTGCTCCGAGGAACATGCCTTTGGTGCTGGCTGTTTGGCTGCTTGACGTTTATTTTCAACACCACCAGTGAAATAGCGGCAGGTGTTTTTCTCTCCTGTGCACTCTGCACCTGCGCTGCTATTGGACACAGCCAGGCAGAGACTGGCAAAAAGGATGTAGGCAAAAAGTGCTGGCCATGAAACCCAGACGTACTCTAAGGCTGGTAAACATGAATTCTGACCTACGGGGAACCCATCAGACTAATAAAGGAGAGAAACCGACGTGCTGCACAATAGTGCCCCCGAGAGGCCAGCATGTCAGAGGTATGCGTCCCGGAGGTGCGGCATCTCAACTCTGCTTTGGCTTCCCTATGAGTCACTGCCCAAGTGCTCTGGACAGGGACTGGGCGCTTAGATAAACATCTGTTCCCGCACACGGCGCGCTTACATCCAATTTGCTGTTTGCTTTCATCCCTGCCCTGTGTTAGAAAACCCATCTGCCTGTCTTCTAAGCAGCTCCCTCCCATCCAGTGTCTAAGCTCTAGATTATTATCCCCCGGGAATTACTGGGCCAGGCCTGGCTCTAAACTGAATTACATCTTCTTCACCCTGCATCTCTGTGCAGAGCTCAGTAGCTTGGGCTTGGAGAGGGGCGGAAATCCCTGAGCAGCTCCCCCACTCCATCGGTGGGGCTTGTATAGGCCCCAGCCCTCCCCATGGCATGATGAGAGTCTTTTATCGCTGACAGTGTCCTTCAAAGTCAAGCGTTTCCCTCCACCCTGGCTCCTGCCTGCAAGTCTGGCCCCGAGGTGTAGGCAAAGCTTCCAGACCTGTATTTATGAGCTCAGCTGTGAAGCAAGAGCAAAAGCTTTTAGCAGGTCCCTTCTCGATCTCCAGCGCCCTGCTGTCACTCCTAAGTGCCAGTCTTGCCTTGCACTTGTCTCCAGGTGCACAGAACTGAACACAATCCCAGAATGTGGTGCGGCTCTCAGATGATTAGCTCTTTATTTTAATTTCTCGGCTCCTGTTTATTGTGATCAGATCATCTGAAGGGCTCCTGTAATTAAGAGCTTGTCAGTGGCTTTTCTGTAAATCCCTCATTTGTTTGGTTTGGACTTGAACATCTGCCAATGGAGTGCGGGTGTCCCCACCAGGCAGGCGAGGCTCTTCGGCATTTAGTTACACAACCGTTTATTTCCCGTGCTATGGTAGGGTAACACTGAGTACGTTAAACACGAAACTACGGGAAGGACAATCCCTTTACCTTGGCCAGGCAGGAGGAGGGGCAGTAGGCATCCATCCAGGTACCCACTGGGCCCTCGTCACCCAAGTGCCTGGCAGAAGATACTGCTCTAACCCTTTGATAAATCCTGCAGCCAAACTCCCAGCTGGCAGACGCCCCGTGTGCAGGAAGGGTGGATCAGGGAGGCCGTATTTCCAACTGAATTGGGTTCATTTTCATCTCATTAGCCTTAGGGTTATCCCAATAAATAAGAGGCGCCCTCCACAGTCACAGCCACCAAATACACAGGAAGGGCTCAGGCAGCAGCAAACCCCTGTATTCCTGAGATATCCCTGCCCAAAGGCTCCAGGACAGGTGAGTGACAGCAGAAGGCTTGGGGCAGTTTTCCTTGTTCAGCGCCTAGCACCTGGTGTCCTGGCCCATGGTTATGGCACCTGGGCACTACGGAAATAGGCAGATTAATAAAAAATTGTCAGAGTCTATCCCAGAGCATCAGTGCCGAAGGCGGGCGAGCCCGGCTTTGGGCATGGCCACACGGGGGGATGGGATTAAACTGGTGCAGGGCCCCTAGCAATCAGCGTCCACAAGCACATCTCTAGAAGTGGGCAGTGGCCAGGGAGGGGAATGGCCAGCCATGGTGCAGGCAGAGGACAGATTCAGGGCATTCCCAGGCAGCCTCCCATGTGCAGGAGACCCAGCTTCTTTTTAAAACTTCTGTCCCCCGGGATGGAGGCTGCCCACAGCCCTGCCTGCCCTGGGGGAGACTCGCTGCTCGGCACAGAGGGGAACCCACAGCCTGCGCAGTGTCTCCTGGGAGTTAGATCACAACTCGAATGGCCGAGTGGTTTGTGCATGTAAATCTGCGCTCCGGGGGCCTCTCTTCGCCACCCCGTCCTGGCCTGCGTGTGGCTGGTGGTGCATGCTGCCAGGGACGGCTGCACTACGGGGAGAGGGCTGGCGGGCTCGAGTCTTCCACCCACTTCACAAAGCCTGGCCTGGCTGGAAGCCATTACCACTGGGAGCCTGCGTGAAATGAGCTCGTAAGAGTCAGACCAATTCCTGGTGGGAAGAGGGGCCCAGCAGGCTGTCTGCTCTGCCTTCTCCCAGGGCTGCATTCCCAGACAGCATTGCAGCTCCTGGAGGCCGGGGAGCATGTCTCCCCCATGCTGCCTGTGGGGCCTGGCCTGCTGAAGGAGAACGACGACCATGTCTCCGGCTCCAGGACTGTGCAGCAGCAGCGTCCTTGAGCCAGTTTCAGAGGCGTTTGACAGCACGTTAGAAGGGAGCCCAGCCTGCTCCTCCCACCTCACCTCCTTCCTTTGGGCCCAGTCCTCGTGGTGCAGCCCCCAGGCATCGCAAGGCAAGAAGCTGCTGCTTCCCAGGCCCCCTCTCGTCGGGTTCACTCAGATCTCCGAACAGCGGCCACGTTCTGCCATCCGCCAGCCTGGCCCAGGTCACCCTGCTCCTGTTGTCACCGTTTCTGACTCAGATTAGCATCAGTCAGTCAATTTCACCCACCCTGATCCTTCCATTTGCTCAGACAATTGCATAAGAAAGCAGCCTCTCATGTCTGGGAAATTGTAAACAAGTGTTCTTGCTGAGCTGGTGTCAGGGTAATTGAAATCCCCAGGATCAGTGACTCTTTGTTAGCGCCTGGCGTTCCAGCCCAGCTCCCAAGGCTAGAGGACTCTTATGTGCTGCTGCTTCTCGTTTGCATCCAGGCCTCTGCTGTCGCAGTTGATCAGCTGTGCCCTGTATGTCTCTTCTTCTGGAGACAGGGACCATCTTCCCCCGCCCCACACGTTCCCCACCTCCCTGCTGTGTCTGCATCTCATGTACATAAGCACTATAATTACACAACAGTATTTTAGCATCCTGTTAATCCACTCTCCACGTCCCAGTCTCCATCCTCGCATCTTAAATGCTGAGATTTGAGTTCCTGCTTTGGCCAGCGGAAGGAATAGCGTCTCCGCGCTGGGTAGCTGACTCTCAGGACAGGCAGTTCTCAGCAGAGGTACGAGCACCATTGCTTCACCTGGAGGAGAGGCTTCAAAAGCTTTGCTCATGAACTGAGACCTTATATATTCCTTTAGCGACGAGGGGAAGAGGGGATCTGAGCTTCTGTTTAAAGCCTTCCAAGTTCTATCCTGTTACAAAATAATTACTGGTTTAGAGAAGGGAGATTGGGAACATCTGTTTTCTGCCTCATTACACAAGAGCAAGGGGACAGTCACTGAAATAAAAGGTGTGAACTCTAAAATCAGTAAAAGGAAATATGTTTTCACGTAACTAGCCCGTGGAACTCACTGCCACAGGGAGTTGTTGAGGCAAAGAGCTTAGTAAGATTTGGAAAAGAATTGGACATCATTCTGGATATTCTTGATATCCATAGAAATCATAATTAATAGCAATGGATGTTGGACAGGATATTGAACCTCCTGCTTCAAGAGTGGAGCCAATCTCTAACCATTGGAGACTACGGTGAGACCCGATGTAGGGGGCAAATTATCCCACATTTGCTACTGCAGGGTTCTTACACCTTCCTCTGAAGCATCTCGCTCTGGCCAGTGCTGGAGACAGGCTACTGGTCTAGGTGGAGCATGGGTCTGACCCACAATGCTTTGTGTTGCTGGGATACTGTGGTGGTGAGTGCAGGGCAAGCCAACACACAGAGAGAGAGAGAGAAGAGAAGTGAAATCATTGCACAAGTCTTGTTTACTCTTCACTGTTGATGGTGCATGTTGATTTTTTGCAGTTAACGTACCTTGGCTCAATGAAAACGGACTAGCCAGCTCGGCTTTCGTTTCTAGTCAGTCAGTTTCCATTTCTGGTTCTCATGTCCTTGCACAATGCTGCTAATGTTTGGGTATGCATATTGCAGACACTTCAAGGGAACAGATGTTCAGCCCCAAAACTAATGTATCTGATTTTCTACTATTACTAAAATATATGTTCAGCATCCATGCACCTGGCAGTAATTGTCCAGTCGACCCTATCGCAGCCCGGTGAGGTACCGGGGGAGGATTTTACAAATGGAATTTGAGGCCCAAAATTGCCACAAAAAAGGGCCACGGGTTTGGTCACCCAACTGTAGACACACAGGGCCTGGCTACTTCGGGTGCTGAGCACCCACCATCACAGTGGGAGCTTTGGGTCTTATGCACCCCTGCCTGATAAGCAGGGCCCCATGGTGGTTTGTTGAACCCCCAGAACTAGTGGCCACTTTTTAAAATTTTGGCTTAAGTGGCCTGTGCTGGGCCATGGGGGAGGCTGGGTCAGAACAAAGATGAAAACTCAGAACTCCTGATTCCCAGGCCTGTGCTCAAAGCACAAGGCCAGTTCTCCTTCTCCGGCACCAGGCAGTGGTGTGGGAAGGGCAGGACTGGAGCTGGCCAGGGGTCTGTGCAGACAGTTTCCCCATCAAGAAATACAGTTTTGTCAACACCCACATTTGTTTGCCAATGAAAAATGGAACCAAAGGAAACAACCTTTGAATTCAGATTGCAGGTTTGAAATGAAACTTTTTGTTTCAAAATTTCCTGTGGGAAAAGCAACATTTTTCAACCAAACATTTTTCACACAGATGTTTTTGCTTGGAGTTTCTCTCGGGAAAAGCGTCGGTTTTCCAAGCAGCGCTAGTCAGGACAGAGCGACAGGAGCAGGCTGAGCTGGTGCTGGTGGACACGTGCACAGGTACACCCGAGGGCCGCCTCTGGCCACACTGGTTCCTGCGGCGCAGCCCCTCGCTCCAGGGGTATCCCTTTGAACGCAGCCGGCCTGCCAGGCCGAGGGAGCAAGGCTGGCCAAATCTGGCTCACGGTTTTGACTCTCAGACTCACAGGATGTCTTCAGTTGCTTGGATTCCATTGTGCCCCCATCCTGAGTGTCTGCTATTCCCAGGTCTCCCATGAAAATCACACAGCCTCTGATTAGCTGCTGGTAGTGAGCGCATGACAAGACGCAATTCTGGGTGGAGGAGATTAGTAAGTCACTTCTCCCCTGCACCACATGCGCCCGTGACCCGCTGCGCACGGCAAGGGAGGGGGTTGCTGTAGAGAATTCACTGCTGTAACAGCCCGTAACCCTCCTGGAATCCGCATCCCCCACCACACTGTGCAGAGCTACCCAAGCATGACAGCCTGAGTGACGTGCTTCCCACAGAGTGACTTTCCTCGTGCTACTTGATCTGCCCACCCAATTGCTGCCCTTGGCTCTTGCATCCGGCCTCGCTGGATGTAAAAACCCGGGCGCCTGCACTAGCTGTCAGCTGGAGGAGCTGGCTGCAGTTTATGACGTAAGGCAGGGGTCGGCTACCTGTGGCACGTGTGCCAAGGGCAGCACGTGGGCTGATTTTTAGTGGCATGCTGCTGCCAGCCAGGGTCCTGGCCGCCGGCCCCGCTCAGCCCGCTGCCAGCCTGGATTATGGAACCCGGGCCAGCAGCAGGCTGAGCAGGGCCGGCGGCCGGGACCCCAGACCAGCAGCAGGCTGAGCGGCTCAGCCCGCTGCCGGTCTGGGGTTCCATCTGCTGCCCGCGCTGCCGGTCTGGCACGCAAAACCTTCAATTAATGAAGACTTGGCACACCACTTCCCCTGACATAAAGGAACGATAACTTGACCCTGACTTGTGCTGTTAGAGCAAGTCACAGTGCAGGCGGGAGCCGGGGTGAAAGACAGGACATGACCAGTGGGAACGGCTAAGGTGGGGGTAGTGGCTCAGCTGTCATGATCTCCAAGGACCCCATGGGTGGGGATGACACTTAAAGCACAGGCCTGCTACCTGGGGTCTTTTGCCTTCTCAATATGAGCTAGACAGTGAGTTTCTTCCAGCCTTCTGGTTGTGCTGAACTTTCCTAGGCAGGCAGTGCACCGCTGCCTGCAGCCAGACCCAGTGATACAGCAGGCCGGGGACACGTAGGAACGAGGAAGGCCCCAGGTCACATCCTACGGATGCTGCACGACAGAAGAAGGGCGAGCGCTCAGGTGTGCACCAAACAGGACGTTGTCTGAGGAGACAAAGGCTGGAAACTGCCAGGCCTTAAAGGAGACCAGCGAAGATACAAACCCAGACTGAGCTGCCTGGCAGTGGGAGGGCCAGGCGCTAACAGCATTTCATATTCTCCTGAAGGGGAGAAAGGGCTGAATTGCAGCGTACTGTCCACAGGTGCCCATGAGCGCAGTGGTTACTGGTTCTAATCCACTAGACCAGGGACCCTGAGCAGAAATACCCCAGCTCCAGCAAACAGGCTGCCTGCAGCCCATGTCTGTGCCGTACGATCACCCGCAGCCCCCACAGTCCCATCCAAACAGGAACAAAACAGTGTAGCCGGAAAGAATTGTGTGCCAGCGCCTGCCCCCAGCCTGGCAGAGACATTTCCCGGCTCCTACACTTTCCTGCTTCCTGCTCTGGCTGATGCAGCTCCATGCCTGAGCCAACACCACCAATGTAGTGCATCATTCTGGGGTTCGTCACTGCCTCGGGGGAGCCAGAGAGAGACAGGGGCTTCCCTTCCCAACGGATGCTCCAGCTGGGGCATTCTGCACGTTGCACTAAGCATGAGAAGCCGCACGCTCAGGAACTGTCTCCTGTTTATTTGTAATTGAGTCAGTTACGGCAGCAACGCTCAAGAAATGGGCTGTTATGAATGACAATAAAATCTGTTTTGTGGCGTGAGCAACAAAAATGTAACATCCTGATTTCCGTCGTTAATGGCTCGCTAGAGATCTGTTCTAGGAGTTCTTCAGGAAAAACAGCTTGATTGGACGGTCCTGCCTGGTACCTTGCCTTTGTCCTCCACCGGGTCTTCAAACAGGCTGAGAATTATGATAATTATTGTTTTCCTTAAAACCCCAGCTCCTGGAGTCAGGCGGTTGTGTGATGATTTCAGCCTTTGTTCTTACAGAAAAAGTGAGTTTCTAGCCCTCGTGGCTGTGGAGAAAGCTTCAAAATGTGACCCCAGTGCACCCCAAAGCAGAATTCTCAAACGTTTGTACTGGTGACCCCTTTCACACGGCAAGCCTCTGAGTGCAACCCCCCTTATCAATTAAAAATGTTTTTATATATTTAACACCATTATAAATGCTGGAGGCAAAGCGGGGTTTGGGGTGGGGCTCGCGATGCCCCATGTAATAACCTCGCGACCCCCTGAGGGGTCCCGACCCCCAGTTTGAGAACCCCTGGTCTAGGGACTCAAAAAGCAGAAGGCAAATAAAAATACGCTCAAATCCATTATTTTTCATAACCTCATGATTTTAAAGCCAATCTCAGGATTTTTGGTGAGCCGGACTCACAGTTTTTGAACATTTGGAGTTGGCCGTGCTGCTCAAGGCCCAGAACTGGAGCCAGCCTTTGCCCTAGACTTTCTTCTCTCTCTGTCCTGCCACCTCCCACCATCTCTGGAGCATCCTGGTGACCTTCCCTCTCTCCCCTGACATCCCTGCTCGCTTCCTCTTTTCACGCTTACGGATCCTTGAATAATGTCCTTCCCGCAGTCCTGGGGCTGGGGCTGGCGGAAAGGCTGTTCTGCTTGTTGTGTCAACACCTCGCCCCCCAGCCCGCCACACGCACTCATTCAGAATCACTTCCCGTTTGAACAACTTGCCTAAAAACCTTCCTTTCCCGTTGGCTCTCAAAGCCTGTAGGAGATTCTCCCTCTGTTCCACCCTCCCTGCAAAGGCCTTGCCATGCTTTGTAGGAGACGCGCAAACGCGGACTAGCAGGGGTGCCACCTTTCATGCTTTTATCACAAATCTTGAAATATTTGGTGTTTGCCTTAAAGCCCCAGCTCTTGGAGCCAGGTGACTGAATCTCAGCTTGCCTTTAAAAAAAACAACACGTGTCTAGCTCTCAGGGGAGAGGAGAAAAACTTGAAAATCTGACCTAAACGCCCCTAAAGGCTCAAAATACAGAAGGTGAATAAAAAAAAAAACCCCTCAGGGCTTGGCTACAATTGCAGATGTAGAGCGCTGGGAGTTAAACCAGCCTTCGTAGAGCGCAGCAGGGAAAACGCTTCCGTGTGTTCACACTGTCAGCTGGAAGCGCACTGGCGTGGCCACATTAGCAGCTCTTGCAAGGGCCACCGAGAGCAGTGCATTGTGGTAGCTATCCCAGCGTTCAAGTGGCTGCAACGTGCTTGTCAAATGCGGGGGGTGGGGTGGAGTGTGACAGGGAGAGAGAGTGGGTTTTTGGGGTGCTGAGAGTGTGTCAGCATGCTGTCTTGTAAGTTCAGACCCCCCCACACACACACCTCTCTCTCACACACTCACAGCAAGCAACATTCCACACTAATGGTCGCTTTGTCCCGGAGCAGATAAGCTGCCGGCTATCGGAAACAGACCTTTGAAAGGGGATATCCACATTCCTACAGCCGATTCCAGAACAATGACAAGAGTGGCCACTTGACTTCAGGGGATTATGGGATGTTTCCGGAGGCCGATCAGAGCGCAGTAATGCAACACCTCGTCCACACTGACGCCGGGGCGTTTCAGCCGAGGCGCAGCAAGCGTTCTGCTTCTCATGGAGGTGCATTCCCAGGAGCGCTCCAGCTGCAGAGTCCAGGCGCTCTACGTGCCTTGCCAGTGTGGACGGGTCGGCAGTTAGGGCACCCGGGGCTGCTTTAATGTGCTCTAACTTGCAAGTGTAGCCAAGCCCTCAGCTGGCTTGGAGTGGGTTCCCCTAAACCCATGATTTGTAAACCAGTTCCCTGATTTTGATGGGCCTGGCTCATGACTTCTGCATGTTTGGGGTTGGCGAGCCTGGAATATCATTCATTGTGCAGATATTGCTCAGAGTCCTTAACAGAGAGACTTCTGGACAGGCCCAGTCCTAAAGCCTCAACCACCATCTACCAATAGCAACCTGGTATGTTTGGCTCACATGTTACAAAGCACAGAACTGCTGCTGGATGAATTAAGCATGAATAAGGCTACACTTTATTTAGTAAAAGTCATGGACAGGTCACAGACAGTAAACTAAAACTTGGGTACTCGGGGGGGGAGGGGTCAGCCCAGGACCCTCACTGCTGCTGGGGGGAGGATTGGCGGGGCTGGCAGATTCCCTGCGCAGCTCCCCGGAAGTGGCAACATGTCCCTCGGCGACCAGGCATAGGGATGGCCAGGGGTGCTCCGCGTGGTGCTTTCGTCCCAAGCGCCAGCTCCGCAGCTCCCATTGGCCAGGAACTGCAGCCAATAGGAGCTGCAGGGGCGGTGCCTGCTGGCAGAGGCAGTGCGCGGAGCCGCCTGGCTGCACCTCCCTCCGCCTAGGAGCCGAGGGACATGTTGCTGCTTCGGAGCCCTCACTGCCTCCCACACCCCAAACTCCCTGAGCCCCCTCTCACACTCCTGCTGCTGCTGTGGGAGCAGGGGGCCCAAGACTGCCCCAGCACCGGCTGCTGCAGAGGTCACGGTAAGTCATGGAGACCGTGACAGACTCGCAGCCTTAAGCATGAAGCGTAGACAAAGCACTGGAACAACCTGATGCTGCAGTTAGTGAGGGGACGGTGCTCCTTCATCCTCCGCTCTCACCAGCAAAATGAAACGTGTTTTCCTCAAGCAAATTACAGGCTGTTACATGTTTACAACTAATTGAGCCCTTCCTTGGAAATGAGGTTATTGGGGAGGAGGAATGCATGAAAAGGTTTCTGTTTTGGCTGCACGATTGCCTTGCGTTGCTTCAGGAAACATTATAAAATCCTGCTGACTTTTTGTGTGTGAGTCCTGAGTTCTCAGCATTTGGGTTTTCGGCACTAGATATTCAAATATTTTCCTAGCCAGAGCAAACACTTGCCTTTCCTAATGATCCAACAGAACTATGTGGGAAGAGGAAAGTACTGCAAACATTTATGGCATTATCTCCTCAACAGGCACACTTCTGCTTCTTCCCGAGCATCCTCTTTTGTGAGAGAAGTGAGTGGGATCTGGGACTGATGCAAGGCTTGACGGGGGGCAGAATAAAGTACTGTCACTTCAGAGACCCGGCTGACCAGGCTGGCTGCAAAATGTCTATGGTACAGAGATGTGTGCTAGCGCAGTATTGCTCATCCATTCTCCACTCCATGGGAGAGGACTGGATCCTGTCCTCATTGTGGGGTAACTCCGTATTGCTGAGTCTAATGTGTAGCCTCAAACCTCCTTCTGTGAGAGTGGCGAGGTATCAGAATTTAGAGGGGGGAGCCGCAGCCAGCAATATCACTTCCACTGTTTGTAAACTGGTGTTTCTTTCTGTTATCATTCAATAAAACTAAATCAGCTCTCCAAAAATCAATAACTATGGAATGCAATTAGGCCCCTGCAGCTGAGTGCATTTAGAGCATAGCTGCTAATCTGGAGGGAGATTTGATAAGAAGGAAATAGAGTATTACTCTTCAGAAATTCTTGCTAACCTGATCTTCAATATCATATTTTAACAAATTTACCAAGCCACTTAGGTTGCAGCGCTAGCAGCACACTGAGCACAGAACTCAGGGCTACATGTGCTGCTGATGGCACACTCGGGAATCGCGTTAGGGCCAGTGAGCTCTGCACACTGGGGGAAGTCACTTAGCTGATGCACTCTGTAAACACTGGCCTTTTACTTGAAGGGGGCAGATCGTATCCCCCTTCTCTGTGGTAGGAGGATTAGCATTTTGGTGCAGCGCACACAGCCATACGCAGGGCTGGATTCTCCCCATGCAAGCCTGCCAGTGCCGTCAGTCATTCGCTCAGCTGATGAAATCCATCAGCTCTCTTCTGTCACTTTAATCTGTTCTGCTCAGTTGCATCAGACCAGCCTAATTTCCAGGCAGAAATTTTAGCATTTCAGTTCCAAATTTTCTCAACAGTGTTTTCAGAAATCTATCAAGACATTTTACGTTGCCATGCTTGAATTGTTTGGCCAGTGCAGGCAGGGCCAATGCACAGGGGCGCCGTGTGCACCGAAAGGCCGTGTCTGCAAGCGCTGATGAGCGGACACTGAGCCTGGGAGCTATTTACGGCTGGGCGCATACTGTAATTAGAGTTATTTCTGGCTGGTCATTTTCAAAGACACAGTGTTGAGTGAAAGTGATTTCCATGGGAATGTGAACACCAGTTTGAATCACTCAGGCAAATTGGAAAGTTGCACGTGCCCAGGTGCAACTCCACAAATGTGATTGGGTGAATTTGCAGTGTAGATCATCGGCAGCTGTTTCTGCAGTTCGTAGTGTCTTTTGTCCAGCTGGCTGGTGTGCAATAGATCAGAAAATCACCAGCGCAATAGTACTTACTGAAAAAGACCCTCAGCTATTCCGCTCTCGAGAGCCAATATTGTCAGCTTTGCTCTGAGCGTAGTGAGGCGTCGTTTCTTCCTGCATTGAGCTGCCTTTCTCCTCCAAACACACCTCTTCCAGTTATTTAAGTGGGGAGCCCATTCTGGCATGGGAAACAGGCATAGAATCGTAGGACTGGAAGGGACCTCAACAGGTCATCTGGTCCAGTCCCCTCCCTCATGGCAGGACTAAGTATTATCTAGACCGTGTTTGTCTAACCTGCTCTGAAAATCTCCAGTGATGGAGATTCCACAACCTCCCTAGGCAATTTATTCCAATGCTTAACCACCCTGACAGTTAGGAAGTTTTTTCCTAATGTCCAACCTAAACCGTCCTTGCTGCAATTTAAGCCCATTGCTTCTTGTCCTATCCTCAGAGGTTAAGGAGAACAATTTTTCTCCCTTCTCCTTGTAACAAACTTTTATGTACTTGAAAACTGTTCTCATGTCCTCTCTCAGTCTTTTCTTTTCCAGACTAAACAATCCCAGTTTTTTCAATCTTTCCTCAGAGGTCATGTTTTCTAGAACTTTAATCATTTCTGTTGCTCTTCTCTGGACTTTCTCAAAGTTGTCCGCATATTTCCTGAACTGTGACACCCATAACTGGACACAATACTCCGGTTGAGGCTGTATCAGCGCAGAGTAGAGCAGAAGAGTTACTTCTCATACACTATTGCAAATCCTAGCTCTTTGGGAAACGCCCTATAGACTTTAATAGAGAATCTACACATCTGTATGAATCTCTCTTAAGTTCTGTAGGTTTTTGAAGTAATTTTATAGAACCCTATAGTTTTATCCCTGTTAACTTCTACGGGACTTTTCTGTGCGGAAGCTAATGAGATTTCTCTGGTCTATTCACTCATTACTAGCAATATGCACGGTACAGAAAAGGAATGAGTCGCTGGCTCAGAGGCTGGTGGGGAAAGAGGGCTGGATAGATGGGTCAGAATCAATGGAAGAGTGGAGAGTCGTGGGTATCAGACAGCGATGGCTGGATTGTAGGAACTGGCCCGAGAGAGATGTACCGGGGGAAGAGGATGGAGAGGGGCCTGGGGGGAGTCCACGGAGGGCTAGGAGAGTCTCGCTGCTGGGTCTGAGTTGGATTTGGAGAGATCAGAGAAGCTGCGGCAGGTGATGGAGTGTGGGGATATTAGGGTTGCACCCCTAGAGCAAGGGACCAGTCTAGCTACATTTGGGCTCCCTGACATCTATGGACTGGGGATTCGGAAGATCAGGCAGGGGAGCGGTGCAGGGGGGAGCTGGAAAGAGACAAAGGAACAAGGGGCAAGTCAGATGCTAAGAAGGGTGACAGTGTCCCGAAGGTGGTGAAAGTCTGAATTCCAGCCACAGGAGACGTAAGGAGCAGACCACAGGCTAGCATTCTTCACAGCTGGCAGCACCTGCCTAGCGAGCCCCTGGGCATCGGTGTAAACATGCTGACAAAGCTTTAATTGCCCTTTAATTGTCGCAGATGCCCTTTAAAACTGGTGTGGATTTGATAGGCCGCAGCAATTGTATTCACACACGCAACTGCTTTCTGCTTCAGCACGAAGCAGTGTCCGCATGTCAGGGACTTGGTGCCTACTGGGCATGCAGCATTCTGGGGGGGCCTCCTTGTGCTGTGCATTGTGGGATACAGAGCGGAAGCCTGCCAGAAGCGACTGGAAATCTGGGACTCAGGATCACAAAGCTCAGCAAAAGAGAGTGTTTGTACCACGGGGGGCGGGGGGGGCGGGCACAGCTGCCTAGCAAACCGCTTTGCCAAAAGAATTCCTGCCTTCAGTACCATAAGGCAGCCTTGGGCCTTTCTGGCAATATGGACAACTCAAGCCATCCATCACCAGCTTCCAAAGCCTTTCAGCTCCGAGCTGGTTCCTGGAACACTCACCACACCCGAAAGGAATTCTGTGGCACAGGGAACTTCATCTGCTAGCCTGTCATGTCGGGAACCATGAGCACACGCTATGGGTGATTTGTAAAGCAACACACGGCGCTGAACGGTCTCAAACACAAGGCAGTGACACGTTCACCTAGCTGGGCCTTGTCTAGCAAACATCTCGGCTTGCAGCTATCCGCTGGGTAACCCCACGGGATGGTGTTTGCCTGGGCGCTGCTGGGTGGCAGCAGTAGCGCTGCGGTTGCGGAGCCCAAGGGGCTGTTAAAGAACCGTTTCAAGCCTAGACCCATTATTTTCTCACCCTATGTTTGCACTGAAAAGTTTCCCATGTGAAGGGCCCAATCCTGCAAGATGCTGAGCAACCTCACCTTGCATTAAAGCCAATGGAAGAGGTGGGCAATGCAGGAGCTCCTCTTAGGGGATGCGCAACGCCTTGCATAATCATGCCCTGGTATTACGTTAAGAGTTCGCCCCCACTGCTGAGTGACCACCCCTCCCCCCTGCTAATTACCCACTCAGGCAATACAATAATCATGAACATTTGGGGCAACTTCCACCAAGCTAAACATCACAGTGGGTGTGAGCGAGAGCATAGCTGCAAAGCTTAAAACGCAAAAAGTTGAACTGAAAGTAAAACATTTTTGTTTCATTTTATGCCCAAAGCATTTAGATTTGTGCCAATTGCAAACACTGAAACAATGAGCATTGCTCTGACACTTGGCACTAATACCTGATATAAACCCTGTGCACTGGGGACCTGTTTCCTGACTGCCTTGCACCTCGCTTACCTCGCTGACTCCTGCACAGAGTGGGTGCTGAATGGCGCCATTCTGGCTGGAGATGTTTCACACACACGTGACACAGGTGCAAATCACTACATAAAGTAGAAGGCGGCAGCAGCCAGGCCTCGGGCATGCTGGGTGAGGCAGGATGTTGCGGTTGCTCTTTCTGTAGCTGGGGGGAAGGGGGTGTGTGTAAATTTTCCAGCTGATAAATAATGGTTCTCAAGCCAGGAGCCACAAGAGAACAGCAGACCTCACACTGGCCGTGAGAAGAGACACGCGAGTTCCTGGGAGCGTACTGCCCTGCCAGCCCTGCCCAGCACAGCGTGTGTGTGAACTGGAGGCAATGTGCCCCGTGTACAGCAAAGGCCTTCAGCCAGCCTGGTACCCAGCAGTTAAGGTTTAAAAGCTGCTCGAATGCACATACCGAGTTCATGAATTAAAACCTTCTGGTTTGCGACATTCATCTTTGACTTGGGCCATATGGGCCAAGCATTTACTTCTCCATTTTCTTAGATATAAAAGCTATCTGGACTGCGGCTGCATGTTACAATATGATAATATACTATCCAGGAAAGTCTTGCTACATGTTAATTTATCCAGTAGGCAAATTCCTTTTGGCTAATAAAAGTGCTTGTGCCGGAAGCTCAAAACCCAGCAGCAATTAATTATTGACAGAGCATGTGAATTAGAGATAAAAGAAAAGTCATTCTTCCTCACACACAAGATAGTAAATAAATTTAATTATTGTACTAGAAGCAAGGGATCTTATTCTGTATTAAGTTTTATTAGCTGAGACATTTAAAAGCATGTCATCATAACAAAAAGGTCTTGTGTAATCCTAAATGCACCACTTTGGTACAAGGCTCTGAAGTGTATAGACTTAATTGAGCAAATGGTAGCAGATGGCTTGCTGTACAGACAGGTATTGTACAGGTTTATTGTCAATTAACTCTTGTCTACATATGCCTATGGCAAATTAACTGTATAATATGTTACTGAGACCGGCTTTAACTTGAGGTACTTGCCTTCCCCGGGTTCTGAAGTCAAAGGACACTAACCGGCATTAGATCTCCAGAGATTATGGGGTAGCTAGTGTCACTCCCCTGAGGGGTGCCCTCAGTCTCACTGGGCCACAGGCTTCAAACTCACTGCGCGTGGCCGGAGGGGAACCCACATGGCAGAGTTTCCTTGGGAGCTAGATTCCTGCTGCAGAACTAAGCTCTCTTCCTCTCTCTCCTGTTCCTTTCTCTACAGGAACGTGATGCCCAAAACTCTGGATGGACAAATAACGATGGAGAAGACGCCGAGCTATTTTGTGACCAACGAGGCCCCAAAGCGCATTCACTCCATGGCCAAGGACACCAAGCTGATCGTGGTGGTGCGGAACCCGGTCACCAGGGCCATCTCGGACTACACGCAGACGCTCTCCAAGAAACCTGAGATCCCCACCTTCGAAGTACTCGCCTTCAAGAACCGGACCCTGGGACTGATCGATGCCTCCTGGAGCGCCATCCGCATTGGGATCTATGCGCTGCACCTGGAGAACTGGCTGCAGTACTTCCCACTTTCCCAGATCCTCTTTGTCAGCGGCGAACGGTTAATTATTGACCCAGCTGGGGAAATGGCCAAGGTCCAGGATTTCTTAGGCCTCAAAAGGATTGTGACAGAGAAGCATTTTTATTTCAATAAAACCAAGGGGTTTCCTTGTCTGAAGAAGCCAGAGGACAGCAGCGCCCCCAGGTGCCTGGGCAAGTCCAAGGGTCGAACTCATCCCAAAATAGACCCAGATGTTATCCACAGACTGCGCAAGTTTTACAAACCATTCAATGTCATGTTTTACCAAATGACAGGTCAAGATTTCCAGTGGGAACAGGAAGAAAGTGATAAGTAAAGCCAAGACAGCAGGGAAAAAGCTCTCTGCTATCTAGAGGTGAATCGTTGTCAGAGACACTAAAATCGCACAGGGCTAAAGTCTCAGTCTTGTGACAAAGAGACTTGCATTGTCAAGGTTAAAGTCAAGCTGAACAGCATTTCCAGCTCTGAAACCTTCCTGTCACAGCGAGCACAGGTTGCATTTGGGTCTGTTCCAAGCCCTCCCACTGTATTGTATTGCAAGAATGGCTGGGGGAGGCTCCGGTGGGACAGGGGAGGCTACCGGTTTCTAGCACTTTGTTCCTGGTGCTTCCTGTCAGCGCCAGCCAGTCAGTATTCAGTGAGTCCTACCCACGGCCAACAAAGGATGAGGGAAGCTTATAGAATCCCAATAGCGACAAGGCGAGCCGACAGATTCCATTTCTTCTGCACTACTTTAGTTTTGCCTTGCTGGCAGTCAGGTGTCAGATCACACACACACAAACAGCAAAGCTGCAAAGAAACTATTTACACACACTTCACCTGCATACTAGTTAGACCTTGCACTAGCTACCACATACCAAGTGCCACAAATATCCTGAGCCGGAGTCTTTTCTCACTTTGGGGTGTAACTCCTTTAACTGAACAGAGTTGCTTCTGATTTCCTCTGGTCTGCAGTGAGGCCAGAATCCAGGCTTTCCCTCTAAGTCCTCATATGCTCCTTTAGATGATCACGCACTAAAAACCACTGTCATGCACTGGCACCTAAGGAGCCAGCTGAGAGTGATCTCATGGGATCCATCTCAGAAAGCTTGGCCTGGACGCGTTGCACAGTCTCCTAGCAGAAGGTGCAGTGTCCCGCTCACAGCTCTTCCTGCAGGCAGGTAATGAAATGGCATTTCTCAATCATTCTGGAAACCCGCTGCTTCCCCGCATAGCAGATGGCAGTTGAGGTTGTCATTACAGGCGGCTTTTTAGTTCTTTGCTAGGTAGCCATGAGCCCAGAAGGAGATCCTCTACTGAGTAAAACCTCATCACCGTGTCTAGAGTGGTGTGCAAAATCCAGACACCGGCCTGACCTTCACAAATGCTGAGCAGCCACAAATGCCACTGACGTCCCTGGGACCGTGGGTGCTCAGCACTTCTGAAACTCAGGACTCAGCTGGGTTTGCAAAACCATGAGACATTCTTCATCTTTGCTTCAAAATCTGCAAAGAGGAGAAAAGGTCATTTCCACCGAGCGAGCGCTCACTGCCCTGGAGAAAGCTTCCTTCCCCAGTGGAAATAACAAAGGTTTATGATCAACCAAATTGGCAAATCCCGATGGAAACGATAAGATAAGCACCTGTCACTCCTAGAACCGCAGCAAATCCGAAGCGAGCTGCATGCCTGGATCAGCAAAGACAAGGTAGCAGCGGTTTGACACAGCTGCACTATAGTCCATGTCTGTTCCTGAGAAAAACCCAGGAACAGTGGGCACGAAAGGAAAACACCGTGTTACCTGTGAGGGAACATTTCCTTCCTTTGGGTGATTTCTTGCTGTCTGGGGTTTCTTTTCTTTTCTTTGCCTTTTATTTACTGTGTAAAAAGAGCAGCAGTGGGGCCTGCTTTTGCAGGGGGAGGAGGGAAGGCGTTTCATTTTTATCAAGCCTCAGTGCTCCTTTGAGATGTTGCGTTTGTTGCTGTTTGAAAGCAGCAAGAAAACACAGCTTATGTATTCCTGAGCAAGACCAAGGCTCGGTTTTGATTAAGGTGGCAAGAAATCCTTGTTGATCCAACTAACCAAAGGAAATGTCACTAAAACACTGTGAAGCTAGGTAACAAGCTGAACCTGCTTTGGGTTTCATGGCCTGTCATGTGGTTCATTACACAATCAAGTGGTGCTAGTGCTTTGGGTTGTATAAAAGGAGCTAAATTCATTTGTCAGATTTCGACTGTGGGCCAGGTTTGGGGAGAATCACATTCGTTCCCAGTGAGGTAAATGTCAGTTCATATTAGCCTGATTAGGTTTTAAAACAGCATCTGACATAAAACACTTTCTCACCGACCTGCAAACCGAGAAATGTATTATACAAACACTGGAAATATGTAGTAAGGGGGGACGTTCAATTGTTTCAGATGTTATTAAAACATTATTTCTTCTGCTAAATGAAAGCTGGGTTGTTTTGCCATTTCGTGCAAAATGATTCATGGCTTCAGATGGAGGGAATTTTTTTAAAATCTTCCCAATTTCTAGGGTCCTGCTTACATGGACACCCGAAGCCTTTTCTTATTTCACAGGCCCCGCAAACCCTCAGCTCGTTTTGGTCTCACTCCTGCCCGATGCTGAGCCCCGCCTGGAAATACGAGGTTGCCCGTCAGCACGGGGAATCATAGAGTCATAGAATATCAGGGTTGGAAGGGACCTCAAGAGGTCATCTAGTCCAACCCCCTGCTCAAAGCAGGACCAATCCCCAACTAAATCATCCCAGCCAGGGCTTTGTCAAGCCGGGCCTTAAAAACCTCCAAGGAAGGAGATTCCACCACCTCCCTAGGGAACCTATTCCAGGGCACTCAGCACTTGGCAGGATCAAGCCCTTTCAACTAATCTTTGCAAAAGAGGATTAAAAAGTTCATTTTCCTGACAGTGGTTTCATTAGCAGTCGGAACAATGCCGTGTGAACCACAGCTGTGCTGGGGTGGCCTGCCCACCCCTTAGCAATGACCTGAGAAAGGGGGAGCTTTTCGTTCCCACACGAGACCCTAGGCCCCCATAGGACCACCCCCCCCCCCGCCCGAACCACACCAAAAATGTTCTTTGCATATTTTAAAAACCCTAAAAAAGCCAGCGTGTTGTGCTGCTCCCTAGTCAGGGGCCACCCGGGATCAGCCAGGACAGCAGAGGCCGCGGATTGCTTGTGGTCTTTGGCTGCTCTTTTCACAGGCCCATTCCTGGAAGGAAAAGAGACTTGAGGCAAGACCCTGCCTGTGCCGCTGACGCTGTGGTTCCGTGGATTGGTGAAAGCTTTTGGCCCGTAGCTGGGCAGGAGACATAGCTCCAGTTTGCACCTGGATGAAGTACAGTCACCCCCAACCCGTTTGCTGTATTCCCAGAGCAGCAACAAAATGCTGAGCCAGGATTCAGACAGCAGAGCGTGGCCATGGTAGGCCACCTGTGCTTAATGCTGCATCCCTTCGCCACCCTCTGGAAGGAGCTTGCTTCACCCCGGCCAGCTCGCCCGCCCGCCCAGACGCTAGCAATGGAAACGGTTACAAAGCTGCGTGTTCTTGCAGTGTGACGCTCTGGAGGGAGGTCCCATTTGGCTGCTACACTAGAACTGGACCTGTCTGCATCCAGGGGATGCTGCGCCACCGGGGCTTCTTGCCCAGTCTTCTTTTTGCCATATTTTAAGAGGTTTATTTTTTATATGGGTTACTTCCCTGCGCTCGGGAGGTGGCGCTTACTGACTCCAGCAAAGGGGATGTGCTGCTCCTGCACTTTTCCAACTGCATTGCTCGTCTGCAGGCCTGTTCTGGAGCTAGGCCTCTGGTGAACATTAATGGTCGGCTAAGAAATCAAGGAGCCAGGAGAGACTCAGGTGCCTAGGGGTGGGTGTTCTCTAGCACCACACATGATGCTGTTTGCTGTTGCTCTTGGGAAGGGGAGGCCTGGCACGACCAGCCATCAAGAGGCGGCGATATGGCTTTGTCGGCTTGGGTGAGATGGTGACTTTTGTCCCTGCGCACCCGCGCAGTCCGTGACAAGTGTCTGGCTTTGTAATGTGCTGATGTGACCGAGGAGTTATTTTCTCTCCAGCGAGAGAGGGAGCAACCTGCTAGGAGGGAGTTGGGTTAATAACTTTTTTTTTTTACTATTTAAATGTCAGCATTACGACACACAGGAGATTGAATTTTGTATTTGATTTCCATTAGCAAAGCATAAATTATATTTAATTTTATACACAGAGACTGGATGATTCATTGTTATGGAAAAGCTGGTACTTAATGGTTTAGAAATGAAAATGGACAATTCGTCCTTTTGAAAGCAAACTGCTGTTCTGTCATCTGCTCCCAAACACGTCTGTCTGTATCATTCTGTACCTGAACGATATGAACGTCTGAAAATCTTCAACTTAAAACTTGAACCTAACAGCACTAAACAATAAAATATTGTAGCAGCTGCATTTCTCTGCTCCATTTCTCCTTGGTCTCTGCATGGGTATATTCCAAAGCGGCAGGAGTGGCAGGGATGAGGAGAATTCTCTGTACTATCCCATAATCAGCCTAATACCATAGAGACTGGTCAGCGCAGTGCAGGAGCCGAGGCCCAGTCAGTCACTTGGGATGCAGGTAGTGGGAGATGTTCCTCTCTTAGTTTTCCATGACCGTGAGCACAAATCAGATCCAAAAGGACCTGGGAGCAAGAAGAGAACAAACCACGCAGCTGCTACTGGGGCACAAAACTCACTTCGCTAGTTGGGGGGCTCTGTGCCTTGCGTGGGTGTCCTCGCCGGGCTGCGGGCCCGGGGAGCCGGTGTCACTCCCTGGGAAGGACAGAACCAGCAGCAGGTTAATGCCGCCAGCTTTGTCTGAGCACTGCCGACACATTTCCCTGTATGAGCTTGTTAATGCCATGTTGAAAGGGGGTTTGGCTAATTGCAGGAAGACAATGACTCTCACGCTACATATGCCCATAGCTGATGACTGAGTCACCCCTTCCCCGGTGCTCTGCTGCCCACCTTTGCCAGCCCTGGACTGCAGCAAGCAGTGACACAGTCTCCTTTGCAGGGCCCCGTGTGAACTAGCACACACAGAGGATGTGTCTCGGGGATATGGGAGCCTCACGCAGCCGGGCCGGGCCAGCCACTGGGAGCCAGGGGCTCAGTCAACAATGGGCGTCCCTGTTTCTCTGCTTGTGAATTAGCCACAGACTGGCTGGGATTGTTACGCACTTCTGTCGTCTTCTAACCTGCCTTGCGAGGGCGTTTCAGCCCATGGGACACTCACAAACCATCCCCCTGCCCTGCCCCTGTGGGTCTCTGATTAGCTCACTGATGGGAGGTGGCTCACCCAAGCCACACAGTCCACAATCAGGCAACCAACTCTTTTAGCAGCAGGAGGAGGGAGAATGATTCCCAGGGAGCTGCACAGAGCTGTGTGAACACCCAGAGGCTGGGGGCCCCTTGCTCTGCACCCACTGCCCCATGAGTCAGGGCCCCTCAGCTCTGCACCTGGGGCCCAATGGGCTGGGGGCCCCTTGCTCTGTGTAAACATTCCTGCAAACAAAGTATGCCCTTGCAGCCAACGAATGGAATTGCAAACACCGCCAATGTATATCAATCAGAGGCTAGGAATTGTCACAAATTGATAAGGGAAGCAAAGGGACACAAGAAGAAATCTACGGCCAACAGAGTTAAAGACAATCAGAAGGAGTTATTTAAGTATATTAGAAACTAAAAGAATCCTGACAATGGTATTAGTCCATTACTAGATGGAAATGGTGGAATTATCAATAATAATGCAGAAAAGGCAGACGTGTTCAGTAAATATTTTTGTTCTGTATTTGGAGAAAAAACATGATGTAGTCATATCATATGGTGATGACACTCGTTCCATTTCACTAGCGTCTCAGGAGGATGTTAAACCACAGCTACTAAAATGAGCTGTTTTCATGTCAGCAGAACCGGAGAGCTACATTCAGGAGTTTTAAAAGAGGCAGCGGAGTCGCTCTCTGGACCAGTAATGTTGATTTTCAATCACTCCTGGAGCACTGGAGAAGTTCCAGAAGACTAGAAGAAAGCTAATGTGACAATGGGATGACCCAGGCAGTTATAGGCCAGTCAGTCTATCAATCCCGGGCAAGATAATGGAGCAGCTGATACAGGACTTGAGTAATAAAGAATTAAAGGAGGGTACTACACCTCTACCTCGATATAACGCTGTCCTCGGGAGCCAAAAAATCTTACCGCGTTATAGGTGAAACCGCGTTATATCGAACTTGCTTTGAACCGCCAGAGTGCGCAGCCCCGCCCCCCCGGAGCGCTGCTTTACCGCGTTCTATCCGAATTCGTGTTATATTGGGTCGCGTTATATCAGGGTAGAGGTGTATAGTTAATGCCAATCAACATGGGTTTATGGAAAATAGATCCTGTCAATCTAATTTAATATTTTTATGAGATTACAAGTTTGGTTGATAAAGGTAATAGTGTTGATGTAACATATTTAGACTTCTATAAGATATTTGACTTGGTATCACATGACATTTTTATTAAAAAGCTAGAACAATATAAACGTATCACAGCCCACATTACATGGATAGGTCTCAAAATGTATTTGTAAATAGGGACTGTGTTTTTAGTGGGGTCTCATAGGGATTGGTCCTTGGCCCTATGCTATTGATGAATTGTATCAATGATCCAGAAGAAAATATAAAATCATCACTGATAAAGTTTGCAGCTGACACAATAATTGTGGGAGTGGTAAATAATGAAGAAGACGGGTCATTGATACAGCGTGATCTGGTTCGCTTGGTAAGCTGGGCACAAGCAAACTATATGCATTTTAATACAACTAAATGTAAATGTAGACATCTAGGAGCAAACATGCTGGCCGTACTTACAGGCTGGGGGACTCTGTCCTGGGGAGCAGGGACACTGAAAAGGCTTCGGGGGGGCGGGGGGGTGGATAATCAGCCGAACATGAGCTCTCAGTGCAGCGCTGCGGCCAAAAGGGCTAATGTGATCCTACGATGCATAAACGGGAATCTCGAGTAGGAGCAGGAGGGTGATTTTACCTCCGGGTTTGGCACTGGTGCGACCACTGCTGGAATCCTGTGTCCTGTTCTGGCGCCCACAGTTCAAGCAGGATGTCGATACATTGGAGAGGGGTCAGAGAAGAGCCAGGAGAATGACTGGAGGACTGGAAAACATGGTTCATGGTGATAGACTCAAAGAGCTCAATCTATTTAGCTTCACAAAGAGATCGCCGAGGGGTGACTTGCTCACAGTCTGTAGCTCTACATGGAGAACAGATATTTGATGATGGGTTCTTTACTCTAGCAGAGAAAACCCCAACACAATCCAATGGCTGCAAGTTGAAGCTAGACAAATTCAGACTGGAAATTTTGCAGTGAGAGTAATTAACAGTGAGTAATTAACCACTAGAACAATTTACTAACGGTCATGGTGGATTCTCCAGCACTGAATTTCTCAGTCAAGATCAGCTGTTTTCCTAAGGGTCTGTCTACGTGGGAAACAAAAACCCACGGCTGGCCCGTCCCAGCTGATTCGGGTTCATGGGGCTCCGGCTGCCAGGCTGTTCTATCACCATGTAGACTTCTGGGCTCCAAGACCCTCCCACCCTGCAGAGTCCCCGAGACTCGGCTCCAGCCTGAGCCCGGACGTCTACACAGCCATGAAACAGCCCCACAGCTGGCATGGACCAGCCGCGGGTTTTTCTTGCTGTGTAGACAGACCCTAAAAGCTCTGCTCTCGGAATGATTTTGGAGCTGTGCTATACAGCAGGTTAGACGAGAGGATCACGATGGTCCCTTCTGGCCTTGGAATCAGTGACTCAATGTAAGTAGCAGCTTCTGTTTGATAGACACAAAGCCAGTTCTCAGTTACAATGGCCCCTCGGGGCCCCAGTCCGGAGACAAGATGGAGACGAGTGAAGCCAGCAGGGGAGAGCTCAGCAGCTGGCAGCAGGGCGGACAGGTGTTTTCATGCTCTAGCCATGGCACAGTGTATAGGTAGCATTTAAAGAGCCGGTCAGCAGCCTGTTCTCTGCTCCCACTGCGCTGCCCTAGCAGCTCACCGCTGCGGGTGGGAGGCCCTCGCAGGGTCTGGGTCACAGCCTTTGGCCAGCTCTGAAGCCCACACGGCAGCTGTGGTTGCATGGCCCGTGCAGAGCGCTGGCCAGCTCACGGGCCCAGTGCAGCCAGGAGCCAGGAGCAGACAGGGCCCTGATCCACTCTGAGCACTGAGTGTCAGTGCCCAGCCCTCTGGTCTCTTGCAATCCATTAAACACCTGTGGGCCCGACTCTGCACAGCCCCCCCGGACAGCAGGAGGAGGCCCCTTCGGCCCCTGGGGCCAGGGCACGATTCAGTGATTGGCAGGGGGCGCTCTGTATGCGCACACACACACACACACACACACACACACACACACGTGTCATTCTGGTACTGCCAGAAATGGCAGGGGTGGGCCTGCGCCTGCTGGCGTGACGGTCCATGTGAGCTCACACCAATTTGAAGAGCCGGAGGGGGCGGAGCAGCTGCCCCCATCCGATACCAGACAAACCCAGGTCCAGTTTTGTCCCAGAACGGGAACAAAGCTCTCAGAAAGGGACTGTCCAGATAATCCTGTCTGAGTGGGAGAGGGGGCCACTCCCAGCCCCAGGTCTATGCTGGCTCCTACCTCTTCCATGTGAGCCTTTTTCCTAGGTTCCTTTTGACCCTGGTAGTTGTGGTTTGGGAGCATTTGGAACCAGAATCAAAAGCAGGTGGGACATCACATGGCGCCACTTTCCACCCAAACCCACCGCCAGCCCCAGCCCACTCTGAGCTCAGGGCCAGCTGTGCCCAGGGCAGGCTGGTTCTCAGGCCTTCCTAGCATCGACTCGGGATTCAGTCACCCAGAGACTCAGGAGTTCAGTGCAGGCACCAAGCCTGCCAGCCCCAGACTTTTCCCCTGGATTTTGAGCTGTGCAGGCAGCAGATTGATGCGTGAACCAGCCGAGCTCCACAGCGTACAGCAAACAGACCCCACGGGAAAGCGCTTTCTCTCCAGTTATTCTCAGTCTTCCCTCTCCTCCTAGAGCTCACTCCATCTGTGGAGCCGCAGAGCAGGGAATGGGGCTCATGGGGGGCTGAGCAGTCCCACAAGCTCATTAAGGAAAGAGGCTTTAGTCCTAATGAGGAAGACGTTTTCCTTCCCTGCTCCCACAGCGAAGGTTAAGAACTCCCAAGGTTACAAAACCCAAATCCCTGAACAGTGCTTGGAAAGTTTCACCAATTGCTGATTAAGGCTAATTTACTGCATTATAAAAGGGGCGGGGGACTGGCTTCCAGTGGAAGAAGTTAGAGGGGAAAATACTTTATTTTGTTTTCTGGGCACCCTTTCCTAGCAATTTAGAAAAAGCTATTTCACACCATTGTGTTATTGTGTCATCTGATAAAACCACTGACAATTTTTATCAACAAAATTAGGAAGTAGTGAACTATAAAATTGCTAATTATTTTCTAGTAAATTTACTTTTAAATAACTTTAGACACCAATTACAGGCACCATTAAGCACCATTAACACTGGGTGTATTTACCAAACAAGGACTGAATACTTATTCAAATCAAGATCATTTTGGTGTAGATGCTACTGTCTGAGAAGCGGCTCCCCTCAAAAGATCAATTAAATCTCAAAATAAATCAGAGTTTTAGTACCTGAGTGATATAATCACACTGCAGTGTAATCCGCCCCCTTGGAATACAGTTGCTTGACTAAGATTTTAATCCTAATGAGTTAACTGGGGGGCCTCTTCATAACTGCTCAGCGTTGACATAGCAGAAAAATCTCAGTATGAAGACCAAGGAGAAATGCGCTTTTCTCTTGATGACCTTTGCGACGCAAGTGCTGTATTTTTAGACAATCAAACTGTCTTGAATGATGTGTCATTTTCACCTGCTGTTGTCATTAAAAGCTTTTGGAACAGCCATAAACTTGCAAATTAAAGTTTCCCTTTATTGGGCACCTGAGCTCCATGAGCAGAGCACGACTTTGCCGGTGCCGCGTCGGGGCAGACCGATTAGCCCATTTGCCTGCTCCCCAGTTTGGGCACGGTCAGGCTCTTTGCTGGCAACTCAAACTAAAGTCCAAATCACTGGATTCCTGTGACCGGGGACAAGGTAGCCCCTCCCTGGCACACTCCTGGGCTGGCCACACTACAAAGAGCCCGAAGGAAGGGAAGGGAAATACAAAACAAACTAAACAATGAAAGATGATAACTTGCCATGGATGCATGACTGCTGGCTGTGGTAACTAGAAGGAGCTGTTTCTAATGGACCAGCCTCCACACCAGGCTCCCCATTAGGGTGACCAGATGTCCCGATTTTATAGGGACAGTCCCGATTTTTGGGTCTTTCTTATATAGGCTCCTATTACCCCCCACCCCCTGTCCCGATTTTTCACATTTGCTGTCTGGTCACCCTACTCCCCATGGCCCCAACAGGCCAAGCCAGCAGCTGGGCTACAAAGGCATCCTGCCCATGTGTCCATTCCCCTGGGAATGCAACAGGCCGATGGGGGGTGGGCGCCACGCAAGGATTGCCCTGAGTGGGTGTGAGCTGCAAGCCTTATGGCTGTTTTGTGCCACCGGCAAAGCAGACAGCAGCCCCAGAGCCGCTCTTGCCAAAATCCTGCTTAGCAGTCGTTCCTCGCAGCCGTTGTTGGGAGCACCCCTCCGAGCCCCATCCCATCCCCTGGTTTGAGCTGCTCACGCACACTGGGACTGAGGTTTCGCACGCTCACTTTCTCCCCAGAAGGGAGCTTGTTTGGGAGAGCATGCATGGAATCATCCCCCCATTTCCAGGTCTGGGGAAATGGAAAAAATGTACCAGGTTCTACCCAGACTGCCCTGCAGACATCAACAGCAAACCCAGCTGTGCTCTGAAACCTGCCTGGACAGGCTGGAGGGCTCCTTGAGCACCGGCACCTTGGCTTGTTGGGTCTCCTTTCCCCTGGGAGATTATCAGCTTCTCCTTTCTAGGGAGTAGGCACGGAAAGGACTATTAGCCACCTAGGCCACCCTTTGGATTACAGCCCCAGGCACTTGTCAAGCGGGACGGTTCACTAAAGGACCATCACCAGGGCACTTCTCCAGCGAGCTTTTAATTCCTCCAGCGAGTTCCTGACAGAACTGGGTGAAAAGTGCAACATTTATTGGGAAATAGTCACTTGCCTGTGACAGCAAATCTGGGGACAGAACAAAATTAGCCACTCAGTGTTTTATTTTAAAAACTTTGTGATGTTTATCAAACCACGTATTCACTGACTACGTTTGCAAAGTATTCACCAGCTCACCTCCCTGGTTACCTCTTTACTGCTCTACAGCTAAGCCAAGCTCTGGGTGATGTTTCTCGAGGCATTGCCCCATTCTAGTGCCCAGGTGTAACTTCTCCAAAGCTTGCGTTAGCCACGCATTGTCTTTTTGAGACGGGAGTCGTGCTTTTTAACTGGATGTTGCCTTGTCAAAGAGCTGGCTGTAAAGTTGTTACCTGTTTCCCTCATTCTTGCTGTTAACTTTGACATCCTCATTAGTTATTAACTGCCCCAGGTCAAGCAGGCTGCCCTCACTGCTGACGCGCCATTAGTGTGCTGGTTCGATACCCCTGCCCTCCAAGGGCACATCCTCCCAGATGTTTTGCAAACCAGACTGAAGAGGGCCAGCAAAGATGCAGCATGTTCTGCATGCGCTAGTGCCAGGTTTCAAGCAGAGGCCTTTGAATGAGGTAACGGATTATATTACCCACAGTGGGAAATGCAGGCAATGGTAGCATTACGGGAGAGTCCCTGCCATTAGCACTCAAGTGCACGTCTTGTGAGAGAACGTCCTGTGTACTCTATTACCCACGCGGAGGTACAAATCCCGCCTGGCGATTACCGAGATGAGCAGGTTGCCGACCCATAATGGGTAAATGAGTCCATTCTGCACAGCCTATAATGACTTCAGAAGCATGAATAAACCAGCTCTCACCTTGGCATGGCAGCTGGGTGTCAGTGACACCAGACTTACTTGTGGTGCAGTGGAGCTAGAAAATGTAATGCATTGCTAAGCCAAGTGATAACAGGGTGAGACTTACATGTTGTTCAGGAGGAAAATGTCAAAACAAACAGTTGCTCTTACTTTTCCTGCTTTCATGTTGCTTTTTGCTTACTTTTCTGCTGACCTCAGAAATTATTCCCTCTGTGAGTCAGTCTCTGGAAAAAATGTGTTTGATTAAAAAATTCCGGTTGCCTTTTAAGAGGCTCTTCCAGTTTCAGTGTAAAGACCTGACATTCAGAAGCAGGGTTTTGAGGGTCACCCCCCGTTTGCAGCACCATTGAGTGGCAAAACTTCTCAGGGCAATGCCAGGTCTGGAGCCATGTGCCACGACTGACAAGACATCCTGCAGGTCGCATCTGGCCTAATAACTAGAAGGCAAGTGTTCTCAGATCAAAGGGTCTCTGCTGAGCAGGGGTCTGTGGTGTTGTCATTACCGCCAATATTCCACATGGTCAAAGAAACCCACAAACTCACTTCATGGGGCTTTGCCCCTCTTTCCAGTGGCGTCCACACACACTAGAAACGATTACTTTGTTCACTGCAAGTGCAGTGGATGAGTCCACATGCCCACCAAGGAGCCGTTTGATTGTCCTCCTCCTAGTCACCAAATATCAGGGGGTAGCCGTGTTAGTCTGAATCTACAAAAACAACAAGGAGTCTGGTGGCACCTTAAAGACTAACAGATTTATTTGGGCATAAGCTTTCGTGGGTAAAAACCTCACTTCTTCGGATGCATAGAGTGAAAGTTACAGATGCAGGCATTATATACTGACACATGGAGAGCAGGGAGTTACTTCGCAAGTGGAGAACCAGTGTTGACAGGGCCAATTCAATCAGGGTGGATGTAGTCCACTCCCAATAACAGATGAGGAGGTGTCAATTCCAGGAGAGGAAAAGCTGCTTCTGTAATGAGCCAGCCACTCCCAGTCCCTATTCAAGCCCAGATTAATGGTGTTAAATTTGCAAATGAATTTTAGTTCTGCTGTTTCTCTTTGAAGTCTGTTTCTGAAGTTTTTTTGTTCAATGATAGTGACTTTTAAATCTGTAATAGAATGACCAGGGAGATTGAAGTGTTCATTTACTGGCTTATGTATGTTACTATTCCTGATGTCCAATTTGTGTCCATTTATTCTTTTGCGGAGGGACTGTCCGGTTTGGCCAATGTACATGGCAGAGGGGCATTGCTGGCACATGATGGCATATATAACATTAGTGGATGTGCAGGTGAATGAGCCCTTAATGGTGTGGCTGATGTGGTTGGGTCCTCTGATGGTGTCGCCAGAGTAGATATGGGGACAGAGTAAGCAACGAGGTTTGCTACAGGGATTGGTTCCTGGGTTGGTGTTCCTGTGGTGTGGTGTGTAGTTGCTGGTGAGTATTTGCTTCAGGTTGGGGGGTTGTCTGTAAGTGAGGACTGGCCTGCCTCCCAAGGTCTGTGAGAGTGAGGGATCATTTTCCAGTATAGGTTGTAGATGGTGGATAATGCGCTGGAGAGGTTTTAGCTGGGGGCTGTATGTGATGGCCAGTGGTGTTCTGTTATTGTCCTTGTTGGGCCTGTCCCGTAGTAGGTCACACAGCACAGTGACGGGGTGATCCCTGGAGGTGGCCGGTGGCTGCAAGGGGAGCAGAGTGGGATGGGAACTAGTCCGTGCACTGAGAACTCTCCCGAGGACTTGCCAGTGGAGTCGTTTTTTGGTCCTCGCTCCCTCCCCGCTCCGCCAGAGCCCGAGGACAGGGGAGGGCAGCGAAAGCACCAGGACATGCAGTCTCCGAGGAAATAGAATTGCAATGTACCAAAATTGTTTCAACACCACATTTTGTGACTAACGTCATTATATGCAGAGAGATGTGTGGGGAGCTGAAGGAGAGAATTAATATAGTAAGTAATCCTCTCCCTTTAGCAATATCTTTCTGCATGAAGTAATGATTTAATGTCTAACTTTTTCCAGCATACACATTTCCTCCTAACAAACACTTCTATGATATGCAGCTATTTATGTTTCAAGGCAAAAAGCGCTGAGCATAATGGACTCTACTCTGACTATTTGTCCATAAAGACATTCTGACGCCTCATGGGAAAGCATGAAAAACATTCCATTTGGAGACAATTCCCTTCTATTTAATCCAGTCTCTGTCTTGTTTTCTCCTTCATTCTCTAGGACACTTGCAGAAAAACAGCGTCTCTTTGTTGCCTGTTCTGCACCTTTAGCCCTAATCCTCCGTCTGTGACCTCACTGTTGGTTGTATGTCGCAAAGAGTGTTTTATCCCAATCAGTCACTGCACATTGCTAGAAGACGAATACACAGACTGTACCATGCATTATGCTTTTACAGCTGGTCTTCTTTTTACAGCTGTCACAAGGTGCTGTGCTGTGCTATGCTGCTTTTGTGCAGGATAACAGAGCACCTTACTAGTCTAGGTAGCATTTACCAGCTGCTCTGGGCTCCTTTGGCATGGAGGGCTCTATAGATTCATGTTCCCAAAATGCCAAGCAGGATATTTAGTCCGAGCACTAATCATTGAATTATAAAGTAAGTAGTAACAGTGTTTAAACTCTGGTAACGAGTCAGGTGCAGGCTGAATCCAGCCATTGGCTCTCCCATGCGTCTCCCCAGAAGATGTTCCCAACACGGCCAGGCTCAGCACACACACTGCTTTAGGAGGCGACAGCTTGCTGTTTACAGTACATATCACAAACGTTGGAGCACTGACTGCTGCGCAGGTGACAGACACACGCTGCTCAGCTCCACAGGCCGCTCAGAGCAACAGCCTGCTTAGCTGGGTCACTTGCAAGGAAAATTCAGAGCAGCTCGGATTTCTGAACACGACTGACGGGGCCGCTGACTGGGCTCATAAGAACATAAGAATGGCCAGACTGGGTCAGACCAAAGGTCCATCCAGCCCAGTATCCTGTCTACCAACAGTGGCCAGTGCCAGGTGCCCCAGAGGGAATGAACAGAACAGGGAATCATCAACTGGTCCATCCCCTGTCGCTCATTCCCAGCTTCTGGCAAACAGAGGCTAGGGACACCATCCCTGCCCATCCTGGCTAATAGCCATTGATGGAGCTATCCTCCATGAACTGATCTAGTTCTTTTTTCAACCCTGTTATACTCTTGGCCTTCACAATATCCTCTGGCAAGGAGTTCCACAGGTTGACTGTGCGTTGTGTGAAGAAATACTTCCTTTGTTTGTTTTAAACCTGCTGCTTATTAATTTCATTTGGTGACCTCTAGTTCTTGTGTTATGAAAAGGAGTAAATAACACTTCCTTATTTACTTTCTCCACACCAGTCATGATTTTATAAACCTCAAACATATCCCCCCTTAGTCGTCTCTTTTCCATGCTGAAAAGTCCCAGTCTTATTAATTTCTCCTCATATGTCGGCCGTTCCATACCCCTAATCATTTTTGTTGCCCTTTTCTGAACCTTTTCCAATTCCAATATATCTTTTTTTAGATGGGGTGACCACATCTGCACGCAGTATTCAAGGTGTGGGTGTACTATGGATTTATATAGAGGCAATAAATATGATATTTTCTGTCTTATTATCTATCCCTTTCTTAATGATTCCCAGCATTCTGGTCGCTTTTTTGACTGCCGCTGCACATTGAGTGGATGTTTTCAGAGAACTATCCACAATGACTCCAAGATCTCTCTTGAGTGGTAACAGCTAATTTAGACCCCATCATTTTATATGTATAGTTGGGATTATGCTTTCCAATGTGCATTACTTTGCATTTATCAACACTGAATTTCATCTGCCATTTTGTTGCCCAGTCACCAAGTTTTGAGAGATCCTTTTGTAGCTCTTCGCAGTCTGACTGGGACTTAACTAGCTTGAGCAATTTTGTATCATCTGCAAATTTTGCCACCTCACCATTTACCTCTTTTTCCAGATCATTTATGAATATATTGAATAGGACTGGGCCCAGTACAGACCCCTGGGGGACACCACTATTTACCTCTCTCTATTCTGAAAACTGACCATTTATTCCTACCCTTTGTTTCCTATCTTTTAACCAGCTACTGATCCATGAGAGGACGTTCCCTCTTATCCTGTGGCAGGTTACTTTGCCTAAGAGCCTTTGGTGAGCGACCTTGTCAAAGGCTTTATGAAAATCTAAATACACTATATCAACTGGATCCCCCTTGTCCACATGCTTGTTGACCCCCTCAAAGAATTCTAGTAGATTGGTGAGGCATGATTCCCCTTTACAAAAACCATGTTGAATCTTCCCCAACAAATTATGTTCATCTCTGTGTCTGACAATTTTGTTCTTTACTACAGTTTCAACCAATTCGCCCAGTACTGAAGTTAGGCTTACTGGCCCGTAATTGCTGGGATCGCCCCTTTTAAAAATTGGCGTCACATTAGCTATCCTCCAGTCATTTGGTACAGAAGATGATTTAATGAGAGGTTACAGACTACAGTTAGTAGTCCTGCAATTTCACATTTGAGTTCCTTCAGAACTCTTGGGTGAATACCATCTGGTCCTGGTAACTTATTACTGGTTAATTTATCAATTTGTTCCAAAACCTCCTCTAATGACACCTCAATCTGGGACAGTTCCTCAGATTTGTCACCTAAAAAGAATGGCTCAGGTTTGGGAATCTCCCTCACATCCTCAGCTGAGAAGACCGATGCAAGGAATTCATTTAGTTTCTCCTCAATGGCCTTGTTGTGCTTCAGTGCTCCTTTAGCATCTCAATCGTCCAGTAGCCCCACTGGTTGTTCAGTAGGCTTCCTGCTTTTGATGTACTTACAAAATTTTTTGCCATTACTTTTTGAGTCTTTGGCTAGCTGTTCTTCAAATTCTTTTTGGCCTTCCTAATTATATTTTTACATTTCATTTTTCAGAATGTATGCTCCTTTCTATTTTCCTCACTAGGATTTTTAACTTCTACTTTTTAAAGGATGCCTTTTTGCCGCTCACTGCTTCTTTTACTTTGTTGTTCAGCCACGGTGGCACTTTTTTGGTTCTCTTACTATGTTTTTTAATGTGGGTATACATTTAAGTTGATCCTCTATTATGGTGTCTTGAAAAAGTTTCCATGCAGCTTGCAGGGATTTCGCTTTTGGCGCTGGACCTTTTAATTTCTGGGGCTCCGCATCTGGCCCCGCATGTGGGGTCCTGGCTGCTGCCCATATCCGGGGATCCTTGCTCCAAGCCCCACACCCCAGGCTCTGCTCCTGGTTCTGCACGTGGGGTACCGGCTGCCACCCCACACCCGGGGCTCTGGTCCCGGCCCCACATGCAGGGTCCCAGCTCCACACCCGGGGCTTTGCTCCCAGCCCCACACATGGGGCTCCACCCCACAGCCTCAGCCCCCTCACCCCTGTCCGGGTCCCCCCTTCCTGCAGACACAGCCCTGTTCCTGGCCCCAGCCCGGGGGGAGAGGGGGGGCATGGACAGGAATAAGGGAGCTGGCTTTCAGCCCCCCCACTAGTAAAGTGTTCCAGCATCACTGGGGAAACTCGGGCCCAGGGAGAAGGTTCTTGGGTTTTTCTCCTTGTCACTTTCTGTCTAAGGCAGGATTTGATATTTAAAGATAGGTGTCCCTGCTACATACAGAACAAGCACTATTACTCCAGCACTACACGCTACAGAACCGCACTGAGGCCGGTAACAAGAGACTTCTGTGTAACGAAGGCAAGTGACTCATCTGGCAATATTCCTCCCAACTGACAGGGATCAACAGGTAGCAAATCCCCCATGACCTCCAAAAGCCTCTCGAGGTGCTGTGGGGTAACCAGCCACAGATATCCCAGCGCTAAGGCTGGGATCATATTCAGGAGATAGAGACGTGCGCTCAGACTGACCTGTAACAATAAATGACAAGCCAGCTGACAGTCAGCATACGCACAGCACCCACTGGGCGTTACACAACTGTAAGTACATGCTGGAGTGCCTCCGAAATGACTTGGATGAGCTGTTTATTCATAGCAACGCCATGCTGGGGCTCACAGCTTCAGAACCAAAACTCTGCACAAACCATAAATCCCGTCCCTTGGGCTGCAGGCCCCAGCTCTTCTTGTTGGGTCCCCCCCGTGGACTGGCAGCTCCTCCCACCCTTCATGCACCAACTGATCCAGCTGCTCACAGAGACCAGGTCTTGGTCCCTTTATCTTACAGCCCCCGATGACACCCTAGGCTGAAGGGGTTCAACAGCAGCGTAATGAGAAGTAGCCAGTGGAATGATTTTTACTTTTCCCTTAGAAATAACGGAAGAATAAAGTGCAGTGAATGAAAGGAATAAGGAATTCTCGGATCACCTTGGGTGACTACACTTCCCCCTTGGAGAATTTCACTAGACAGAATAAATGATTCAGAGTAAATAATTTATTTGACAAATTTAGCCTCTCTCTCTTCGTGGAATCTCTGTTCACATTACGATGTCCTGGAATTTAATCTCTCTGATGAATATTTTCCATTTTTTGCTTTATAGTCATAAATATTCAAATTTTGTTCTGTGTACTTAGCTGTGATTGGCCAGAGAAGTCACGGTATCATCTCCGTCTCTATTCCAAGTGACTCTTGCACAAGCTCTTGTGCATTATTCACTCTGCTCCAGCTGTTTTGCTGCTTGGAGGAACCATCCCATCAGCCTTCGCCCTCCTGGGATTCCCTGTGCTTCAGATAATGGTCACACAGGGAAGTGTGCATGCAGCAGAACTGGCACCATGCTTGTTCTGGGCCACTGCATGTCACTCTTTCCACACCTAGGTCGCCCTCTCATGCCTGGCCTGGGGTGTATTTATCCCCATCTCGGCAGGTTGCAATCTTCCCTGCTGCACCCTCTGTTGTGGTGCGACCGGCAGCTCTGATCAGGGGACTAGTCATGCGCCATGCCCATCTCCTCTGCTGAGGTCAGACCGCCAGCTCTCTGTACCTTTCCTGACTGGAAACACAGCAGTGGCTCCCGAGCACACGGTGTTCCAGTTACACGTTGGAGTCATGGAGCTGCCAACACAAGCCCTATGTGTTAAAGGATTCCCAAGGCATCGCTCTTCTTCAGTAACTCACTGCCAGGCTCTTATAGCTCTTGGCCTCACATCCCCACACGCATCCTGCTCCTGCCATCTGGCTCCTCTGCGCTGGCTGGCGAGGGCGTTGTCTGTGGCACTTTCGTTCAGCACATTCACAACAGAAGCGCTATCTGGGTACACCAGTGCAGGCCTGGCACTAGATGGCACTCTGCTACGTTCTTCCTCCGAACCTAAACTGTACTGCCTTCAACAACGCACAGCCCCTCCCAGGGCCGGCCGTATCCTCCCCTCGCTGCAGGGTGCATACCAGGCAAATGCCCCTTCCTTGCTTTTCCTCCTCTAAGGGAAGGATTTGGCCCAGCATGCCCTGGCCCCTCCATTCTCTCAACCCTTGCTGTCAACAGCCAGCCACGCTCCCCGAACTGAGCTCCGTGCTGGGGACTCAACGCAAGTCACAAGGGCTGTCCTGGGCTGACAGCTGTGGTGAGGTCTGAGTACATGGGGCGCGGAGCTGGCGAGGCCCATGAAAGGCCCCCGCCACAACAGAGTTCCTACGACCAAGCAGACTCAGGAGTGTCCGTTCTGGGTCTCTCCATCCCCTTCACACAGGCTCTGGCAGGTGCCAGGTTTCCACCAGAGCCAGCAGCGCATGTGGCTGTCTGAGGCATCGCAGATGGGGAGCTGACCGAGCTCCGTCGTCTTAGCAGCATTCCCGAGAGCAGCTTCCAGACCCGCTCACTCCACACAACTATTCTACCACTCGCTGAGCAATGCCGGAGAAGCGAGTGGCATTTCTGCTCATCTTCAGTCCAGCCCTGCCCCTCGGCGCTGCCACACCTGACACATTCCCCTCCAGCACCAGTCGTTATCCGTAGGTCCTGCCTTACTAGCCAGCATCTCTCTGATGCGCTAGGCACTGACACTGTCATAAATACAAACTCTTGCCACAGTCCATAGAGCCTCTTCCCTCCCCACACGCCATGGGGCAGGGAAGGAAGGGGGGGCTATGTAGCCTTGCAGGGTGTCCTCAAGGTCAACAAATCTGGGCTCTTCTGGGGCCCAGTCCCAAAGCTGAGGCTCTCTCCCAGAGAATGCCCTGGCTCCAGCCTCTTTCAGTCGAGGCAACAGACTTCAATATAAAGTGTCTTCCTAACAGCGCTGTGAGGTGTAGTGGGAATCTCTCAGGGCAGCCTGTGCCAATGTGGGCCTTTCCCCAGTACCTGTGGGTACCGTGCTGAGTGACAAGCCTGCCCTGGGACTCTCTGGGCCTAGCCCAGTCACAATCCACTCCTTAGCAAAGGCCCCGCTCCCTCAGTTCTCTGGCAACAGGCTCAGCTCCTCAGATGTAGGATAATCCTTCAACAGTAGGCCCTGCGCTGCTCCCGTCACTCCAAAGGGCAGGCCAGACGGGGAAAGAACTCGCACTGGGGTAGATCATCACTGGCTATGAAGGCTGCCAGGCCTGGCAGACTCATCAGCACATTCGCCAGGTGATCTTGATGAAGGAGACCAAACGTTTCAGAGTGTTTTGCCCACAACCAGGATGGCAAATGTATTGGTGGCACTGGCTGCCTTTCATGCAGATAGTTGAATTTATGGGGCCGGTTCTCAGCCTGTGTTGTTTAGCAGGCTTGCTAGTGAGAAGTGTGCTCTCTCTAGAACACTGCTGCATTTCCTGAGCCAACTGCAGCAACTTCTTAATCTCGAATGTTGGCACCACAATGTCCTTCCCTTAGTGCGATACCATCCTGAGTCGACAGCTCATTAGTGACTGTGCAGAAAGGCTGTGTTTATCTGGGCTGCAATTTGGCCACCTTCCCGTTCATGCAGTCTGGCAGAGTTCACCGAAGAGAAGGTCCTGCTGAGAAGTGCTTTACAGTTTCTTGATCGTTAAAGCTTCCGAACTAATATGCATGTACAACAGCTAATGCTTTGCTCATCCCATTTGGTCGGGGCCATCTCTACAGGCTAAGATACAATGAAGCGTTAGCTGGCCTATTTTTCTAGATATGTTTAATAAAATCCTAAGCCTGATGTCTTCATTCCAGGTACTGAAATGTATATAGCAAAAGAGATTTACCAGACTGACAAGATGGGAATTAGCCACCAGAAAAAAGATACATTCCAAGAGACACAGTGAAAATCTGAAATGCTCTAAAACTCAAACAAGCCGCGAGGTTTATTCCCATTCCATTAGGGAATTATGTCTTTTCATATCAGCCAGGAAGGAAATGGCATATGCCACTGTTTGTTCCATCTGTCTTGTTATGTTTGTAGCGGAAGAGCTCCCAAGCCAGCGGGTCTGCCATCGGTCACAGCAAGAGTTGCTGCATCTAGTTCTAAGATGTTAAATGCAAAAGTAATGTCAGGCTAAAGCTGAGATCTTAATACACACAGAAGTTAGAAAATCCAGAATTAAGGTGCCCTCTGTAACAACAGTTGTGCCTTTCCACATGCAATCAGATCCCCCGTCGCTAGACAATGGGAGAGACGATTGGATTTGGTAGCTAACACACCACTACAGTAGAGAACTGCACTTGGAAGTAAGTTGAATTGTTCGTTCTTTTATTCTTGCATCTTGGTGCATACCTGTAGACGTGTGTGCGTCTCCTATGGCGTCAGAGCATTCATGTTGTAGCAGCACAGAATTAAAGACCCTCTTGCAGCATATGCACACACACGGAGGCAGGTGCGGAGTTACTCTAGGAACCTCAGCTCTGAACTCCCCGGTTCTTATGCAAAGCCTCACCATTACACACACCTGGGAGGGCAGTTTTGACATCGAATTTCTGATTTTTTAAGCTGGAATGGAGGCTCCCAAGGCAGGGGCTTTGCACTCTTGTGGTCCAGAGAATGCACAGGGCACAGTTATTCGTTTCTAGAGCCTTCCCCAGCTGGGTGACGCGGCATTTCCTTAGAATTCCCTGGCAGGGTTCCTAGGGCAGCGTACTCCTGCGTGCAGAGGATGGGCCTGGGACAGGAGGGCTCAGAGCCTGCCTGGCCCCCGAGAACCAGAGCAGGAGTTTGTTCTGGGAGCTGCGTTCACCTTCCGGAACAGAGCCACACAGGCTGCGTGTCACACCCTCAGCTGGGATTCAGGGCTGGGCAGAACAGCCCAAGACTGTACCACCCCAGAGGATGGTCTAATTTCAGGGAAGATGGGGATGTTTGGAAGAGACAGGCTGTACATCAGATTTTAAATTGCATGCTCCTCTGTGTAGGGACCAGAGGGGTCTTTCTTGTGTTAGCATGCTGACCATGGGCGGCAGGTGGACTCCTCCTGAGCCCCCCCACTGCCTCTCCCACTGCCGGAGAAGTCCCAGACTGGCCGGAACCCCGACACGCACACTCCACCCCCAGAGGAGTCCTGGGCCAGCCCCAGCTGGCCAACCACCCCGAGCAGCCCCAGCCCAGCGTCCCGCAGCAATGGCCACCCCAGCTGGGATATAATCAGTGCATGCAGAGTCTGGTGGGCTGGACTTTGGTACCTTTTGCACCTGTATGTTCTGCTTTCCAGGCCACTTAGGAAGTGGGTCTCTTCTGGGCTACACTTAACTTGCAAGTACCATATTTCAGCGTCCTCAGCCACACAGGAGCATTCCTGAGAAATACTGAGCATCGTGCATCCTCCACAGAGATGCCTGCCTCGCGTCAGCGCACACAACACCTACTGAGGCTTTGATGTTAGCAAATGGCAAATGCTCAGAGTCCTGTACACTGTGTCACAGATTCGTATAACTTCTTCCTAAGCAGCAAGGAAATGTGTTCCAGAGCGAGCTAATTCCGGCACATCCTCCTTGGGTAGGTTTGATGTTATGGAACAGTGGATCTGTGGAATTAATTAACATACAGCGTTCAGTTACTCAGCTAATCTCCATATTTTATTTCCCTGAGGAGGGAAATTTCCTTAAGGTTCTGCTAGGAGACAGGCTGCAGCCGTGGCTCCAGTCCTGAGGCAGGCAAGCCCACATCCCAGCCAGGAGGGCGTCACTGCTCCATCCCCCATGCCACAGCCAGGCTGTCAAGGGTCCACCGAAGTCTCCCTCTTGGGAGCACTAGATCCTTCTAAGGAACCCAGAGAGCGCTGCCCCAGCTTGGCTCTCTGCTGCTGGACAACTTTCTCCGGGCTCAATCACGCTGCCCATGGCAAACATGAGCAATGGGCTTGGCCAGCTTGGGAGAGAATCCTCACCTCCTTCTCCAAACCCCTTGTGGCTTCTGCCGTGTGCTCAGGACAGCAGTAACCCTGAAGTCAGAGCGCTGCGTGGGCGGGCAGTGGTTCTCTGCCACCTGCCCACCAGGCCCAATGCACCTTCCCTGCCAGTGCAGGGCAGAATGGTAACAGGCCTCCTGGGAGAGCATCTGTCTCCTCCCCCCCAGCAGGACCAGCCCAGCTCTGCTGCCCAGGGGGCATGCTGCAGCCAGGGAGGAAGGGGCAGCAGCTGCCGTAAGAGGCGATGCTAGGAGAAAGACACACACACGTTTTGTGATTTGGCATCTTTTCTTCTTGGCACAAAATCTTCCAGTAGATGATTACATGAAAGATGAGTCACCACAATACAATAGCAAAGAGACATCCTTGACTTACTGGCAGGGAAGAGAGAATGTGACCAGCATTAAGCCTCGCTTCGATGTCTCCATTGTACAGTCTCTGGAGGGGAGTCTAACGAGGGCTTTCAGGCCTGGCTGGGATTGTCTCTGAACATCAGAAACCTAACTCCGTCCCCACGAGAAGACTGATGAGCGACGCTCCTTATTAGGAGCGTCGATGAACATGCTCATGCTGCAGCTCTCAGCTCTGTGCAGCGCGGGCTCATGATGCAGGTACCTGCTAGCGCCCCCGCAGTTCGGAGTGCAGTCTAAAATGGAGCACCAGTTCTGCTAGGTGTTCCCTAAGAACAGATGACCAGTCGATGTGAAATTTCACATAGGGATAGTGTTTATGCCCATTGCATTTTCTATGGCGTTTTTGTCTGGTCTCTTCATACATTTTTAATAATCTGCCTTTAAATTTGGGCTCTGGCTGCAGTTTTTCCTTGGCCATCATCTGTTATTGCTGACTGATAGCTGCTGCAGACATTGCCCTCCACCCAAAGCTGGCAGGATGCCCCTTAGGAGAACGGGTGCACCGGGAGGGCTGGCTTTAGGGCCATGTTTCACTGTTACTCACATTCGAACTGTGCTCACACGTCTGATTGACTCGGGGCGGGGGGAGCACATTCAGATTCACCTGAGCCTTACCTTCAATTCAGCTCTAAATACCCTGGGGCAGTAATGCACAAAACCCCATTGTGACGGAGTTATGGTTTCTTCACATACAACATACCTGGCACTCAACCCTCCCTCTGCCCTCTAGGGTGCCAGCCTTCCACCACTCCTTTTAAACACACGCTGCACCAAGCCCTTTAGCAATCTACCTTCCCCCAGCACAACTACTGCCCCACACACCTGCTACTGTCGAGGATGTGGGGTAAGAATCGGGGGCAGAGTTAAGGTTGTGGTGTACACTAATTATGCGTGCTATGGGTGAAGGAACAGTGGGTACATGTTGGTAAGTGACCTAACTTTCCATTGCCTTGGTTTTGTGTCAGACATGCAGCTAGTGTGCAGCCACTCTACCTGCATCACAAAACCACACCTTTGTGCACGAATACACACACACAGTGTACACACTTCAAAACCAGCAGCTGTAAAGCAACCACAAGCTACAACAGGAGACAGCTGGGGATTTACAGTCGTGATGCTAATGGGCATGTTTTGGAGCTAGGCATCCCCTTTACTGTATCTGGTCACAGCCGTCAGTTTCAGTGAATAAAATCTCTTCTTCTTTTTAAATGATGCCACAAACATTTACCTGTCAGAAAGGATTTCTGTGATCTGGGGCTCCACATTTTCCAGCGGTAAAAGTCAGTCTCCCCTGCTCCCCACACGTGACCGGATAGTCTCATCAGAGGCAGTTTGTACAGAGAGAAAAATACAATTGCTCCCCCATCCCCCTCCTCCCCCACCCCCAGTTTGACCTGGGAATGTTTTCCATGCTGCAGACCCACAGCACTGGGAAGAAGGGGGAGGGGGCACAGGGAGGAGATATTTGCCACATTCCCCTTAGAGCAGCTCTGAGCACAAAGCCCACTGAGCAGCTAGACACCGTGGCTCCGGGGGCGACCACACGCAGGGGGCTGCCTAATGTTACACATCCTGGATTCCCCCCACAGCAGCGCTCCCCGGGCTTGGGAACAGAAATGCTGCTGTGTGCTCTATGCACAGCCTGGCATCAGCTCCCGAGTCCTCGAGGGCCTGACTCGTATTCAAATGGCAGACGCACCTGGGACCACGTGGCCAAGGAGCGTCACTGCATCGACAGCCAATGATGTCAGTAAGACGCTGTCGCTGCAGTGTGAGGAGACAAGACACACACGCACACCCAAGTGGGTGTCATCTAGCCAGGCCATTCTGCCCTTAATTTAAAGCAACCGCATTAAAAGCCAACAAGAAAGAACTGGGTGTGTTTAGCCTGGAGAAGAGAAGACTGAGGGGGAACAGTAGAACAGTTCTCAAGTACAGAAAAGGTTGTTATGAGGAGGGGGAGGTAAATGGTTCTCGTTAACCTCGGAGGGGCTAGATGGCCTCTCCAGGTCCCTCCAGTCCCACGATTCTCTAGGGATGTTTTCAATACTATAGCAGTGGGGGCTCACCGTGCCATGTGACAGGGTGTTAACGTGTTTAAGGCGGGGTGATCAGGGCTAGGAGATAAAGACCAGCCTCTGAGGATCTGTCTACACAGCACGCAGATGCCCGCGGCTGGCCCAGTCTGGAGCCTGAGCTCTGGGACCCTCCCACCCCGCAGGGTCCTGGCTCCCGAGCTCCAGCCCAAGCCCAGAAATCTACCCAGCAATGAAGTAGCCCCGCAGTCCGAGTTGGCTGGCATGGGCCCGCCATGGGCATCTAGCTGCTGTGTAGACACACCCTGAGTGGCAATCCAGTCTGTTGGCCTGATGTGACATCCTGGCCCTTAACAGAGCCAGAGCCTGGCAGTGGGAAGTGTCCCTCCCTAAGCACAGGAGGAGCCGTGGGAATGCACTGCTCCCTTCCCTTCCAAGGGCTGAGACACAACACAGCATGAGGTGCCAACCTCCAGGGGAGGGGGGACGGGATCAGTCATTACGTGGCTGCCTGGGGGACAGAAAACTGAGCCTGGGGGTTCTTCGGCTACCACATAAAGATCTAACAAGAGCCATGGCTGGAAGCGGGAGCCAGATACATTCAGACTAGAAACAAGGGGCAGTTTTTTAACAGGGAGGTTAATTAACCGCTGGAGTAACTGGCCGCGGGCTGCCATGGATTCTCCAGCACTGACTTTTTAAATCAAGCCTGGATGTTTTTCTACAGACCGTCTCTGTCCAAACAGGAATTCGCTCACTGTGCAGTGCAGGTGGCCAGACCAGATGGCCCCGGGGGTCCCTTCTGGCCGTGTGGTCTATGAGTGAACCTGCATTGTAGAAAAGGCCAGTGTGCAGCGCAGTCTTCAGCTGCTCTAGAAATGTTTCTACGGGAGGAGATTTGGGGCTTGCCTCTGGGGCTGGGAGCATGCGCTGCAGCTGTCCCCTCTGGCAGAGTGGTTGGAAGGTTCTGGTTAGAGGCTGATAAGCCACAGAAACTAACAGCAAGAGGCCTTGCTAGGAGCCGTGTGAGCACAAAGCGAAGCAGCATGCAGCGCAGCCCCTGGCAGGGTTTGTACCACTGGCTCCAGGCATGTGCCTGCCCACAGCTGGCCGGTGCCAGAGCTGTGACTCGGGCTGCGGGGCTGTCTCACGGTGGTGTAGACGTTTGAGCTCAGGCTGGAGCCCGGGCTCTAGGACCCTGCGAAGTGGGAGGTCCCAGAGCCCAGATGTCCACACCGCAGTTTTTCAGCTCCCAGCCCAAGCCCTGGAGCCTGAATCAGCTAACCCAGGCCAGCCGCAGGGGTTTTCTCTCTGTGCACACGTACCCTTAGAGCACAAAGGAGGGCAAGAGCCCAGAGCACGGAGTCCCACTGTCCTTGCACAACATGACTTTTGGTAACGACTTCCCAATATCAGGGAAGGCGAGGGTCCGGTTTCTGCCCTGCCCAGTTAAAACAGGCTAGTGCTGGGGGCAGGGGCGGGGGGCAAGCACTGCATTCTAGCTTTTTCCACTTCAACAGCATGTTCTAACCTCGATGATGTGGGTTTAACTAGAGTAGGAAATGCAAATGTTGCATCAGCACCACAATTCGGTCATCCAGCAGAGAGACTGAAGGGTGGGAGGCTTCCCAGAAGGGTCAGAAAGGGAGCAGGTGCAGTTCTAGAAAGTGAACAAACAGAATAAACCCCCCCCCCATTAGCCAGCTGCATGGGCCTGTCTCTACAGGAGCTGGCGAGATTGCCCTGCACAGAGTGAACTACTGGTCAGGAGAACAGAAGTAACTGAGGCTACGTCCTCACTACAGGGGGAGGGGGGTGTGTGTCGATTTAAGATATGCAAATTCAGCTACGCGAATAGCGTAGCTGAATTCGACGTATCAGAGCCGACTTACCCTGCTGTGAGGACGGCGGCAAATCGATCTCCGCGGCTCCCCCGTCGACGGCGCTTACTCCCACCTCCGCTGGTGGAGTACAAGCGTCGATTCGGGGATCGATTGTCGCGTCCCGACGAGACGCGATAATTCGATCCCCGAGAGATCGATTTCTACCCGCCGATTCAGGCGGGTAGTGTAGACGTAGCCTTAGAGCAGTGGTTCCCAAACTGGGGTTCGTGAACCCCTGGGGGTGCGCGAAATGTTACAGGGGGTTCTCAGGAAAAAATTCCCTAATGGCGGACAGAACTGTCCCTAGGGATCTTGGGCAGCACAGGGCCAGCAGCCCAGAGCCCCTGGACTTCCAAGAGCTAAGCAGCTCAAAGCAAGCCTATCTATCACACTGAGGAGATTTAAACTTCAAGACTCCTTATAAGAAATGGAAAGGGAGGTGGATATTTTTTGATATTTTTAAAATTAAATAGGCAGCTAGGATTGTTTTTTAAATTATTATGAAGAACAAGTTTAAGCTTTGTTGTAACGTGTGTTGTTTGCCTGGACTGCTCAAGACCTGAGTGCTTGTGTAGGAGGAACTCTTTGAGTTGGCTTCTTAAATACCTTCATGCTGTTTCACATCTGATACTCCTTGATGAAACATAGGAGCCTTGTCTTATAACAGGCTTATTCAAAGTGATACAGGCTATGAAAGTGAGATCTTGGAAGAGTGTTGCCATTTTCATAATATAATAAAAAAAACTGTAATGATTAATAATAATAATGAATAGTGTGTAATAAAGTGTCTCATAAAAACAAATTTTATATTACTAAGATCACGGCTTTTATAATTTATATTCAGGTAAAGGAGAAAATCCCTGAAATATTCATTTTTTAGGAGGGGGTTCACGAGACTTGACATTTTAGCGAAAGGGGTTCACAGGTTCTTAAAGTTTGGGAACCACTGCCTTAGAGGGAAGGCACTGGGGTTATGCTAAATGACTAGACCAGGAGGGGGCCTCCGCTGCTTCTGCATGATTAGCCTGCCCCAGCACTCATGGCAGCCCTTCCATTGATTTCAGTGGGCCTTGGATATACTGCAAGCAGCGAGTCAGGAGAGCGATTCTCCCCCAGTCTGTAACCGAGCTGGGACGCAGCATCCGCACCACATGCGTGGATGAGTGGCCTGGACCGGACAGAGTCAGAAGCGAGAAATGGCCCAAACCAGCCAAGCGTTCACATTGCTGCTGACACTAGCTCTTTAGCAAGCCCTGGAGTTACAAAAGCTGCCCCCACCCCGGTAAATGCAGCGAGTCACTTGAAAGCATTGACTGGAGCAGGAATGTGCGCCTACCTTTCAATCAAGGTGACACGGACACGTCATGCCAGTGATCCCCCGGGGACATGGTTTGCTTTGTAAATCCTCCCTTTGCACCTGAGGAGCAGTACAGCCCGTCACGCTGTCCAGTCCTGGCGCTAGAGTCCTGCCAGTGGACATGGCTACAAAGCCTGCTCTCCCGTCTCAGCGGGCTCCTGCTTTGCCATACGGGCCCAGGGCCAGCTGCAGCCGAGAGGTGCCCAAGGCACAGAACAGCAGTGGGGTGTTCTCTGGACCAGGCTCAGACAGTGACAGTCCCAGGGGGTGTTTGTGGTCAGGCATGGACAGCAGGTTACATCAGGAGAATTTTTCACGGGTGTCTTTCTTGTGGCGTCTAGGCAGCATAATTTGCCCTAATGGAACCAATGTATAATGTAAGTACAATGCAGCTACGCAGTGATTGCTCTGATGGCTGCGCTCCCTTCAGTTCAAGTATTCCTCAGTTCATGGTGTACTGCACAGAGCTGAGACAGATACTTTATACAAAGCACTCCGTATGAAAATCAAATGTTTACAACTGCTATAGCCCTGTGACACGCATGATTTGCCGTGCACACACCCCACCCCCTCGCCCCGGCCAGACCCATTCCTGCCACGGATCAGTGTGTGAATTCTCACACATAGTCCTGGAGCTAAACCACCACTGCCCGCGGTGCCTATGTGAGGAAGCAGCCGCCAGGCGTCTAACGCTTACTCCAAACTGGGACTTGAAAGGAACATAGCAGGGGAGGTTTCTTATCCCCACATGCTCATCACCCAGAAACAGTGATACGACTCGCTGCCAGAAGGTCAATGCAGAGGCAGACACAGGTGGATTTGGCCAAGACAAAACCAAACCAAACCAAAGCACACAAACAGTTGTCCGGGGCGAAGGTGGCTGGAGAGCCTGGTTTGCCAGACAGACACTAGCAAGGATATTCTAGGTTCTGTGGGGGAAATTCAGCTCTGTGCAGAGAGGCAGGAGGCCTGTGCATCCTGGGACTTAAGTGGCCCAAAGGACTTGGACTGGCCTTCTGCACAGAGGTGAATTTCACCCTCCCAGAACAATTCCCTTGTGCAAGGAGCCTTGGACAGTATTTGGTCCTGCCATGAGGGCAGGGGACTGGACTCGATGACCTCTCGAGGTCTCTTCCAGTCCTAGAATCTATGAATCACCAATGCACTCTCAACAGCGTACCACATGGTAGCAAACATCCATTCACTCTCACACGATAGCAACAGATTCATCAACTGATTCATGCCATCTGCTTCAGATGCAAAATTCCCTTGGGGACAGCTTTCCTTCTGTGGCGATTCCCTTTGGGGAGGGCTTTGCTTCCGGGGAGTGACAAGGCGCCATGCTCTGGAGGGGAGAGGACCCAGTGTACAGACGGGGTTAATGTCAACAGGAACACTCTGGTTTAGGCATCTGCAGTTTCATCAAGGCTTTATTAAAAATTTAAATCACAAATTCCAGCATTCACCAGGGAAGAGTTGCTTTCCTACCAATTACAGTTAATAGAAGAAAATTAATGTACCAATTAATATGGCTGCTTTTAAAACTCAGTCTAATATGTTAAATACTGTTCCTGCCTCTATAAATGCAGCGAAATTACACAGTGATCAGGATAGGAGCTAATAAAGTTTTGCTTCTCTGTACTTAAACTATGTGGCATCACTGACTTAAGGCACAGGAAAAAGGAGATTATTTAACATGTTAAGGTTTGTAAGACTCATAAATCATTTCATACATGCCATGTTTGTTGAAAAGGATAGAATACATTCAATTTTACAGTATATTAAACTTCATCTAATTTGAACGTAAGAACAGACCAGCAAAATAAATGACCAATTTCTGAAGCAGAAATTACCATTTGGCTGCTGCCATTATGAAGCTGCTGGTATTTTATCATGTTCTTAGCATAATATTGCTTGTCTATTGATGCATAGTTATAATGCTAGTCCAAATTAGAAGGCGGTGAAAGAGGAGAGTGCAGAGTTTTTTTTTTTAATAGGCATCATTTGTCAGATGTTATTTCAGAGGTCTTTGCACTGATGATAATATGCAGATTAAAGCAGAAGTAAACAGCAAAGGAAAAAAGAAGGAAAAAGCAAAAAGGGAATGAAAATTGTATACTGTTTTGGCTGCAGCAAGGAAGAGGCAGACAGGTGGACGGGACCCCAGTGGGCACAGATCGCAGTAATTAATCTGGTTTGAAGGGTTTCTGCTGAAAACTCTGTGGTCTTTGACAAAGAGGGAATCCTCCTTTGAATTTCAATGCTGAGTGGAGACCGTGCACATAGAGACACTCCACTTGGGGAGCAGCGCAAACGTGACTGGCTGCGCCCAGCCCCCTTCACAGAGGTGCGGCACACTCTCCGTGCGCAGAGCCCCCCTCTGTACAGCACACAGGCCGCTCGGTGCAAGGAGGCTGGGCTTTGGCATCTCCATGGGCCTCTAGAAAGCTCTGGCCCCTCAGCCTGGGGGTTTTCATCCCTCCACCTGGCAGCAGAGGGGAGCACACAGCAGCTGTGTCCCTGCACAGGGAGCAGAGAGGGTCCGGCAGATCAGGTGGCTTTGCCCCCATGAGACCCAGCATTCCTATGGGGTAAATCCCAGGCCCCCATGGAAGGGTGTACAGGGAACTCTCAGGGGAGCCCTGGAATTTCCAGTCCCCTGAAGCCGGGGCAGGAAGAAACAGGGAGTAGCCCACCTAGGCCATGTGGTAGCCGTTCCTCTAGGAGCCACTCCCCTGGAGTGGGAAGAGTGGATCCAATCACCTGCAGCTCCTCCATGGGCCACCACCTCCGCCATTTGCCTATAACTGCACACAAGCTCGCCCGTCAATCACGCATCACGGCGCTGCCTGTGCAGCAACTCAGGAGCCTCCGAAGGGTTGGGGTTCGGGTCCCGCTGGGTATAAGTTCAGGTGTTTTCCTGAGCAGTCCAGGTCTCAGGAGCCCACCGCTTTGGGCTGGGGAGACTTGGCTCCTTTTCAGAATGTCCTACTCTTCCGATCCCAGCTGGAAAGGGTGTGGAAGCGGGTTTCCAAAGAGAACTGGAAATGAGGTTTGGTTGGGTTCTGCCAGCAGACAAAGTTTTGCAGGGGGGATCCAGCCCCTTTGCCCATTTCGCCTGTGGCGGCAGCTGCAGTTTGCAAGCTATTGTCTCTCAGGGTGAGTTTGTCTTCGGGGCAATTCATCAAGTTCTTGTTTGCTGAAAGCAGAACGGGTTGCCACTGTGAAACCCAATCTGAACCTTTCTCTTCAGCACATGGAAAGGGAACACACCTCCGTTATTGTGCCGGCTTAAACCAAATGAATTGCACACTTCTTAGCTCCCAAAACTGCAAACCTGTGCGCTAGGCTCTAATGTGCTATAACAGATTTCAATTGCTTTCTAACCTTCAGCGCGATGATGTGACATTATACTCCGCTGTCAGCGCTTGCCAGCATGCTCCTACTTTTAGTTCTCCTGTTAAATATGGTCTTTGTTGCGCTTCATTGATCTCTGAGCATATTCTGCTGTTTACAACTTTGATAATCTTTGTGTAATCTTCAGGGGTAATTGAATTCCTACAGACGAAGCTGAATTTTAAACTCCTCACAGATTTAAACATGTTGAAATGCCATGATATGAAAGTCAAACCTGAAGGAAGAGAGAAGCTTGCTCTCAACTTTTGCTACAAACTAGGCCAGGAGGTGAGCTAGTGCCAATGAGGAGGGGAAGTTAGGAGACGCAGCTCAGGCCTTGGCTTGATTCGAGGGGATGCAGGAGGGCCTCCTTCAGGCCTTTCTTCCTCAGGCCAGATGAATGGGCTTTTCTTTGAATGAACCAGAAGTGGCCCTGGGGCCTCGAGTGGAGATGTCTCTGCCGGGCACCTGGAGAGAAGGAACCACTTGCCTCCCCCAGGGAGCGAGATGAGGCAATAGTCAGCCAGCCAGAGGGAAGTCACTGTGGCCCCTTCCTAGGCAGTGCCATGAGGAAGCTGGGATATACCGGGGGAGGCATGAGGGAAGCTAAAAGACCAGCAGAGTCCCAAGCTGGTGACAGCGGCGCTGCTTACAAATGGAGCTTTGCATTTCCACACACACAACCCCCAGGTCGAGTGACGGACGCTATGCAGCAGTCCAAGAAATGCCTGGTGCCGGAGCTTGGACTGCTTCGCTCCGGCTGCTGATTCTGGGGAGGAGGAAGCACCCGCTCATTGGTTCGAGCTGTGGGAGGGAAGATGACAGACATGGCACTGCGCACAGCTGGGGCAAGGAGTCATGGCAGTGTGTCTGCTAATGGCTGCAGTAGCTCAGCCCCAAGACTGACACTTTCCCGTCTCGGGATCCCTGGGAGGATACACTCAGACCTGTCCCCCCTGAGGAAAAAAACCGCTCATTTCTGCTTCTCGTACCTCCTGCCTGGAGCCTCTCCTTGGACATCTCCCAGCAGTAGGGTGACCAGACATCCCGATAAAATATTTAGGCGTTTGTCCCGCGTCCCGACCGATGTTTGTCCCGATATTTTGCACTCCGGTGTTTTGGGGTTGTTGTTTTTTTTGCTCCGCCAGCAACCCCCCGTGTGTCCCGACATTTTCTTCCTCTCATCTGGTCACCCTACCCAGCAGGGACCCACCCCACACTGGTCACAATCCATTTAAAATGCTCCTGCTGGGATTTTAACTCCGACTCGGACACCTCCTCCCACTGCGTCTGCTCGGAATCGTTACACTGGTGTTTTACCAGAAGCCAGATGGATTTTTAAGGCCCTTGACGGACTCTTCTTTCAGCTCGGCCCTTTGGAGGTTTTTAAGGCCCGGCTTGACAAAGCCCTGGCTGGCATGATTTAGTTGGGAATTGGTCCTGCTTTGAGCAGGGGGTGGGACTAGATGACCTCCTGAGGTCCCTTCCAGCCCTGATATTCTATGATTCTATGATTTGCTGATGCCTGGAACCAACTCTGAGCCATCAGCTTCCGCCCACCAGGCAGCAGGCTCGCAGCTCCCACCAGCATTTTTAAAGCCAAGTGTAAGATGGTTTGGACCCGCACTGGGTTATAACAACATACTAAGCACTGAGTGGGTGCTTTGGGGGATGGCTGGCTCCGTGGAGTGGGAAAGGAACATCAAGGCTTTCACGCGGTGAGTCGCCAGTGCTAATTCAGCCTGGCTCAGCCAGCAGTAGCTGAAATTCATTCCCATCCAGCAGCTGTAGCGTGAGATGAGCTGGCAGCTTACTGGGGGTCTCAGTCCAGTCCCTAGTGGATGGATGCAGATCACCAGGGCCACTGACTGCCCCCTGGTTGGCAGCCCCAGCAGAAGCCAAGGACTGTGATGTGTGCGAAGTCTCTGCTCCCATCCAAGGACGAGGCACGTGGGCGGAGGGACACGGGGCCGCTTTCGCTGCTGCCGACAGGGCTCAGATGTCCTGGGCACGTGGGAACGGACGCCTCCCAGCACCATCAACCTGGCACCTTTCACCAGCACTTATCGTCTCTAAAAAGCCGAATCCGAGCGAGGTGCCAAGCGTTGGTCTGGAGGCACTGTGTGAGGGACCGAGCGAGGGGAATATGCTCTCGCAGCCCAGCTCGGCTGCTAAGGCCTCCCACACACACTGCAGTGTGTGAATTAAAAAGCAGAACTATAATGAGACTTTACTTTAAATTCCATAAAAAGTCAAGCTAATCAGCGACTGAACCTGTAATTGATTCTTTTGCTAGTTCAGTACTTAATGCTACATGTGAAGCAATAGGATTTTACAATTCACTAGCACTTCACTTACAGAGAATTAAGCAATAAAAATCCATTCTGAGCACAAACAGTGAGAGGGGAGCCACGCTCGCTAATAAGCGAATGAGCCAATAAAGTGACTCAACGCTCACATCGATCCTTTGTTTTTCAAAATCTCTCTCTCTGCATGATACGGGGAGATGCTTTAATGGACTCCAGCGGGGTCTGAAAACTCCCCCAAACACAAGATTCTGGCATAGGACGAAGTTAATGGAGTCAGAAATGCCAACAGTTAGTGGCTGAATCGAGGTGGGTTGGTGACGAGGTGGGCTCCCCATCACGATGCGGCAGAGCCGTAACTAGGTATTTTTGCGCCTGAGGCAAGAATATAAAATTGCGCCCTCCCACAGGGCCGGCAATTCAGCAGCGGGTCCCTCAGTCCCTCTTGGAGGGAAGGGCTTGCCGCCGAATTGCCGCTGAAGAATGAATGAAGTGGCGGTGGTAGAGCCTGTGATTTTGGGGGGTCTAACTCATGACTTTTGACTGCTTGGGCTGGTAATGTTGCTTCCAAGATGGTCTTTGGTTCCAGTCCAGTTCCAATCCCGAGAGGGACTCACAGGTGAAGAGGGGAGGCAGGTGCTGGATATCAGCAGTGGCCACTAGGGATCATCATGTGTCCTGTGGGAGTTCAGGTTTGCAGGGCAGGATCAGGGGTGGCAGGTTTGTAGAAATTTTGGTGGTGCCCAGAATCCGCCCCCACCCAAACTCCGCCCCCCCACCCGCCCAAGGCTCTGGGAGGGAGTTTGGGTGAGGGAGGAGGTCTGGGATGCAGGCCCTAGGCTGGGGCAGGGGATTGGGGTGCAGGCTCTGGGAGGGGGTGCAGAGGGAAGGAGGCAGGGGTGAGGGCTGTGGGTTGTGGCTGCAGATGAGGGGTTTGGAGTGTGGGGGGGCTCAGGGCGAGAATCAGGGTGAGGGCTCTGTCTGGGGCTGGGAATGGGAGGTTTGGGGCTCTGGAGGGGCTCAGGGATGGGGCAGAGGGTTGGGGTGTGGTGGGTGAGGGCTCTGGCTGGGACTGGGGAGAAGGTGTTTGGGGTGCTGGAGGGGCTCAGGGCTCAGGCAGAGGGTTGAGGGTGCGGTGTGGGGGTGAAAGCTCTGACTGGGGTGTGGGCTCTAGGGTGGGGCAGAGCTGGGGATGAGTTTGGGGTGCAGGCAGGCTGCTCCGGGACAGGGTCCAGAGAGGAGGACTCCCCCCATCCCTTTCCCTGCTTGCAGCAGCGAGCTCTGGGGGAGGGACCCCCCCTTTCCCTCCCCCCCCCAGCAGCACACTCACCCCCACCACTGTCACTGCAGGTGCTCCTAGGGCCTCTCTCAGGTCCAGGAATCTCCCTCACCTCCCCCATGGTGGGTGCTGGGGGGTGCTGCGTGTGCCTCCTCCCCTGCTGTTGCCCCTGACTGTAGCCTCACTGGGGGTGAGGGATGGGGCTGCCTCCTTGCCCAGCATGGGGCAGGAGTGGTGACTGCGGGCAGGGGGGTCCCCTGTGCTGCTGGAGGGTCCCATTGGAAAATGAAAGGGTCTGAGGGGGAAGGGCAGGCTCAGAGTCAGTCTGCCCTGGCAGTGGAGCAGTGGGGCACTAGGACCCTGCGGCAGCAGTTGCTGCTCTGCTCTGGGGCTGGGAAGGGGAGGGGAAGCAAGTCAGGGCCAGGGGAGGCGCGGGGGGGGGGGGGGGCGGCAGGGGGGGCGGGGGGGAGATCACCCAGGTTATAAATATCTCTGTGCCTGCCAGCGGCTTTTTTTTTTTTTCTCCACCACTTTTTGCGCCCCCCCCCCTCGGCTTTGTGCGCCCGAGGCAAGTGCCTCACTCGCTTCGCCCTTGTTACGGCGCTGCGATGCGGGGCAGGATCAAAGCCAAAGGTCCTGGCACTGCCACGCTCAGGAGTGTGCAGTTAGTACAGGGAAGTCCCTGGTATGTGCAGTGAGATCTGCAGAGCCCTGGGGGCCAGTGCGTGGTGCCAGCTAGTGTGAGCATCGGGGCGGGAGGATCAGGAAGCCAGAGAAACATCAGCCCTTTCCCAAAGGTGGGTGCCCCATAATGCCAGAGGCAGGGCTGATGGTAGAGTCCACATATCAGAGTCCGGGAGCCAACCCGCCCGTTCTGCTATCGGCCACATGTCCCCGTCACCAGGCCGGGGGCGCGAAACGTTGTTTTGAGCTGGTAAAAACAGGTCAGTTCTGTGGAAAATTTCAAAAATATTGTTTGTTTCAGTCGTGGGCAAGGTGCATGAAATTTTTCAATGAAAAACTAAGCCCTAAAGGCTGGGGGGAAATAGTTTTTTGAAAACCATTTTTGGTAAAAAAAAAAAAAAAAAAAAAAAAAATTTATCAAAAAAATGGAAAATGTTGATCAAAACAAGAATTTTCCGTGATATTTTGTAAAAAAAAAAAATTTTTGGACCAGAAGCTCTGCTAGTGGTTCTCAGCCCAAACCCCATCCACAATCCCCGGCTCCACCCACAGGCCCAGAGAAACCAGAAGCTGCTGCTGATTGACCAGCACTGAAATAGTTACAGTACTGATATTTACATGGCCATCATTAGGGTTCAGAGTACTGCTCTCCTCCTGTCACTCCCACGCTCACGCGCTGCCATCAGTTGGTCCCCAGAGGAGAGGGCCTTTGCACCATGGTCAGCTCTTCTCAGGGCAGCTGGTGAGCAAACGCTTCTCCACACCCACAGCTGTGCGTGCGACTGCCACCCTTTGTAACAACTGGAGGGCCAGACTTCTAACTGCTTCGCTTTGCAGCCCAGACTGGACTCGGCCACTCGGCTGATTCCCCATCTCTGTCCCACCAGCGCAGGAGTTGGGAGTGAGAGCACAGAGCAGCCTCACAGCTCACAATTGATAAACTGCCAGTGCTTTATAGCTCTCGGCGAAGGGTTATTTCTCCTCCAGGAGCATGGCTAACAGGCCTTTGCTTTATTCGAGGGGATGCAGGCGGGAGCCTATTGCCAAAGATTTGATACTAACCCCAAACAAAAGTGGCGTCAGTTTATTTTCCAGACTCCTCTGGGCCTGCTCACATCACTCAGCAGGTTAGCAAGGCTGTTAGCTGCTCACCAGGGTGCTGGCATCAGTGGGCAGGGATGTGAGACGGGGAGCAGCTGCAGCCCAGGCTAGTGAACGAGGCTGTGGGGAGCAGGAACCCCTCCCTGCTCAGGCACACAGGGGCACTGCTGAGTGTCAGTACACGAAACACGAGAGCCATCTGATTCCCCCAAGTCTCTCAGCTAGCTCGGCCTCCAGACTCCCTGTGTCTCAACTCCCCCGCCTACTTCCCGCATCGTGGAAGCCTGGACCGTGTCCCTCATCTTTCTGACTAACGGACAAGTGGGGCTTGCCCTGGGACTGTCACCTTGCTGGCTAGAATGGGGTGAGCCCCCCCCCCGCACACCAGGCCTCTCCCCAGAGGCCTTATGGCTGCTCTGGAGCTCGCACTGGTTCCAGTCCTAGAGCCTGTGGATGGCAACTATTAGCCAACCCTTATCCGGCCTGGCCCTCAGCATGGGACTGGCTGCTGCGCTCCCCTGCTCAGATCTTGGTAATAACCTCAGGGCCCGTTGTCCTGCTGCTGCTCCTGCTGGACTCTGTCGCTTGGCCGCTTCCCCATCTCACAGAGCCCGTCCCATGGTGAACGAGGCATTGACTCTGCCCTGGCTGAGAACTGGCGCTCACAGAGAGTCATCGTTTAAGGCTCTTCACAAGTCAACACCTAGTTATTTGTGGAGGCAGGGACCTGCGGACTTCGTCCCCCTGCCTGGGCACTCAGCATCCTGGGATGTCCGCCCTGCCCTCGGCCAGCTGATCTAACGAGCTGCGCCTCCATCCAGCTCCTTCCAGTGGGACCCAGCACCAGATCCCCACCGCTCGCAAATTCCAGCTCCAAGCTGCTTCGTGCTCTTCACGTTCCCGTATTGACTGCTCTACTCAGCAGCACTTGCGGGCTCCTATGGAAATTACAGGATAACTGTTCATTAGAGATGAGCCCCAGGGCCAAACGCCTCCCAGCGTGTGCTCCAGATCCAGATCTGAATTCACAGCTGCTCTCCTTCCCTCTGTGTCCTGGGCCAAGCCACGTCTCCACTCCCAGACACCCCACAGACTGTGCAGCTGGCAGCTCGGATCCTGAGACAAGTCTCGTGCCCAGACCTATCCCTGATGGCAATCAGTCTCCTCTCTGCCGTCCTAGTTCGCCAAGGGAACCTGCCTGCGTGTGGCACTTACTGGAACACAGAACTGCTGCACCAGAGGAGACCTACAATCCAGCCAGCCCAGCTCCCTGCCCGCCGGCCGCAGCCATGCATTTGTCTAGCTCCTCGTAACTGCAGATGTTTGTGTCAGGGGAAGTTGCTGGTGTGAGTTGCACAGCGGGTGTGTAGCCATGGCAATGTTTTTCTGTGTGCAATAGGAGACATACAAGACTTGCAAAGGGTGCCTCTGTTGTGCTTTGTTTGTGCAAAGTGCTCTTAGCTTCCTCTAGTCTAGGTGAGCCTGGGTGATATCTGAGTTACCGTGAGAAGCAGCCGCATCCATGGCCGGCAGCTCTCAGAGCAGGTTACGATTAAGGCATTTGGAGAAAACTCCTTCTGGCTGCATGGGGAGGGGGATTGTGAGCTGTTCCAAACTGGCAGCTCCCCGGGGGATAACCAAGGAAGGGTGGGCTGGGACTCCCTGGGTGGCCTCTTCACAGCTAGGCCTGTTCTCTCACTTCCAGGATACGGCTCTTGCCATCCCATGGGAAGCTGCATCTAGAAGCATAGGCGTGAGCTGCCCTAGGACTGGTTCCACCGCAGCAGCCCATGCAGACATGGCTGTTATTAACAAAGGCCGGGAGGGCCCTCTGCCAATCTGCCATGCTGCCAATCATGTGACCGGGGCTCCCCGCCCCCCGTATCTGGGATCCTCCTCTCAGCGGGGTTTCCGCTGGGACTGACGGACTGCTCCCCTCCCCCGCCCGTTTCAGATCTTTGGTGGGGTGTTCAGCGCTCCGCTGGTTATTTATTAGGTGTCGCTTTGCAAACGGTCTGTGCTGGGCCCTGCGCAGCTTGGCCTGGGGCGGCACTTCAGAGATACAATTATTATGGGAACCTACAGGAGCCTCAAAGGGAATCAGAGCTCAGGTGGGGTGTGTCACGAGCTGATCCTGCCACTGGAGACAGCAACATCCTTCCCCACGTATAGCACGTGGCAGGGTGAAATCTCACTTGGACTGTAAGATCCTGGGGCAGGGACCTGATCATTTTCGTTGCCCTCCGCTGGACTCTCTCCAATTTGTCCACATCCCTTCTGCAGTGGGGGGCCCAAAACTGGACGCAATACTCCAGGTGTGGCCTCACCAGTGCCGAATAGAGGGGAATAATCACTTCCCTCGATCTGCTGCCAATGCTCCTACTAATGCAGCCCAATACGCTGTTGGCCTTCTTGGCAACAAGGGCACACTGTCGACTCACACGCAGCTTCTCATCCACCGTAATCCCCAGGTCCTTTTCTGCAGAACTGCTGCCTAGCCAGTCGGTCCCCAGCCTGCATCTCTCTCTAGGTTCTTATATGGCCCCTAGGATCGGAGCACCGGGCCATGACCTTGCATCTACCTCAGTTTCACCAATCGGATTCTGAATCCAAGTGATCTCATATTAAGCGTATGCGAAGTGAGCTGCTATTACACTGCTCCTCACCAAGCACTGTGTGGTACCGTAAGAAGCTGCTGAGTTCTGTTGTGATACTTGGGCCTACGAATTCACTCTAATTATGAGCTCAACTATAGAAAGGATGTGAAAGTTCATTAGACGTCCCAGTAAAAGCAAGTGTTGATGAGAAAAGGTACAAAAGGGAGACAGAAAAACCGAATTAGTCTAAACAAAGAGGCCCACTGCTGTAACTCAAGGACTGCGTTTAGATCCGGCTTGGTGAACAGGAAAATGAGGATCCGGAAATCAGTGAGCAAAAACTGTTGTGTTGGAAACTCAGCCTAATTGGTGGACAAAATCATGAGGGGCTGGGCTGTCCCCCCACCACTCCCTTTGTGGGTCCCGAAAGAAAGAGACTGAGGGGAAAAGAGAAAAGAACAGACGGAGGCTAGTGGAGCGAGCTTCACCATCATGGCTGCCACCCCCACCTTCTCCTGGGACCCCAGGCCTTCGTCATCCTGATCCTGAGCCATGTCCTGGCCAGACCAGGCCAGCAAGGGGGATGCCGCCCCCGTGCCCGCTCCAGCTGAATCCCAACCCCCACCTGAGATGTAATGAGATCAGGCTCACAGCAGCCACAGCTCAGCTCCAGCCCTTCTCAGCTACCCTGTCGTTCCCCCAGAAGGGCAGTTATTGTCGGCTTTGATACCGCCTAAGAGACTGTCAAACAAGGGGGGGAGGGGATCCTTCTAAAAACTCTCCCCAGCTAAAGGGAAGGGAACCAGGGAGGGTGTTAAAATGAAAGTCTTCGTTAATACTTTACATTTCCAGTGCTTCAACGGTGCCTAAGCTAGAGTGCTTAAGGAACTCGCTGAAACAGTCTTGGAACCATTAACAATAATCTTTGAGAACTCCTGGAGGATGAGTGAGATCCCGGAGGCCTGGAGAAGGGCAAACCGTACCTATTTTTAAAGGGGTGGGGGAAAGAGGACCCAGGGAATTACAGACTGGTCAGCCTAATGTCGATACCTGGAAAGAAACTGGAACAAATTATTAAACAATCAGTTTGTAAGCACCTAGAGGATAATAGGGTTATACGTAATAGCCAATGTGGATTTGTCAAAAAACTTGATTTCCTTCTTAGACAGGGTTACTGGCTTAGTGGAGGGGGAAGCTGTAGACATGATATATCTCAATTTTAGTAAGGCTTTTGACACAGTCCCACATGACATCCTCATAAGCAAACCAGGGAAATGTAGTCTAGATGAAATTACTATAAGGTGGGGGCATAACTGGTTAGAAGACCCTACACAAACTGGGGAACATATCTAGGGGGACCCCAACGGGGTTTGTCTTGGGTCCAGCACTATTCAATATTTTCATTAATAACTTGAATAATGGAGTGGAGCGGATCCTTATAAAATTTGTGGGTAACACCAGCCTGAGGGAGGTTGCTAGCACTTTGGAGGACAGGATTAGAATTCAAGATGACCTTGACAAATTGTAGAATTGGTCTGAAATCAACAAGATGTAATTCAATAAAGACAAGGGCAAAGTACCTTTCTTAGAAAGGGAAAAATCAAATGTACAGCTACAAAATGTGGAATAACTGGCTCAGAGGTAGGATGCTGACAAGGTTCTGGGGGTTATAGTGGATCACAAATTGAATATAAATCAACAATGTGATGCTGTTGTGAAAAAGGCTAATATCATTCTGGGGTCTATTAACAGGAGCATTGTATATTAAACATAGGAGGTAATCGTCCCGCTCTACTTCGCACTGGTGAGGCCTCAACTGGAGTACTGTGTCCAGTTCTGGGCGCCACACTTTAAGAAGGATGTGGACAATTTGTCCAGAAGAGAGCAACAAAAAACAGTGTAAAAGGTTTGGAAAACCTGACTAATAAAGGAAAGGTTAAAGGAAAAACTGGACACGTTTAGCCTTGAGAAAAGAGGGCCAGAGGGGAGAACCTGACAGGGGCCGTTATAGAGAGGACGGTAACCAATTGTTCTCCATGTCCAGTGAAGGTAGGACAAGAACTGATCAACTTAATCTGCAACAAGGGACATTTCAGTTAGATATTAGGAAACACTTTCTACTTCTCAGGGGTAGTGAAGCTCTGGAACAGACTCCAGGGGAGGTTGGGGAATCCCATCATTGGAGATTTTTATAAACGGGCCGGACAAGGATGGTCTAGGGTCACTTGGTCTTGCCTCAGCACAGGGAGCTGCGCTAGATGTCCTGTCAGGTCCTGGCAGCCCTACGTGTCTATTATTCTCTGACGAGACATCAGGGGAAGAATCCAAGGTTGGCAGGGCTAAGGACAATAAAGTCTACATGGTTTTATGAAAAATAGATCTTGTCACATAAAACTGATTTCATTCTTTGAGGAGATTACAAGTCTGATTGATAAAAGTTCACTGTATGGAGAGAATAGACTTTTGTAAGGCATTTGATTTACAACGTTCTATTCAACCACACACCATTCCATGAGAGATGAGCATTATACACTATCAACAGAGCACATGTTAAACGGAGGAAGAACCAGCTAAATGATGGATCTCAACGGCTAGTTCTCAGTGGGGAATCATCCATTAAGGGGGGGATGTTTCTAAGGGGGTTTCGCAGGGATCAGTAGTAGGCCGGATACTATTCACCATTCCCAGTAGTGATCTGGAAGTACATACAAATTACTGCTGATAAAACTCATGGGTGGCCCAGAGATTGGCAAAGGGGTTTATAATGCTGAGTGTAACAGTCACACAGAGCAATCCGGATCGCCTGGTGAGCCGGGCCCATTCAAATGAAATGTGTTCAGTGCAGCCATATGCAAAGTTACACAGCGGGGGCCAAGGAATGCAGGCCATACCTGGGGGGGGGGGCTGTGTGCTGGGAAGCAGGGACTCTTTGAAGGATATTGAGGTCATAGTGGACAAGCGCGATGCTGTGCCAAAGGGCTACTGTGACCCCTGGAGGTATGAACAGGGGAGTAGCGGGTACAAGAAAGGAGGTGATTTGACCTCTGTATACGCCATTGGTGAGACTGATACTGAACACGGTGCGCAATTCTGGTGGCCATAGTTTAAAAGGGATGTTGAAAAATTGAAGAGGGGGCAGAGAAGAGCCATAAAAATGATTCAAGGGCAGGAAAAAATGCCTGACAGCGGGAGCCTCAGTTTGTGCAGTTTCTCAGAAAGAAGACCGAAGTGACTGGATTACAGTGTATAAATTCCTTCCTGGGGAGAAATCACTGAGCACCAAGTGTCTAGCAGAGAAAGGCCGAACAAGAACCAATGGCTGGAAGCTAAAGCCAGGCAATTCCAATTAGAAATTTAGCACACATCGAACAAGCTCCCAAGGGAAGTGATGGATTCTCCATTTCTTGGAGTCTCCAAATCCAAACTGGAGGCCTTTCTGGGAGAGATGCTTTAGCTAACCCCAGGGATTGGGCTCAACACAGGGGGATGTGGGTGACATTTAATGGCCTGGGCTATCCAGGAGGTCAGTCTACTCAGTGTTTCTCAACCTGTTTGATACCAGGGACCAGCTTGCTGCCTTCCTAACCTGTGCAGGGAGATCTCACGGACCAGTCGTTGGGAAACACTGAACTAGAGGATCTAATGGTCCTTTCTGGCCTTAACCTATGAATCTATGTAAGCTACACAAAGGCGTTTCTCTTTCCTTTTCAGCCCTAGAGAAAAGGGTCTGAAATTCCTCGCTAATATCGTCCTTTACAGTACAGCCAACCCCAAATGTTCAAAAATCAGGAGTCAGGCTCACCCAAAATCATGAGATTGTCTTTAAAGTCATGAGATTATGTAAAAATCCTAGATTTGGGGGTCTTTTTATTTGCCTTCTGCCTTTTGAGCCTTTAGGGTGCACTGGGGTCACATTTTGAAGCTCTCTCCATAGCCACGAGGACTAGAAACTCACTTTTTCTTTAAGAACGAAGGCTGAAATCATAACACAACCACCTGACTCCAGGACTGGGGCTTTAAGGAAAACAATATTATCATGAGAGTTGGCAACGCTGCCTTTACAAACAGAGCTTGTAGCCAGGATCGCTCGTCCATTATGCCACTTGGTTATTTATTTGGATTTCTTAATACAATGTGTCTGTCCTTGCACCACTACCCTCCCCTCCCCCCTCACACAAGCTCATTAACAAATTTTAGGAAATAAGCCAGTGGCAGAATATGAGCTTTGAGGTATACATGTCAGATATGCCCAGAATGTATATTGGTAATAGATTACTACAGGGCACCCTCTGCTTCCCTAATCAGGAAGCAATCAACTCCCCCTACTCTCCTCTCTCATGCACATTTCAAACTTCAGCCTCCTCTTGGAGCTAAAAACATTGGGAATCAATACGCCCATGCCAGTAGGGGAACATCTTGTCTCAGGAGGTTCAGCTAAGCTAGAGTTGAACTACACCATTCCCAGGAAAGGAAAGCTCTGATGCTTGACACTTTCAAATTATTGTTAAACCTTTAGACAGGAACGTCTCATGATCTGCATGTGGAGAGAATTTTTGTCTGGCTACACAAATTAAGAGCCAGGGATGAGACTGGAAAATGTAAATTTAAACCAGCTCACAATGGCTAGCTATATGACCCAACAAGCTGAAAGTTCTGGAGGTTAAACTTCCTGATACCCTAGGAAGTGCAATATATATCTTTGGCCTCAAAAGAAAGTATACATTTGTCTGCCTTATGAATCATATCTGTACCCATCTACATGTGAATTATCTGCCTTGCTTCTCCATTGGAATGTCTCATATCTTATGGTAAACCCTGAAAAGTGTGAAATGAAAAATATTAGGTATAGTCTGTACATTCTTTGATTATGTCTACTACATTTAGGAGACTAAGACTTTCTAAATTATTATTGCACTATAGAAGTCGCATGACTCGTATGGCACAGAAAGAGTTGGAATATTACCTGGGACAAAGAACTGGAAGGGACCTCCTGGGTCCCTGAGTATTGAAAGATACAGTCACCCAGCCAGGGTGTAACTTTGGAGTATAAGGAGAAATTGCTTAAAAAGGGGGATTCGAATGAATAGTAATACAGAATCACAGAACCATAGGGCTAGAAGGGACCACAAGGGTCATCTAGTCTAACCCCCTGCCAAGATGCAGAATTTGTTGTGTCTAAACCAGAAGTACAATCCTTAGAAAGGTTTCAGAGCGGTAGCCGTGTGAGTCTGTATCAGCAAAAAGAACGAGGAGTCCTTGTGGACTCAAACATAAGAAGCCTCCGATAAGAAAAGGACCGAGGAAATGTGTTATACACCGACACCATCTACTGGATCCTCTCAGAAGCAGCAAAGAAAACTAAGCTGAAACCCGAGCACCCAGATTGGCCAGTGCCAATAGAAAATAAGAGAATTCCCTTCCTCCAAGGGACCCAGAAACAGAGTATGTAAACCTGAGGCCACCGAGCGGAGACCAGAGTTTGTGAAGCCCTGCAGACAAGACAGCCTCCCCCCTCCTCCCGAGTTACAGGACTAAGAAGGGCAGAGATTTCATAGATTCTATTTCTCTTTCTGTTCTTTAATATAAATAACACATTATCCTGTTGAGCCTACACTTTCTAGTGAGACGTCAAGTAAGCATATTTTGGAATTTAACTAATGCTATGTGTGTGTTCTTTGTAAACCCGACCAGAGTGGCCTGAGAGAGACTTAATAACTTGAAGCAATTGCTTTTGATATTTTAAAACTTGTCCCTTATGCCAAATAATTCCAGTTGCAGGGACCACACGCTTGATGATTATCAGTAAATGTAATAAGAAATCTTGGCAATTTGTATTGTTCCTTGATATGACTGCAGGATCCCCACGCTGGTCGTGGTTAATCACTTACCAGACTGCCTGTGTATTTTGTGTTCAGTACGTGCAGAGAACATGGGTTGTATCTACACTTGACTGATGAACTGTCGACCGTTTACTTACGTCATTCTGGGTGAATTAATAAACGTCTTGATTGCACAGAATAACGAAGTGTCCCGATCTGAGAAATCCCAGCCAAAGGACAGGTTGACCTGAGAAGAACCTAGAGTTCAGTTATTAAGGTAACGCTCCTGGACTCATTTAAAAGGGGATATCCTCATTAAATTCCATCACAATATTGGCTACAGCATTTAGCACACTGGCAAATCTAGTTAGTTAGATTTCAGCTTTAAAATCTAGCTGGCACCTCAGCAAGTTCATAAAATGGGCCCTTTTCTATTGACACTTCCCTCCAAACCTGGGCCCGTGGCTCTTAAGGGGCCATGCCAGAGGTTTGAAAAGGTTTCATGATGCTTCTGTGTCTCCTTGTTCTGCCTGGGACTGGAAGCAAGAGAGTTGAAATGACCTCAGAGGCCGTTCTTGTGGCATTTCTGGCCCAACAGGAAGGCAGGGGACTGGGCATCTGGCAGGAAAAACCTTCCCTCACCAGGATCCCAGACCTCCAGGTACAGACAGTTTGGAGACACATTGGTATTCGTCCAAACTGAATCTCTGGAACACCTGGAGGTTCAACCCCCGCTGCTATAGGCACCGACTCGGTGGGTGCTCCAGAGCTGAAGCACCCATGGGGAAAAAGTGTGGGGTGCTGAGAACCCACTGGCAACCCCCCCATCAGCTCCTCTCTTCCCCCAAGCGCCTCCCGCCCACTGGCAGCCCCACTGATCAGCTCTCCCCCCTCTCTCCCGTTTCGCGGCGTGCGGGAAGCTCGGGGGGAGGGAGGAGGAGCGAGGGCATGGCATGCTTTGGGCAGGGGGCAGACCAGGGCGGGAAGAGGCAGGATGCAGGCAGGGGCTTGGGAGAAAGGGTGAGGTGGGGGCGGGAAGAGGCAGAGCAGGGGTGGGGCCTGGGACAGAGCCAGGGGTCGAGCACTCCCCCGGCACATTGGAAAGTTGTCACCTGTGCCCTTTGCTACCAGCCTTCTCCACCAAATCCAAGACTCAGGACAGGAATAAGAGTCTTAGGAGCTTTGAGTCTTTGTCCCAACTGCACTCAGAATTCCTCTGAGGACATTTCCCCCACAGCACGGAACACCTGATCGGAGAGGTTCTCGCTAAGGCCTAGAGCCGTCAACCATGAAATTATATGACTCTACCTTGACCTCAGTTTTTCTGCAGTTAATGTCTCTGGCAGAATATAAACTGCCGCTCAGGGCTGTTTTTCTGACTCAGCCAGTCACTAGGAAATTTACAAAATCTCAGAATGTTTCTTGGGTGCCTTTATCAGACATCTTCTCCCCTAGCTCAGACCCTCAGTCAGCAGAGCAGCTTCACAGCCAGGCACAGGTGCTGGCTCACCAGAGCAGCTCTGAAATATCACTTCCTCGTCCCATCTTTGCTTGCATCTCGGGGCTTGGAGAGGTGCATGAAGATCTCTCTGCAGAGTCCTGGGAAAAGCCCAGCTCCACCCCCCAACCCAATACCGCTGTTCAGGACACACAGAGCACAGCATCGTTCCCGGCTCCCTCCTCCACTCCAAAGAGCTTTGACCCGGCTGCCCCGAGGACCACAGCAGAAGTGCCCTTGGTGTCAGTGGGAGAAGGATGGGAGAGCCCAATGGAAACTGGCTACACGTCTCTGGCCAGCTGGGATAGTGTGAGCGGCTGCTTGGTGGAGCTCTGTTCCCAGTGACCCAGGAAGGGGGGCAGGGTTTGGATAATAACCTCAGCCTGGGCTGCTGGAGATACTGTCCTTATAAGGCCTTTTCCTGTAGCCATATTAGGAGAGCAGCAGCCATGAGCCGAGAAGCAGGAAGTCACATTCCATCTAAATTACATTAAAACAATGTCAGATCGGGCTGTTAAGAAGGAGACCCCGTCCTAATAGCACCCGCCGTCACCAGATACAGAAACAGATCTTACGCTGGTTAAAGAAAACGTAGTTTGATAGCATCTGTCTGGCAAGAAACCACTTCTCAATAGTTGTGGTTGTGAAATCCTCATTTCTTTATTATTTTATCTTTATGGTCCCCACTTCCCTATTGTTTGTCTGTATGATCTCTGTCTGGTTCTTTGATTGTATCTGTCTGTTACATAGTTAATTTTGCTAGGTGTAAATTAATTAAGGTGGTGGGATGATTAGGTTAGAGAATTTTGTTACAATATGTTAGGATTGGTTAGTAAAATTTTAGTAAAATGATTGGTTAAGGTGCAGGTAAGCAGGACTCAAGTTTCACTCTATAAACTGGGATCCAAAAGGAAGTTTTTGGGAACCAACTCCAGGATAAAACCCCAAGATCAGAGTTGCCAGACCTCAGCACTCTGCCAATGACACCCTGCAGAAACTGGCGTTCCCCAGATGACCTGATCCTGACTGGCCATCAAGAAAAGTTCGTCTGTCTTATTGGGAGTGGTGAGTGCTGTATGTGTAGCGTGTGCAGTCTGTTTTGGTGATTGTTAAGAAATAGAGGTTAAGTAGGATATTACTGTGTGAGGTTCTTTCACTGGTAAAAGACCCCAGAAACCCGCAAAAGATTAACCCCTGCGTCCACAGGGAAAGGGTGTTTGCTCTGAGTCCACAGGAAAAGGGTGTTTGCTCTGAGTCCACAGGGAATGGGTGTTTACCCAGAGCCCAGAGGAGTAGAGCCTGGAGCCCACGGAGGGGTAAAGTTCAGTGCCTTTCGTCTGGAGCCCTCGGAACTAGGTAGAGGTGGGTGCCCTAGAGCGTGCAAGTGACAGAGAATTTTGCACTGGGATTGTTACCCAGTCCCTCTTCCCCAGGTTCTGTCTCCGGTGGCTCCAGTCAGGGAGCCTTATGGTGTCAGTAGCCTCTAAAAATCCCCCCCAAAAAGCTGGCCAGCACTGTTCACACACCTGTCGGAACACCGGGCCATCCCCACATTCACTCACAACCTTAGCATCTGGCCCGCCCCCAAAGTTAATGCAGCCGCTCAGGAGTTGCCTGAGTGCTGCCCCCCTGCCCCCGTCACCTTCTTTGCTCCAGAAGGATTTTATTTGTAACAGCCATTTGCACCATTTAAAACATGTACTTGTTACTGCGTGTATTACATGGATGATAAGGCCATTGGGAGAAACTAAATGTATTCTTTGCATTGGTCTTCATCGGAGAGGATGTGAGGAAGATTCCCAAACCTGAGCCATTCTTTTTAGGTGACAAATCTGAGGAACTGTCCCAGACTGAGGTGTCAGGAGAGGAGGTTTTGGAACAAACTGATAAATTAACCAGTAATAAGTCACCAGGACCCGATGGTATTCACACAAGAGCTCTGAAGGAACTCAAATGTGAAATTGCAGAACTACTAACTGTGGTATGTAAACTATTGCTTAAATCAGCGTCTGGACCAGATGACAGGAGGAGAACTAATGTGACATCAATTTTCTAAAAAGTCTCCAGGGCCAATCCCGGCAATTACAGGTCTGTAAGCCTAACTTCAGTACCGGGCAAATGGGTTGAAATGCTGTAAAGAACAGAATTATCAGACACAAACGAACACGATTTGTTGGGGAAGAGTCACCATGGCTTTTGTAAAGGTTAAATCATGCCTCGCCAATCTATGAGAATTTTTTGAGGGAGTCACCAAACATGTGGACAAGGGTGATTCAGTGGATATGGCGTATTTAGATTTTCATAAAGTCTTTGACAAGGTCCCTCACCAAAGGCTCTTAAGCAAAGTGAGCTGTTATTGAATAAGAGGGAAGGTTCTCTCATGGATTGGTAACTGGTTAAAAGACAGGAAACAAAGGGTAGGAATAAATGGTCAGTTTTCAGAATGGAGAGAGGTAAATAGTGGTGTCCCACAAAGGTCTGTACTGGGACCAGTCCTATTGAACATATTCATAAATGGTCTGGAAAAAGGGGTAAACAGTGAGGTGGCAAATTTTTCAGCTGATAGAAAACTACTCAGGATAGTTAAGTCCAAAGCAGACTGTGAAGAGCCACAACGGGATTGCACAAAACTGGGTGACTGGGCAAGAAAATGGCAGATGAAATTCAGTGTGGATAAATGCAAAGTAATGCACATTGGAAAACATAATCCCAACTATACATATAAAATGATGGGGTCTAAATTAACTGTTACAACTCAAGAGAGAGATTTGGAGTCATTGTGGATAGTTCTCTGAAAACATCCACTCAATGTGCAGCGGCAGTCAAAAAAGCGACCAGAATGTTGGGAATCATTAAGAAAGGGATAGATAATAAGACAGAAAATATCATATTGCCGCTATATAAATCCATGGTACCCCCGCATCTTGAATACTGCATGCAGATGTGGTTGGCCCATCTCAAAAAAGACATATTGGATTTGGAAAAGGCTCAGAAAAGGGTGACAAAAATGATTAAGGGTATGGAACGGCTTCCATATGAGGAGAGTTTAATAAGATTGGGACTTTTCAGCTTGGAAAAGAGACAACTAAGGGCGGATATGATAGAGGTATATAAAATCATGACTGGTGTGGAGAAAGTAAATGAAGTGTTATTTATTCCTTCTCATAATAAAAGAACTAGGGGTCACCAAATGAAATTAATAGGCAGCAGGTTTAAAACAAACAAAGGAAGTATTTCTTCACACAACGCACAGTCAACCTGTGGAACTCCTTGCCAGAGGATGTTGTGAAGGCCAAGACCATAACAGGGTGCAAAAAAGAACTAGATAAATTCATGGAGGATAGGTCCATCAATGGCTATTAGCCAGGATGGGCAGGGATGGTGTCCCTACCCTCTGTTTGCCAGAAGCTGGGAATGAGCGAGAGGGGATGGATCACTTGATGATTCCCTGTTCTGTTAATTCCCTCTGGGGCACCTGGCATTGGCCACGGTCAGCAGACAGGATACTGGGCTGGATGGACCTTTGGTCTGACCCATTGTGGACGTTCTTATGTCACGTGAGCAGTGAGAGTCCAACCTATGGCAACACCCAATGACCCATGATGCTGACTCCGAGGTCAAGGCCAGAACGGACCATTGGGATTATCTCATCTGCCCTGTTTAAGGCGGGCCAGAGAACCCACCCGCTGACTCCTGCGCAGTGTGTGGCTGAGCAAGAGCAGAACTTTCAGAAACACCCTCTGCCTTGATTTAAAGACCGAGTGACGGAGACACTGCTGTGTTCCCTCGGGAATTTGCTCCAATGGCTAATCCTCCTTGCTGGGAAAATTTTATTCCTTCATTCCAGTCTGACTGCCCAACCCCCTGCCATTGGCACCACAGTCCTGCCAATAAAGTGCATCTGAGAGGTGGGAATTACCAAGGAATGGGTGCAGCACTGGCTGGCTGCACTGGTGCAGTGCAGTCAGACCCGGGGCTTTGTGCCTCCTGAACCACTGGAAGGGTGTGGCAGAGCGACTCGAGTGCCTGGGTGCTCCTGGAGGGGTCTCTCTTTGTGTCAGCGTCACGGCAGTCTTGCCTGGGCTCAGTTTGAGCCATCGACACTTCATCCTGCAGCCGGTCTTGGGCAGGCTCTGAGATGTGTCTGGGGTGGGATTTGTGGGCATCTGCTGATGGGGAGGTAGTGCTGGGGGGCCATCAGCAGAGATTGTCAGTGGAGCCTGTGGTGTGTCTCACCCCGTGGGACGTCCAGGCACAGCATTAATCCCTGTGCGGCTCCTCCGCAGGGCTCGGGGAGCAGTTGCCCATCATCACTCTTCGGGGTCTGCTTGTGAGGGATGAATGAAACCACCCTCATCCAGTCCACCTGCATCCCACGCCACACAGCACAGCCTGTGGAGGAGGGGAAGGAAGAGGAAGGGGGAAACCAGTCTGTCACAGCTGCTATTCCTGCTCAGCGTGAATGCCATAAAGCAGGCCTTGCTGTGTGAATGACACTCGTTCCTGAGCTGCAGCTTCTACAGGGTTAGAATCAGACTATCAGGGTTGGAAGGGACCTCAGGAGGTCATCTAGTCCGGGGTAGGCAACCTATGGCACGCGTGCCGAAGGCGGCACGTGAGCTGATTTTCAGTGGCACTCACACTGCCTGTATCCTGGCCACCGGTCTGGAGGGCTCTGCATTTTAATTTAATTTTAAATGAAGCTTCTTAAATATTTTGAAACCTTATTTACTTTACATACAACAATAGTTTAGTTATGTATTTTAGACTTATAGAAAGAGACCTTCTAAAAAGGTTAAAATGTATTACTGGCACGCGAAACCTTAAATTAGAGTGAATAAATGAAGACTCGGCACACTACTTCTGAAAGGTTGCTGACCCCTGATCTAGTCCAACCCCCCCTGCTCAAAGGGGGGCCAATCCCCAAATGACCCCCTCAAGGAGTGAACTCACAACCCTAGGTTTAGCAGGCCAATGCTCAAACCACTGAGCTATCCCTCCTACCCACCCTGGGAGGGGACGGGGCTGGTGCCATTCCTGAGACTGCATTTCAGATCCCCCAAGAAGGTTTGTGAGGAGCCTCACCAAACCAGCTCAGTTAGTGGTTATGGGGTTAGGATTTTCATACGAGGCAAACTCGGCATGTCTGGCAGGGGAAGGGTTGCACAGCAGCAGAGTTGCCGATTCTTGAAAACTCCAGGCTTTTCCTGTCACTATCAATATTTCCAGAGGCATCTATCTGATCTCGCAGGGAAATTGATGTCGAGAGAACGCCAATGCCATTATCAACTTAATTCAAAAAGTCAAAGGGAGCTTGAAACATTTTATAACATGTTGGGGCCTTTGTGGAAGGGTTATTGCATCTTCTGGGTTTCCATTTCCTATATTTTGGGGGGAGGTAAGATCTATAAATATTGTAATCCATTCACTTCTGGCAACTTAAACCTTTTCTTTAATAGCCCTGCTAAATGTGGATTAGATTTAAACCCCCGTCTCTGCACCAGCAGTATTTATATGCAATGTTAAAAAAAACAGAAGCTTAGCTTCCCCAAGTGGTAATTACCCCTCGCTGTCAGAGGCGAGAGAGAGACTTGCTACGTTATTCTCGGGGCCATTTCCCAGCTTCGCCCCTCTCAGCCGAAGCGGCACAAGCACTATTTACTCTCATTGATGGATTCTTCATTTGGGGCTTGCAAAGTGTGACTTGGTGATGCCTGCACCTCTCCCAGTGCTATTGATTTTTGTTTTGGAATGAGATAAGCCAGCAACATGGCCGCAGTACGCTGGTGAATGCCAGACAGCTGGGCCACGCGCACTGTTCACGCCAAGCGGAGGGGGAAGGGCAGCACCCCTCAGTCTCTCTGAGAAGTGCACATGGGCTGGAAAGGGGCGCGCTGGGCGAAGTCACGCAGCCTGGATTGGCCCCTGCTTTACAATCTCCGAGAGGGGAGAATCCAGCCACTAGGCCTTGGAAAGAAAGTGCAGTGGGGCCCTGGGGCTCGGGTTGCCAATTTTGGTTGGACGTATTCCTGGACGTTCCATCACATGACAGTCTTTAATTAAAGAGTAATCTTTAATTCCTGGAGACTCCAGGGCAATCCTGGAGGGTTGGCAACCCGACTTGGAGTCAGTCAGACATTTCCCGCCTTCATGCCACCAGCAGGTTTTGTTGGGCCTGACTGTGCGAGTGTTTCCTGGAGATGAAAGTGCCAGCTAGGAACACAGTCAGCTCGGCTGCACATCAGGCTCCCCCTGCCCAGGCCTTCCCAGCACTCCCTGTATCCCCCTGGCCCTGGGGAACCGCAGCCAGGTTGGCCTAGGCCTGGCGCTCTTGTTCACATCCTCCTCCTCCCCTCAGTGCAGGCCTTCGCCAGAGCTCCCCTGCAGGGCTGCGCCTCTGGGCAGCTGCTGCCGACGTCCCCACGCTCTAGTGGCCTTCCCAGGCCTTCAAAGGGCAGGGTCAGGATTTCAGTGGGAAGCCCTTGAACCGTCCCTTCTGCCCCCTCTTGACGAGGGATTAATCCCCTCACTGGAGTGGGGGAATGGCTCTGTAGACACCCTGCTGTCACCCTCTGTCTGCAATCTCAAAGCCCTGATACCCTAGAGCACACTAGCCCTGCGCTAGCACAGACCTGACTCATGGATTAAGCCGCCCCGCCCCGCCTTGCCTCTGAGCATTAAGAGCCCCTGAGGCCTGCCCAGAGGCAGCTGTCTCTCCCCCTTTTATAAACTGAGATCCCAAGAGACCCTGTCCCTGCAGAGCCCAGCCTGGCTCCCAATTAACCTAATTGGCAGCACGCTTCACCCCTCTCCCAATCAGGACAGCAGATCCCTGCTCAGCCCAGCCCAGGTCCCAAAGCCCTTCAAAAAACTCCTCCCCAGTGACCTGGTCTGTAAAACACTTTCCAGGTAAAAGCCCCTCATGAGGAGCACAGGACCCCCCGCAGGGGACCGGGCCAGGAGGTGGACATGGGCCTCAGCTGCTTGTCTTGAGATTTTCCCTGCTGGGGGATGGGTTTTTAAGGACTCAGGGAGTCCTTAGAGGATCCCAGTGTTGTGTGAGCTGGTCTCCTCAGCCTGTTTCAGCCCCTCCGCTCTGGAAGAGCATCAAATCCCTGACCGGTGTAATCTGGGCCCCGGCAACAGCTTCTGCCGGTGTTAAAAAGGCCAAGAACAGTAAAAACAAATCCCAGTGCTGGGTTTTCTCTCCCAGTCCTACCAGTGCTGAGCTCCAACTCTGCCCCCACCCCCAACCCTCCCGAGCACTGTGCTGAGGCCCCTCAAACCTGACCTGTAGCCAATGCCCCACTCAGTCCTGCTCCGCCGTCCCCTCTGCTAGTCCGGTCCTGGGTCTCTAGTCAGCAGCACTGCGTGAGAACCCCGATGCCCGTCACTGAAAGGAAGCCGGTCCAGCGACTAAAGCACAGAGCGAGGACTCAGTAGATCTGCCATCTGCTCCCACCCCGGCACTGATGCACTGTGTTACTTTGGACAAATTGCTCTGTGCCTCAGTTTACCCCTTCTCGAGTGGGATAACACTGCCCTGCCTCACTGAGTCTGTGAGGCTAGTAAAGCCCCCCATGTTCTCCCTGTAGCTGGTGTTAGAACAGGGTGAGGTCTGGTTGGGTGAGTCTGCGATTTACATAAAGGTCTGGGAGGAGCTGGGAGAGGGCTGAACCGCTTCTCACCTGGGACTTGCTAGGCTCTGAATCCAGCTCTCTGGTGGTGAAACTGAATCCCTTCTCCTTTACACCAGTCTGAAAGCAGAGTAGCGCCAGTGGCACGTCCCCCTGCCTGTCTGAGAGCAGAGCTGGATGAAAGGGCCAGGGACATGAGTCATGGGCGCTCGGCGCATGCTGGGATACTGGTGTGAGGGGTGGCTCAGGTGTCTCCAGGGGTACAGTGACCACGTACAGGGCACCTCAGGAGTCCCTGGCACTGTACAGAAAAACGGGGCCAGGCCCGGCCCCATGCGCTCCCGGCAGGAGCTAATTCTGCAGAGGTCCAGCTGAAAGGGTTTCCCTGGAATTCTGCTGCCAAGGGGTTGTGCCTCCCCTCACTCCATGGGTGAGACCGGGGCTCATCCCCTCTGCCCCACACATCTCCTGAGAGCCTTGGGGACCATGCACGCAGGGACCCGGGGCCTCTGCACTGTCATGCAGCCCCTCCCCCCAATTTCCTAGGGCAGCGGTTCTCAAACTGTGGGTCGTGACCCCATTTTAATGGGGTCGCCAGGGCTGGCGTTAGACTTGCTGGGGCCCAGGGCCCAAGCCCAAGCCCGAGCCCCACTGCCCAGGGCTGAAGCCCAAGCCTGAGGACTTCAGCTGTTGGTGGTGGGGCTCAGGGTTACAGGCCTCCCCACCTGGGGCTGAAGCCCTTGGACTTTGGCTCTGGCCCCCCCTGCCCAAAGTGGGCTCAGGCTTCGGTCCCCCATCCTGGGGGTCATGCAGTGATTTTTGTTGTCAGAAAGGGGTCGCGGTGCAATGAGTTTGAGAATCCCTGTTCTAGGGCAACTACAGAGCGTGGCTGCTGCAGAAGCAAATTTCGAATCGAAAGACATTGAAACTCCTGCTTCACGGCTGAAGCCAAGCTGTAACTACTGGAGACCAGGGTCTTCATGGGGGCAGGCAGAGTATCCCACGCGAACACTTCCCCCGCAGTATCTGGTGCTGGCCACTGGACTGGATGGACCTTGCTTCTGACCCAGTTGGGCAGTTCCTATGCTTGTATGATGCAGTTGCTACTGGCTCAATCTGTCCTGAGCTGACTTAGAAATGGATAGCTGTAACTTGCGCTTGTAGGGCCAGGACCCCCATCTGGAGGTAGATGGAGCTACACCAGTTTACCCCAGTTAGGAATTTGGCCCTCTGCCTTCACCAGCTAGGAGAGGGGAGAACAAAATGAATTTGCTCATGAGGTCCAGCTGCTGCACCTGTGCATCTTATACAAACCCTGTATGACCAAGGCGTGGCCAGCCCCGCTGTGCCCCTTGCCCTGGCTTCTTACACTACAGGGGTCTCTGGGGCAGAGTCCTTCAGACTTGTGAGTGCCCAGCATGTGCTCGGAGCCACCGTGCCAAATAAAGACTGACGGTTCGAATGCTCCTTGGACGGGGATGGGATGGGAAAATAGCTCCCATTCTGTTCATTCCTAACCTGCTTTTTAGTCTTTCATTTCCTGGCCCTCCGTTGTGAGTAGGGTGACCAGATGTCCCGATTTTATAGGGACAGTCCTGATATTTGGGGGTTTTTTTATATAGGCTCCTATTACCCCCCAACCCCGTCCCGATTTTTCACAGTTGCTGTCTGGTCACCCTAATTGTGAGTATCCCATGAGAAGAGCTAGGGGCGGCCACCCAATCCCGCTCTGGCTGCGTCCCCTCCCTGTCCTTAGTGTAGGCCTGGGTCTGTTTCTTGGGGATGTGGGTTGTGCAGGGAGAGGGGTGCACAGCTGTGCCCTCTAGTTGTTTTGAAGCATGCAGATTCCTTCCCTGGTCCAAGAGCTGCTTGGAAAGAAGCCTGAAGTTGCTTTCTCTAGAATCTGTGCCTTACTGAATGCTGCTTTCCCTAGGTACATCAGAGTCTGGTTGGATTCCTGGCTTGTGTAGGGCAGTGCTGCAGCACGTCGACCCTCTGTTCTCATTAGCCATGGAGATGGGTGCAGCGCTGGGGCTCTCGCAGGTTGCAGCTCTCGCAGGCTGCAGCAGCCGACGCTACCTTCTCCTTTCAATGGGCATGTTTTATACTTCTGCATTTCTGACCTAATCAGCTGCCAGAACCCCAGGGGCATCGGCACGAGCTTCATTCTACAATCCGAGAGCTCAAAGCACTGGGAACTTCAGAATCCTATGCCTCAGAAAGAGAAACAAGCCGACCCCGGGAAGGAAAGACCCATGACCACGGAGAACAGTATATTTGTGCAGCTTATTCCAGTCACATCGAGCCAGGCCTGGGCCAAGACCAGTGCAGCCCAACACAGATATTGATGTTGGGAGGTAAAACTAATTCCCAGGGAATTCCTCTGGTCACACAGCTCTGGGTTTCAGGCTGTAAAACTCCCATTGGGGATAGCTGTACAAAGGCCCAGACACAAGAGCGTTTCAGCAGGTGGAGCTCACACAAAGGTGAATCCCTGACCAGATTACAGAGCGATTGAGAACTGCTGCCCTCTGCACCCTCTCTGCAAGGTTTATCTGTGAGAGACAAGCTGGGGGAGGTGATATCTTTTATTGGGCCAACTTCTGTTGGGGAGAGACAAGCTTTCAAGCTACACACCGCTCTTCTTCGGGTCTTTGGCAGCCAGGTTCTGAACCACTTTCTAGCTCGAATTCAAGCCTGGTTTGAAATCTTCTCTTATACATTGGAAACAAAACTGATTTGTTGAAATTGGAACAATCTGAATGTTCTGAATTCCAAGAGGAGCCCAGCAGGGGCGGCTCTATGTTTTTTGCTGCCCCAAGCACGGCAGTCAGGCGGCCTTCGGCGGCGTGCCTGCAGGCGGTCTGCTGTCATGCGGATTCGGCGGCGTTTCTGTGGGTGATCTGCCGGTCCCGCGCCTTCGGCGTGCCCGCTGCCGAATTGCCGCCGAAGCCGCGGGACCGGCAGAGCTCCCGCAGACAGGCCGCCGCAGGCTGCCTGACTGCCGCCCTCACGGGGACCGGCACGACGCTCCCCGCGGCTTCCTGCCCCAGGCACGCGCTTGGTGCGCTGGTGCCTGCAGCCGCCCCTGGAGCCCAGGCAGGCAAACGCAGCTGGCAAAGAGGAAGCAGTACTAAGGGGTCCTGCCAACAGGACTAGCAACAATTTCATCCTGCTGCCTCCTTCACAGTGCCTAATATTCCAGTCTGGAAACAGACCTCTTTAAACTAGTTTTTTGACCAGTCTCCACACATCTGTCTGTGACCCGACTGGACCCTCCTCTGCGCATTAGTGGGGAAAGGCTGGGATCCACCCTCCTGCCAGATGTCCCTCCTTACTAGGAGCTGGCAATACCTGCAACAGCTAGCAGGTCTGGGGCCTTAGGGTCTGATGCTGCCAACAGCCCACTGTAAAAAGATGGCTCCGTACAGCAACCGCGCAGGTGCCCTGGGCCAGCACATTTTGGTCACGCTGCGGGATCCAAGTAAATGAGACGGTGCAGGCCCCGCTTCTGCACACAGGGCATTCTTGTCTATCAGCCCATTTTTCTGATCAGGAAATCTAGCGTCGCACTTAACCGTGGAGATGATCCTGGTGCCACGTTAACCTGGCCGAGTGTTTGCATGAGGGAGACAAAGCATGTCGCAGAGAAAAGCCTCCCTGGGGCAAAGTACAGTCAGACAGAGGAGCACTGGAATTCCGTTCAGCTGCAGAGCAGGCCTGGCGAAATGCTGCTAAAATCTAAACACTGGGCTCCTTGGATCTAGTTACCCTTTGCCTGGCTCTGGTTGAGGGCAATGTTTGCTGGCTGAACAACGCACAGAATGTAGGGCCCAGCAGAGACCCAGGGCCGGTGCAGACATTCCCATGGCTGAGACTCTCCACCCTGGGCTTTGTGAGGATCAAGTTTTGAAGCGAAGTTTCACGACATAGATTCATGTGAGTGTGTCAAACCTCACTTCTCCGAGACCCCAGAGAGTGGCAGTGCATTCTGCAGGCTCTGGGGACTGGCATGTAAGAATAATGGAGACATTTAAAGGTGACACCATGAGACTACAACAATATGGACATATACATATTAGGTATCTCCACATATAATAACTTGGTTACTGTGCAGCACTCATATATGTTTCGTGTGTAGAAGTACAGCTTGAAATACAGGGTGCATGACTGTATGTATAACCTTTACAGGGATTATGTCTTGATACACACATCAGTTTGATAACACCAGCACCTGTTACATGCATCAGTCTGATTAATGCCTGGCTCACATGTGGCAGTCTGTGATAGGGGAATTGCAGTCCGGGAGAACTCCTGGGGTGCAGAACAGTCTGGAAGTAGTGGTGGAGGGACAGTAAGCTGAAAACATGAGTTCTAGTACAGGAGAAGGAAGGGCGGATGTGCCATGTGGAGGTGGGAGGCTGTATTCGAGGAATATTGCCCTGTTCCTGCACAACTTGCAAAGTGTCCCAGAACCCCCAAACCCTGGGCTGACTCTTGTCACAGGTGCGATTCCTAAACATCTTGTAATGCCCGAGGTAATTCCCAGGCAAGAGCGTTTGTTGCCTGGAGTTAAGGGGACTGGATCCAAAACTCCTGAGAACACTGGAGTTTTCTCAAATAATACAGATCTTATGAAGTCTGGACATTGCACGTTAAAGGTCTGGCTTACCAACATACCACAGCTAGGCCAGCAGGAGATAGCTAGTGTGAAAATGGGATGTTCCATGAAACACTTGGAAAGAAATGGAAAAAAAATCATTTTTTTTAAATGTTTTTATTGAAAATATCTATTTCTTTTACAAGAAAGGAAGAAAGTATTTTACCAATTTTTTTTTAACTGAAAAATTGGAAAATTTCAAACAAAGCTAAACATTTTGGGAAACAATCCAGTTTTCATTTTAAAAAGTTGAGATGGAAAATGTTAGACCGGTTTTGTGTTAACCCCTTCATGGTCACTGACGAGATGTTCTTCTATTCTGACTGCCATAGACTGTCAGGCCAGAAGGGACCATTGGGATCAACTATAATAACATGGGCCAGAGACCTGCCCCAGAGACTACAGCATCAAGCCCAACAACTAGTGATTGAACTAGAATGAAGCCTTGAGAAACACTCTATGTGGAGGAAAATTCACCACACCCCTTGGAAGTGCTTCCAGTCACTAGTTACCGTCACTGTTAGAAGCATGCACCTTATCTTCTGCTTGAACTTTGCTAACTTCAACTTCCACCCATTGGATCTTGCTGCACCTTGGTCTTCTGGTTCGAGAGCGCCTCTCCCTGTATAGATCCTGTAAGCTGGGAGTGAGTCACTTCTTCACCTTCTCTTTGTTGAAATAGTCTGAACCCCTTCAGTCTCCCATTGTGAGATCTGGGTGAGTGAGCAGTTTAGGATGAGCACAGGGAGAGCAGTTTGGGGTCAGCACAAACATATGATTCAGATTTATGTGTAATTAGCAGCACATTTCCCATGAGAATCCCTGCTGCACGCTGTAAACATCTGGATGTCCCACGGTGGCTGTGACTGTCGGGAAGAAACACTTCTCGGGCAATGACCATGGTGCAGTTACCATATGAAAGATCCGTGTGGAAGGGCCTTTGGAAGCCACGGCAATGATGCTCCTCGATTGGTGGCCAGGAGTGGGGAGCAGAGCACTGTGAGCGCCTCCTGCACTCTCCTGGGGAGTCTTGAGTTTGGCTGAGGCCCTCCAGGATCTGGAGGTGCTGGGGGGGGCTCCGCACCCCTGGTGTGAAGTGGTTCCATCATATCCAGGGTTTACAGTTTGGTTCAATGGCTCTCACTCTCCCTCCTCTCCACTATACACATTGTTCCAGCCCCCTTGCAAGCAGGGCCACTAATCATGCTGAGACCAGCCCTTTTCCAAGCGGGTGTATTTAAGTGAAAGAAATTATAGCACCAGGGCTGGGCAGGAGGAGACCCTGCTGGGCTGTGGCTAAGTAACAAATCAAACACAGCCCTGGACTTCATAAAACATGTAATCTATTAATAGGTCTGTGACCAGATTTCCCTGGTCAGCAGTCAGTCCTGAGAGGGGCTGGCTACTCAGCATGTGCTGTCAGACGAGAAGAAACCCTGCTAGAGTCTCTGCTAGAAAATGAGATTTTTCTCTTAAAATTCATGAAGGAAAATGGAATATAAGTTAACAAATAAGGGCTCTCCCTATTTGCATATATCACCGAGACTACTACAGTGTTTGCTATGAATTACTTAGCATAATGCACTTTAACATCAGCCCATTCAATAGCAGGTCACTGAAAATGTAAATTAAAGTGACACTGAAATGTGTTGGAGCATTTATTTATATTGTTCTCTTATTGTTAAAATGCATTTATGAAGGATAGTTCCAGGCACGCTTCCTATCTTATTAAAGAAAAAGCAGGTTAGTCAAAGTAATGCTAACTGTGATTTAACAAGACTGGAGCTACCTGTATTCAGCTGTTAAATGGCTTGTAAGTTTTAATTCTGTTCCCTGCTTGATTCTGGAGTAATGTGTCTTCTGTGCGTCACAATCACAAACTGACTCCCTTGGAGTCAGTCCCACAGTTTGGGCTGAGTACTGCAGTCGCCCCACTGCGGCCAATGGGAGTGCTGCTGCATGTGGAATGGGGCTTAAAAATCCTGGCTGTGGGTGTGCTGTGACTGTGGGCAGCCATGCAGTGGATGCGCTGTGGCTGTGGGTGGGCATGCAGTGGATGTGCCGTGGCTGTGGGAGGGCATACAGTGGGTGTGCAGTGGCTGTGGGTGGGCATGCAGTGGGTGTGCAGTCATGGAGGGGTGGGCATGCAGTGGATGTGCCGTGGCTGTGGGTGGGCATACAGTGGGTGTGCTGTGGCTGTGGGCGGGCATGCAGTGGGTGAGCAGTGGCTGTGGGTGGGCATACAGTGGGTGTGCTGTGGCTGTGGGTGGGCATGCAGTGGATGTGCCTGGCTGTGGGAGGGCATACAGTGGGTGTCCTGTGGCTGTGGGCGGGCATGCAGTGGGTGTGCAGTGGCAGTGGACAGGAATGCAGTGGATGTGCCATGGATGTGGGCGGGCATGCAGTGGGTGTGCCGTGGACGTGGGTGGGCATGCAGTAGGCGTGCAGTAGTCGTGAAGGGGCAGGAATGCAGTGGGTGTGCCGTGGACGTGGGTGGGGCATGCAGTGGGTGTGCAGTAGTCGTGAAGGGGCAGGAATGCAGTGGATGTGCCGTGGATGTGGGCGGGCATGCAGTGGGTGTGCAGGCATGCAGTGTGTGCAATGGTCATGGAGGGGCGGATGTGGGTCAGCAGTACACATTGCAGTTGAGCTTCCATTAAAAGGTCTATATATTGTTGCTGTCTGTGATGCTTTGGGCTCAACCCAGCCCAGGCAGGGGTTGTGTCGGCCTGCCCTGCAGCTCTGGGTGCATTCAATGCTGTGCTGCTGTGGCTCACAGCCCTGACACTCCCAGCTCACACCCTGGCTTCCACGGCCCCGCTGCTTTCTGCAGCATGACCCCCACTACGTTTCCAGTCCTGAACTCCCACAAACAGCCTGCCCTGGAGTATCCAGCCCTCTCGCTGAGCACTTACAGAAGTTATTAAGGTCGCTGCTCCCTTAAAGAGACAGTTCCCAGCAGCTTAGTACCTTACCAGGAGTTAAAGCACTGAAGTGGTTTAGAGTAAATGTAAAATAGATTTATTAAACAAAAAGTCCGAGGTTTGAGTGATACCAAGTCAAGGTATAAAGGTGGGATTACAAGCAAACAATAGGAAAAATATGCTTCTAAACTAAAACTTCATTTCCGCGAATTACAATCTTGCCTAAACAGGGTTCTCACCTGTACTCGGTTCCCAGACACTTCAGCCCCCTCGGTCGAAGGACCCACCTTTCTCACGCTGCAAGAGCTCTGTCCCCTTGTGTCTGTCTAGTGCTGGATAACTTAGGGGTTCTCTGCCCCTTCCTTTCGAGTCCAGTCGCACTTTGAAAAGCACACCTCTCCAAGGTCATTGCCCTTGTTTCCAAGGGCAGGATGAGCTCATGCTGGTCTTCTCTTCCTGTGGACCTCCCATCCCCCTGCTGACTTCTAGGCAATGCGGCTTCCATTGTTTTTGGTCACACCTTGCTTGGTTTCTTTGGAGACAGCAGACAGATAGCTAGACAGTGAGCTGTGACCTTCCAGTCGGTCTGGGAGAGCCTCTTTCTCCCTCTGTTTGAGTCCCAGACTTTACACACGTTGAGGACTCAGAACCCCTTATGTAGTGTTAATACACACGCCCCACAATTACGGCAGGAGGGGAAAGGTGCAGTAAGCCCACCCATGTCCCCAAACAGTTACACCCTGACTGCTGGGGTAAATACTGTCCCCCCCGATGGCTGGGGCCCCCACCTGTCCTGTGGAGAGGGGGCCCTGCTACCTCTCCTGGGGACAAAGGTGACCCCATGCTGGTGCCTCTGCCTCTCTGGGACCAGAGGGGGGAACTCCTCCCACTGGCCAAGCTGTGGGCAGCTTCTGGGGCAGAGTCACATGGGCCCTGGATGGCATTAGCCCAGCCTTGGCTGGTCCCAGTGGTTTGTGCCTGGGCGGTTCCAGGGGCACAGGGCTGCTGGGCACCTTCTGGGACTGTCAGCCCTGTAGGCGGGGTCCCTCGCCCCATCGTGCCCAAAGCCACAGAGGGAGGGAGCCAGCCTCAGAGCCGGGACTGGAACTCACGTCTCTGTTCCTGTGACCTCACCGCCTCTCGCGCTGGCTGAGCTGCGCCCCTGGCAAGCAGACCGGCTCCTCGCCAAGGCGCAGCTTCAGGAGCTGGTGGGAGGGGAGAGGAGATGGGGAGCAGGCCCAGAGCCATCAGCACTGACCCTCCTTCCTCGCCAGCAGGCTGTCACGCCATGAGCCCTGAGCCAGCATCCCCCAGGCCGAGCCTTTAGTTAGTGGTGGTGGGAGTGGTGCGTCACTGGCCTGCCTTTTGTTAGGAGTTCCCGCTGCAGCCAGCACTGGTGTTGCACAGCTTTGGTGTCCCAGGGAATCACTCTCCCCAGCCCTGGCACTCTGGTTGATACGTCGGCTCATTTAGCCAGGCAGAAATTACAGCAAGATTTTAAAAGCTCTGTGTAATATTGTGCCTTGCAAATTCCCTGTCTGCCAAGCCAAGTGCATGCAAGCTAAGTGCATTTACAAAGGCAGGCCGGGTTGATCCCATTTTAAATTGTAGATTGGAGTTTAAGGATTCAATCTCATGAGTCACTAGAGTCTGCCCCGAGTGCCAAGTGGAAAAGCTCCTTTCCTTTTTCCCAGATAAAATTGCTTTTCTAGGGCAGGTGCTGGTGGAAATGAGTTTATTACCATGTGTTTGTCTCACACTGGTTTTACCAGTGCAAAGAGGAAACGTGAGCGAAAACCCCAACAAGAGGAAGGAGGCGAGATGGAAATCCCAGGGGAGCACACAAGCTCCTGCAAGCTCGAGGGGTGGGTTGGGGGGAGCAAATCCACTGACGATTGACATCATGGCGCTGAAATAACGTAGCCAACCCGGGCACTGTGACCTGGTATGTCGGGCCTTCCCAGTGCAAAGTCTGCTAAGCATCGGGCCTGGACCGATAACCAGAAAAACACCGTGACCCTCAAGTTCCAGCACCACCCCTGGCCAGCAGCCACAACCACAGCGGATATTGTACCTCTCCAGCAGCACTCTGGGATTCTGCCGGGATCCAGGGCCAGCTGTCAACCTGTCCTGGGAAAGTGAGTGGCTGCCTGACACAGGGACAAGGCGTGGGTCTGCATAACCCATACGCCTACTCTGCAGCATTCAGTGTGTAAATCAGGGAAGATACAGGCCTGGTCTACACTACGACTTTAATTCGGATTTAGCTGCGTTAATCCGAATTAATCCTTAACCCGTCCACACAACGGAGCCAGTTACTTCGAATTAAAGGGCACTTAAAATCGATTTCTGTACTCCACCCCGACGAGCGGAGTAGCACCAAAATCGATTTTGTTAATTCGAATTAGGGGTATTGTGGCCGCACACCACCGAATTAATGTGGTTAAAAACCGAATTAATGTGCTTAGTGTGGCCGCGCACAATCGAATTTATACAATCTGTTTCCCAAATTCGAATTATCTAAATTCGAATTAATCTCGTAGTGTAGACGTACCCACAGTCTGGAGGATACAGTGTTGGTTTCGGGGACTCTGTGTGCCTGCAGACTCGCTGGCATGGGGCGGAGTGACTCTGCTGGAGGAGCTAAATGCAGCCAGACTCTGGGGTCTGGCAGTCACTAAACATCCACTCAGTAGCCATTTAGAAGCTATATAGGAAGCTTTCCTTGTTCGCAAACCGCCTGTCAGGATGCAACCAGAGTCACCGTCTGAAAGCTGAGCAAATTGGAGCTCAGCGAGGAGGAGGCTATAAATCAGGGATGTTGGAAACAGCCTGCGAAGCACGCAGGGAGAAGAGGTGGCGGGCGTGAGGTGTGTGGCTCAGGGACTGTGCCCCTCCATGTGGATGAGATCACACTCCCTGTCGTTGGAGCCAGAGAACAGACTGGAATCACTGCTGGATGCGAGAGTTTAAGACTGTTGTTGCTGAAGAGATGGTCGGGGAGGGATGATCTTTTATTGGACCAACTTCAGTTGGTGAGAGAGAAGCTTTCCAGCCCCACCGAACTCTTCTTCAGGTCTGGGAAAGGAACTCCCAGTATCACAGCTAAACGCAAAGTGGGACAGATTGTTCAGCATAGGTAGTTAGCACATGCTGTAAGGGACCATTCAAGGTGGAGAGACCTGTTAACACCTCTGCAGTCATAGAACAAAAGAGGGGGCTAGTGGGTTATGGATCGTTGTAATAAGCCATAAACCCAGTGTCTAACTTCTTATGCTAAATTAAATGTTTGATCTTCTATTTAGCTGTGATGCTCAGAGTTCCTTTCTGAGGAAGAGCTCGGTGTGGCTCAAAAGCGTGTCTCTCTCACGTACAGAAGTTGGTCCAATAAGAGATACGACCTCACCCCCGTTGTCTCTCTAGGTACAAGGTGCTCATGTTGTCAGTATTTTGCAATAGGAGCACATGAAGGTGTGGGTGAGGAACAGCAAACACAAAATAATGGGTTGTGAGAAATAGTCACAACCAAGTCAATATTGCTGGTAGATAGTTGATACATATTCACTTTCCCCCTGTCTCCGAAGCATAAGGCCGTATAACATTAAATCCTTATCCTGGAGGGACTGACCTCTGGCCTGTCCTTCAGCAGAAGAGTGGGCGGAAGTGCAGGACGGGGAAATATTCACATGCAATATGATCTCAGCCTGCTGACTCGTTATACTGGCAGCACAGCATCTGGGCTGTGGCGTTGCTGTTCCCCCCCAGGACGCCAACCCCCCAGCTCTGATGGAGAGTTGTGCATCCAAAACCCCATCTATCACCATGGGCAGACCTGAGACTCCCAGAGTTAGCAGCTGGCCTGCTTTTCCTTTCATTTCCGTAACAGAGCCGCCACCCTATGCTATTGATCCTCGTTAGAGCAATTCCTCAGCTCGGAAAGCACTGGAGCATGGCTTCTAACTCCAGTTATGATTACCTGGGTGGTAACAGCACTACTGCACAACGTTCAGGAGGCCAGGCTCCCAAGGACTGTCTTAAAAGAAGAGGCCGCCCAGCGTGCCTTGTCTCTTAACAAGGCAGGAATCACGCTTGTATAATTCTGCAATAGTCTATGAATTCATTCAGGGTGAGAAGGATTAAAATGCATCAAAACCCAAATTGCTGCCTAACAGAGCTACTTGTTAGTGTGAAAACCGGTAATCCCCAGAGACTGTCTACAAAGCAAAGGCCAGGAGAGGAAAGAGTGGTGCTGTCTCTTCTCTCCTGTCTAAAGTTCATCTTACAAAATACGCCTTTCTAGCTACATTTCCACCTGGTAAGGAAGCAGCCAGGTTAGTTTAACATTTCCCTGGCCTTTGTGAAAAGAAATCTCAGAAGAAAAGGGCTGTCCAGACAGGGGCCAATTTGTTAATCAGTCGCTGTGATCTTCTCTCTCTCAGTGCTACTTCCCAAGAGGGCTGGAGACAGAATCTAAACCCTGCTGAGGTTCAGGTTCAAGACAATTCAGATTCAAATTGGAAAATCTCTGAAATTAATCTGGAACTAACTGGGGAAGGAGATGAGAAGGAGGGGGCAAACACGAGAAAGGAGACACCCGTGAAGTTAGAACAGAACTAAAACAGCCCAGCTGGAGCAGAGGATGTGTCAAAGGGGAAGGGGGAGCATGTATCAAATGCCCACCCTCCAGGCGCTCAGTCACTGCCCCCTCCCATCCCGCTCAGGGTTATTCAGCATTTACCCAGGAGCTTTGCTTTTGTCCCTGGAGTGGCTCTTTGCACCCTGGCCATCAGCTCCTGCTCTCCTCGCAGGCCAACGTGGTCCCATTGGGAAACTCCTGTTCCTTTGCTGGCTGTGGGTGGAGCCACTGCCTGGCATCCTACCACGTTTCCACTGAGCTGGTTTTTCAGACCAGTCGTTCTAGGTGACTAAATGTTTTGACATTTTTGGAGCAGCAAACCTGAAATAACTTCCCTCTATTCCTCCCTCCTGTGGGATGCATGAAGCATTTTATTCACAGGGGATTTTAACTGTGGCTTTCATTCTATTTCAGCATCTCACTCTGACCCCTTTTGCTGTTTGCCCTGAGGAATTCCAGCAATGGAACATCTTGTTGATTCTTAATGCATTTCTGGATGTGCACTTTGAAAAAGTGGCAACAATTTACTTTAGTCATAGCACTGACCGGACAGATCTCCTTAGCCGTGCATTATTTTGTCGGGCAAGGAGTTTGGGTTCAGAACCTTTCTACCAGCACTCTCGGGAATCCAGCCGTGCCGCGTTAGAAAGCCCAGGCCATCGGTCGGGGAGAATCTGCTCTGGAAAGGCCCCATTTGGCTAGTGTCATGGCTCAGTTCTGGCTCAGTTCATTCACACCAAATACTTTCTCCAGTTGTCTCACGCAGTGGGACTTGCACGTCTTCTCTTGGGCAAGGCTCCGGCTCTGTGGCATTCTGTCCAGCACACACACCCAGCTCCCTCCCTGAGGCACTACAGTATTTCGTTCTTTTGCAATGGGCAACTCGGCATCTCCGGGACACTAGCACCTCCTGACGGGCCTTACAGCTGGGTCTTTGCAGGTCTCCTCATCCGTTTGCAGGTGGAATACTGCTGACTTAGGACAGCAGAGGTCAACAGACTGCTCTGCAGAGCACTCGCTAGTGATTGCCAGAGAGCTGACTGGTCACGCGGGGTTGGGCCATCTGACCATCAATCCTTATGGTATTAGATTGGAGTAGAGTGTTGGCTATCTGGCTAATGACACAAGGGTCTACAGCGCACTCTGAATTCTCCTTTGAGCAGATGGATGGGCAGAAATGCCAAGGGTAGCAGGGCCCCGCGGAGCCATCTTTGACACCCTGACCTGCCATAATTTCTAAGGTCAATGGATAGTTATTTTAGAGGTCAGCTCAGAAACCAAACTCCCTCTCCGTCCATGTCCTCAGCAGCTTGTGTTTTCTGCCCCTGCAATGTCAGCTTTTTAAACCACTCATATTTAAATGACGTGGGACACGTCATGTGCAGTTATAGCCTGCTCTGTGATGTCAGTGAGCTCCACAGGCCCCTCCCAGAGCACACGCACTTCCACTGGCCCGTAGATTGCGGGAACAGATGCATTGTTACCAAAGATCCAGAATGAAGGACAATAAATCCTGGAAATGTGTACAATACAAAAATGGTTGTCACGGCGTTCCAGGGAGCAGCTACAAAGGATCTTTCAGGATGATGTCAAACATGGGGCCCAAAAGAAACAAAACTCAGAACTTTAAAAAAATCTCCCCCATTGAAGTGGTCTTTAAAGGAAGGAAAATGGATTAATGAGGGAAGAGAGCCCCTGGGGCTGCAGTGAAGATACCTCCGTCCACTCCATGCCATGCAGTGCTGTGACAATCCCCAGGAGAAGCTGGTGAAGGAATCCCGTCATCAGAGCAAAGAGATGTGTAAGGGAACTCCAGGAGACCCCAGAGGGGTGACCACTGTCATGACATGCAAGGGAGTCCTGGTGTGATTGCCATATGGCTTGTGTCTGTCTTCCTTTGTGGCAGAGAATTCATCTGAGAGCTGGAGAGAGTGTCTCTAAGAGTGTGTACCCAGAAGGTCCAGGCAGGTTTGCACTCAGGCGGCTAGCCCAAGCCACCACCCGTGGTACCCACACAACTATACTGCTGTTTTAGCGGGCTGACTCAAGCAGAGAGAGTGCATGTCTGTCTACCCATGCTGGAAAGCACATGCTAAGATGCTGTGTAGACACACCCTGAGTGTGTGACACCCCCTTGGTTTGCTGCATTGTTCAGCAGAGTTTTCATTTTAATATTGTTACTTTCTCGCCAAGATATGAGAAATATGAACTGGCCCAAGTTTGCAGTTGTAAATGTTGTCCTCTTTCCAGCTTGATTTCCACTGGGGGATTTATTGCTCTCCCAGCACGTGGGTTATTTGAGTTCTGCTTTGCTGCAGGCCCAGGGCACCAATAAATTTCCTTCCCCCTCTGGAACATGTTCTAACCTTATCATTTTCTAATAAAGCGTTAAAGCTTGAAGCAACCTGCACTGCCACAGGTGCCTGAGAAGGGAGCAGCTTTAATGGAGCTGATGAGCTTTTAGCCCTTGGCTGGAATACACCTTTATGGGCTAGCACTATTCTTTCCAGAACTTTATTAGTTCTAGCTTTCCCCTCCACAGAAGCCCTGTCACCTGGCAGAGGCAGCAGCTTGCCCTTCCTGTCATAGATGGAATGGAAATCTGCCCAGCCTATCGCAATCCCCTCGCCACGCACACACACACACACACACACACGCACACACACACAGCGACCCTTCAGGCCTCCCATGATTAATGACTCCACTCAGTGCAGGATTTTAGTGGGGCTGCTGGGATGCTGCATGGTGACAGTTTTCTTCATACAATATCTGAGGATGTGGAAAAATAAAACGCTCCTTCAGGACGAGAACAGCAGGCCTGCCACGCATACCTAAGCGTGCCTTGCTTTGACTTAACAGGCTTGTGTTGAATGCATGTGCTGTAGTTATGGTCCAATAGATACTGAGCTGCATTTCAAGGAGTGAGGGTGGCTATGACATGCCCCAGGCACAATCCAGACCAGTTTTTAGCTGTGTCACCCTGGGGTGCCCTTTACACTGCTTTGCTGCTGTGGCCTCCACTCCGGACTGCTCACAAGCAGCCTCCAGCATGCCAGTCCCTCCCAGCTCTGTCTGTGTGTGAGCTGCAGCCAGCCAGCCACACCGTGGCGCCTACCAGCGTAAATTATACAGCAGGGTGACCCCAGCACACTCCCACTCCCAGCTTTTTCCCCAGCCATGTGCGTCTTGCACTGCTCAGCCCTCTCCTGGGCAACACAAGCTCATATAAAGTCCATCACTTTATTAAAAGAAGTGATATGCACCAATCTTGTTATCTCAAATGTAGTTTCCCAAACACTTCAATTCAAACACACTTGTTTAGATAAAACAATAAAACAAGTTTGTTAAACTACAAAGAGAGATTTTAAGTGAGTCCAAGTAATAAGGCATAAAAGTCAGAAATGGTTACAAGAAAAATAAAGCAAAAACAACGAGGAGTCCTTTGGTACCTTAGATACTAGCAAATTTATTTGAGCATAAGCTTTTGTGGGCTAAAATCCACTTAATCAGATGCATGGAGTGAAAAATACAGTAAGCAGTATATATATAATAGCACATGAAAAGATGGGAGTTGCCTTACCAAGTGGGGGGTCAGTGCTAATGAGGCCAATTCAATTAAGGTGGAAGTTGCTCTTCAAATTTTTATTTTTATTTTGGCCTGCCTAATTATACTTTTACACTTGACTTGCTAGAATTTATGCTCCTTTCTATTTTCCTCAGTAGGATTTGACTTCCAATGTTTAAAGGATGACTTTTTGCCTCTAATCAGTTCTTTTACTCTGTTGTTTAGCCATGGTGGCACTTTTTTTGGCCCTCTTACTATTCGTTTTAATTTGAGCCTCTACTGTGGTGTTTTTAATAAGTTTCCATGCAGCTTGCAGGCATTTCACTCTTGTCACTGTACCTGTTAATTTCCATTTAACTAGCTTCCTCGTTTTTGTGTAGTTCCCTTTTCTTAAGTTAAATGCTACTGTGATGGGCTTCTTTGGTATTTTCCCTCCCACAATGATGTTAAATTTAATTACATTATGGTCACTATTCCTGAGCAGTTCAGCTATAGTCACCTCTTGGAGCAGATCTGTGCTCCACTTAGTATTAAATCAAGAACTGTCTCTCCTCTTGTGGGTTCCAGGACTAGCTGTGCCAAGAAGCAGTCATTAATGGTGTCTAGAAACTTTATCTCAGCATCTCGTCCTGAGGTGACATGTACCCAGTCAATATAGGGATAATTGAAATCCCCCATTATTATTGAGTTATATATTCTTATAGCCTCTCTCATCTGCTGGAGCATTTCACAGTCACCATCACCTCCCTGGTCAGGTGGTCAGTAGTATATTCCTGCTGCTGTACTCTTACTATTCAAGCATGGAATTTCTATCCAGAGAGATTCTATGGTACAGTCTGATTCATTAAGATTTTTGCTCTATTGGACACAATGCTTTCTGGTCAGTGGGCTGTAATTAGGGGAGGCATGTGGAGATTTGTGGCAATAAAGCCGAGTAAATAAAATCCCTTGTCACCCCGGCGTCTCACAGCAAGATAGTGCTCAGCCTTCTGAGTCGTCAAACCCTCAGTTATGGGCCGCTTCAAACCCAGCCCAATCCTGGCAGGTGGTTCCGTAATTGTTAATCACTTTGCACAGGATTTCCCAAGAGCTGGAGTTCTGTGCAGTATTTTAGGAGAATCTTAACACTGTAAAAAGAATGGATGGATGTTGTAGCAAGTTCTATTCTCATTACAGTAAAAGAAGCAGGTGCAGTGTTAGAATTTTACTGGGTGAACTGTTTGGTGAATTATAGCAAGGCTCTGTATTGTAGAAATATGATTTGTTCAATATATTCTGTTTGGATTGGCAGGTCAGCCTAACTCTTTCTCAACTGACTGATAAAGCACTAGACAAGGGATTAGGCCTCTTGGAAGCTAAAGAAAGAGGTAATTCGGGTTGTTTATAGCCTGCAGGGGTGGAATCAAAAGGTAGAATACTGAGAGTCAAACTTTGACAGCATACGGTACAGCCATAACTCACAGCAAGCATGAGACATTACAGCTTTGTGAAACCCGTTCCCGTGAAAAAATGCTGTAAAGGCAAGAAGAATGAAAGAAATTAATCTATTCTTGGGGCAAATATTGTAATGAAGACAGGAAATGCCAAAAAATTAACCCCTGACTGACTTCATGATCCTCGTTTGATTTCATAATTCAGAGAACTTCACCTCTGAGCTGTGGGTTTGAGTCAGAAATAAATAACGAGTCAGGAAACTGTTGACACATGACAGCAGCCCCAGTTCTGACCTAGGCTTTTCTACACTAAATGAATAGCATCCCCCTAACTGTGTTTCACTGGATCTTTATAGGTTTTAAACCTAACCGCTGAGATCGGTATAAAATTATCATTTTAACCATGCAAATTACATGAAGTAACTGGTCGTCTATTTCTGTGATTATCCCTGATTATTAAATGATTATTAAATGAACAGCTGCCTCCAATATGTTCGCAACATACTAATTCAATGAGTCCATGTTCCTGAATATTCATGCCCCTGATTTGTGTCACAGACTTTTAAGACTTTTTCATCGTGGCTTTAAAAGTGAATTTATCCTGACAGTTTATATAAACACCCTTCCATCAGTTTTAGTTACTGCTCCAGCCTTTAACATTACATTTGGCAATAAGCAAAAGGTGCTCCAGTCCCCACACTGACATCCCGTCACAACCCAGAACTTTCAATGGAAATAAACATCAGTGTTTGTGTTGATTTCAGACTTCTCCCATGTCTTGTTTGCCAGTTTGACAGCCTCTCTCCATGTAGCACTAACAAAATGTGACACTCTACAGTCTGTTTGGTTTAGCGCTTCCACTAAATTCTGCAACCATCTGAAATAGCCAGGAAATAACTGGCTTTCCCTGAATGTTAAAATATGGAAAAGATTGGCTTATGCAACAGAAAGAGAGTAACTCCCCCACCCAGACTGCACTGTGCTAGAAAATGGCACACAGACAAGCTGTTAATTTTTCATTTAATCAGAAACTGCTTTTTCCCTCCTCATCTCCCCATCCTTCTCCCAGAATAAAAATAGCTCTGATGTTTTTCTGCACAAAAGGAAACAAAGAAGTCTTTTTCACTAATTGCTTCCCCAAAATAATTGGTCGGGAGTCTGGGACTGGCTGCCAAGCGATGCTCAGACAGACGTTACAGAGTCCCCTGCATGGCACCACTTTCGCCACCTGTGTTTCTGACACGCTAACGCAGCTGAAAAAGCCCGCCTCTGAGTCAAGAACCCTCCTCCCGCTGGCCCAGCCAGTGAGGCTGACCCTCCTGCGGCTGCTGGAGAGACGGTACAGGAGGCCCAGCTCAGGCAAAACACCCTCCCTGGTTAACGTATTCACTCACTCGCGGCAAGAGCGCCTCCTCCTGGCCAGGCACGGCAGGGCAGCTTTCTTCCCAGGTGGAGCCCCTGCCGATGGTCACTGGCACCGCACTGGTCTCTCTTCCCATAATTCACAGTTCTTCCTCTTGGCGACTCAGCCTCCGGCGAGGGCACTCTATAGCCCCACTTGGGGTATCAGTCTTGCCAGACCAGCTGCCTGGGTGATGCCTCCAACAGGCCATGGCACTTCCCCGTGGCTGGGAGGGGACCGCAGGCCCTCACGCTACACCGGTTCTAGCCCAGGGACCCTCTAACCAGCAGCCAAGGTCTGCCCAGTGCCCCGCCTTGCTGTCGTTTCCCTGGGCTCCTTCCTACCCTCCTTCTCCGTCTTTCTTTCCCCAACTCCTCTGGGGTGGACCCTGCTTCCAGGGCTCAGAGCCCAGGGCTTGTTCTCTGCCTGGTTCCTCCTGCTCCTCCCAGAGTCTGCGCTAGGCAGAATCAGATTAGGCAATTGCTTAGGGCCCCGAGAAACTCCAGGGGGCCCCTGTTCGCTGTTAATTATGTGTTGGGGGGGAGGTGCCCCCAAAATATTCCTGCCTGGGGCCCCCAGTGGGCAAGTACCGGCTCTCTGCTGCCAGAGAGCGACTGCAGACTCACCCTCTGCTACTGCCAACTTCCTCTCCTCATGTTCCTGACCAGCATCTCCCCAGCTGGGCTTCATCAGCACTTAGTACTTACAACGCCCTGGGCCTCCCTTCAGGTGCAACTGCAATGCTCACCTGGCCTCCTCTGCGCCAACTTATCCCCTCTGGGGCTGATGTGCAGTGAACAGCCCATCTCACACACACACACACATGCACACACACACACTCACACACACATGCTCGCTCACACCCACACCCACACCCACTCACGCTCGCTCGCACGCACACACACATGCTAGCACCAGCCACGCGAGGTGGCTGCATTTGGCCTAGAACTTCGTTTCAGGGAGGGCTGTTTCCGAGCACTGGCAAGGCAGGCTGGAGAAGAGGGAGCGTTTGGGCTGTTTATCCTACTCTCTCTCTCTCTCTCAGCTTGCTCGGTCTCTGGTCTGCCAAGGGGGATAGCTGCATGCTGCTTTGCCAGCCAACTCCAGACAGCTCTCACCCTGCTGACGTGTGGCCCAATCGAGTGTCAGGCAGAAGAGTTTTCAATCTAGTATGGGGTGGGGGAGTGAGGAACTCCTCCCTCCCGCTTGGATCATCTCACTGGAGAGACCCAGCGGCAGCTTTCTCCCTCCAAGCCTCATCAGCCCACCAACACTCCATCTCTCAGCACACTAACAAGAGACAGCGGCTTTATAGCCCTGCCTGTCTTTGCTGCAAGGCCTACGGTTCCCATGTGCCCATGGGACTTCCACCCCAGAAAGCCTTGTTCTATGGGCAACCAGGAACAGTGTGGATGTGGAAGGGCCAGCGCTCCCTGTAGGGGACAGAGGAGGGAGAAGGTTGGTTGATGTACATTTCTCATGTGCCATGTGCTCTTCACAACAAAGATTTTACCCACATGTGGAAGAAAGTGCTCTTGTTTTAAATCTCCAGTGCAAACTATCCCAACTGTGAACACCATCCCCTGATGACTGTTGTCTATGACACATGGGCCTGGAAGCTTGAAGTCACATTGCCTTTCACAAACAGCTCTCAGAGAGAAAAATAAGGTAATGTGCCGGTGTTTTAATATCCTCACTATTCACGTATGTTGCCTTTATGCGTCAGTGCTGCTGTGAGATAGGAAATTGCTAAGGAAAGTGCCTCATTTTTTAAGCACAAAAAACAAGCCATCTCTGCTTTGCTTCCTTTTAAGCAGTGTCTGCGAGCTGCAGATGGATGGGCAGTATTCATCGACAGTGCTGCAATGGGAAGTTCTGCTGCGTGTCATCACTTTACGGTGCCCTCTGGCAGAGCGGGGTGTGAAGGAGCAGCAGCAGCAGGTTGCAGGAGTGCAGATCTGGTTAAAAAGTTAGCTGGGTCTGTTGGATTGGTTAATCCTCTCAGTACAGCTAAACTCTCAAACCAGAAATGAAGGAGGCTGGCAGTGGTGCCAGGAGCATTACCATCGCCCAACCAGGCAGAAACGCAGCATCAAACACCCATTCTCGGCCTCACCCAGAGTCTGAAAAGGTTTCACTGTCACAGAGCAGGAACTCCCCAAATAACGGAGCATGACTCGGAATGCGTGGCTGTGCCCACGGAGTGTCTTAAAGTCCTAGATGCTGACAGCAGTTGGCAGCTTCTCCTTCATCTCATGATCATCCTCCTTTCTGCACAGCCTTTACCCTCCTCTTCCTCCACCCGCCCCCCTTACAGCTGCAGTTGTCTGACACCCATTGGTAAAGCATCTTACACAGAGCAGCTCACCACGGGAAGTGGTGGGAGCCCTAAATTAAACTGGAGCCATTTGAATTGGTTTGGACAGAGCACTGGAGAGATTTGAGTGCCGGGAGAAATCCTGCAATGGCACCACAGCCAGGGAGAGGGATGGGCTAGAGATTCCAATAGGTTTTTTGCATCTCCCATTTCCATGACGCTGGAGCAGCCTGGTTTAACAGTGCAGCAAGGCGGTTAATGTAGCCTAAACCCACAGTACGGGGATGGGTTGTGGAGCTTGGTTTTCCGTTACTACATTAAAGACTTTCAGTAACATCTGTCAGTTCATTCAGTTCAGAACCTTGTACTGCCTTTGTGACGGGGAGTCTGGGGCACAGACACAGGAGAGGGACGTGTGTTTCTCACCCCTGGTGCCAGCATGCTCCCAGAACTGCACTCCAAACACACAGAATGCAGCAGGAGAGGCTGCAACAACAATACACCCAGCAGCAGCAACAACCACCCCAGAGCCAGCACAGCCACTAGCACCTCCCCTGCCACAGACATGGGGACCGGCACTGCCAGCAGCACAGGGAGAAACCTAGCTCCTGACCTGAGCCCCAGCCAATCGCTGTCACTAGAGCCATCACAAGCAGCAGCGCTGGAACGGGCACCCACACTGGCATCTGCCCTTCCACCAGCATCAAAGAACAGACCTAACACAGTCTCGTCCACCAGCATCGTCATCAGCTCGGGTCCCAGCACAGTGTGTATGGCTGCAAAGGTTGGGAGAGGTCAATTACAGGGACCAACCGTGCTGGTTCAAGGCGCATCCCATCTACTCAGATCCACTCGGTAGTTCCCTGGGTGAGAGCTCGGAGTACAGTCCACAAGAGCCCTAGACCTGCCTGGGATATCCTGCCTGCAGCCGCGACTGGCACTGCCAGCTAGAGCCGGCATTGGTGCTGGCACAGCTGAGAAAGGCCAATGTTAAGGAGAATGCCATCATCGAAGCGTGAGATAACCACGCCCTGGCGGACAGGAGAGGATTTCAGAAATGTTGTGGACAAGAGTTGGCAGGAGTTTTCTCGGCTGGGCGGAGTCAATGGGGGAGCATTGATTTCCCCTTTGGAGAAGCCTGTGACTTTCATCCCCATGTAGAAGTTAACACGGGGCCCAGCATTTTCTAGGCAAAGTTGGTGCCCTCTGTGCTGGAAGCGTTTTCCTCTGGAAGGGGAGGGGAGGTTTGAGCTCCAGCCCCACACATTAGTTCTGAAGAGAAAACACGAGACACAGAAGCACCAGAGCTGCTTGGGCAAGAGACGAGAACACACCATAGATTCATTTCTCCCTAGCTTCTGACGAAGATATAGATTTTTTTTCACTAAGACTGTTAGCTGTGAAGCGGGGAGATGGTGCACTGGGATAACACACAAAGCCTTTACTTCTAAAGACCTCACATCAAATTTGTCTTGGGTCACAAGTGAAATAAGTTTGTTGGTCCCAAGGTGATTCCTGTGGAGGTTCATTCTCTGTACAGAAATCACCACACAGTTAAGCATGATTGGCAGGCCAGGCTCAGGAGAGGCCCAGTAGTGGAATAGCAGGCATATAGCAAGTCGGTGCTGTGAAGGGCTATTGGCAGAGCTCAGACACAGAGATTCTTTAATCCTGAAGAAATATGACCCAGCTGAGCCCTTTGAAGAGTGACTGGAAGGGTTCTGTCATGGCAGGGGCCCCTGCCTGCTTCCTCCCTGATACAGGGCAATAAAATTCTGCATCTTACTCCACTGACATGCCAAGTGGGTCAGGTTCATGCCAGGGCAGCTCAGGCAAGTGATTATCTCAGCTGGAAAGCTGTGCCTGTGACAGTCTCTCCTGCAGGGAAGGGAGTTAGAAATGCAGATGAGCCTCCCCCCAGCAGCATTCCCCCTTTGGACTCTATGGCCACCATTTTCCCAGGCCCCACCCATACACACCAGCTTTCCCGGGCTGCAAGGGACAAAAAACAATGCAGAGAAATGATCCTGCTTTTCTGTCAAGAAGCAATAGATTAAAAAGCTAGTTAAAAATTCATCTAAGAGAGACAAAGTTTCCCAAGCATATCAAAATTAATATTTATAAAGGGGATGGTTGCTCAGTCTCAATTATTCTAAAAGCCTGATACAAGTGATGCACTAAACAAACGCCGAATACAGGGATGTCAGGGGAAAACCATTTCCTGTGACTGCTAACAAAATGCAATCGGATCTGCAACATGTGGAGCCAATTGATTTTCAACAAGTTATACAATGTAAACAAATGATTGATTCTCAGCTGCCTTTTATTTCTGAGCAAGCGGTTAGAAATCTTTGCTTATTCTTCCCTGCACAGGTAACGCCTGATGGTAACTAAGGGCTGAGATGGGGGCAGCTCGCAGTCCTTTCATCAACCTGTGAACAGCAGCAGCTTTGATTTTTTCCAAACCCCTTAAGCAGTCACTAAATAATCAACAATTCCTCAGCTCAAAATCCCTCCCCGATCCTGTGAAATCTCTCACTTGCCAGCGGTCACGTCAGACTAACTCCTGACTCAAATTTGAGTCTAGAGTTTTCCTTCGGTGGAATGGTTTATTGCTTTTGCATTTTGGCTCCTCGGATGTTTCTAGCCTTGCCCTGATTTACACGAGACAGATGAGACAGGAATATCTCCATGGGCTCCATCACTGCTCTCCGTCAGTGTGTGCTGCTAAGTCAACAGTGCAATGATGTGTGTCTGGGCTGCAGAGTACAGAGGTTGCTCAGATGGTTCTCCATCCCCTGTGAAACCAATAAGCTATACTCCATTGCGTGGCACGACTGAGTTCCCCAACCGTGCCCACTGCTATGTCAAAGCAAATCTTACTCCTGTCACAGCTAAACTTCCAGTATCAAAGGCCTGGCTCCAGCACCCCGAGGGGCTCAAGAAGGACATGGATCCCTGCATGGCGGTGCCTTGGCTAAGGTGAAATGAGCCAGTTCCCACAGATCAGTTACAAATTGTGATAAACTTGAGGTGTGTGGAGATATTTAATCCACAGGAGACGAAATGGCATAATATAATATAGGGCTGCAATGTTACTGCTCTGCCCTCAGCCCCTTCTCCCCACTGGGTCTGCCATGCACAGTGATGGGCAAAACCCCGAAGGTCCTGCTCTGAGTTCTGGGTGAAGGGTCAGGCTGGTCCCATTCTATGCAGACTGGTTCGCTCCTCCCCACTGTCTTTACCCTGCCTGAGTCAGGAAGTGATTTCACTGCTCACCTCCGTTCACTTAACAAACTGCTGCCCATGCAGTTCCAGGCAGTGCAGGAAGATTCTCTACATGCCAGGCTGAGCTCAAACAGATACTAGGCCTTCCTCATCACTGGGCACGGGGCACTGGTGCAGGTGGAACGGGAACCGTCCCAAACTCACACACAACCCAAAGCTTGTGGAGGCTCCGAGGAGTTTGCCTTGTTTTGTATTATGTTGTTATTCTCTTCACTTTGGGTCTCCACCACAGCTCAGCCCCAGGAAGAGACACTCCTAGATATAGAACGAGGAGTCCTTGTGTCCAAATACATTTGTTAGTCTCTAAGGTGCTACAAGGACTCCTCATTGTTTTTGCTGATATAGACTAACACGGCTACCATTCTGAATCCTAGAGATATGTTGTTCTCAGGTACCAGACTGAAACTAGGAAAGTGTGGAAAACCCCAAAGGGATCAGAGAGACAGCAGTGCACACCTGAGGGGTCCAGTCCATCCCTGGCTGGGAAGCTCTGGGGCCTTGCGAACAGATTTGACAGCCATCATTGTTAAGGACAATGGTTGATATCTGTGGCTGGGCACTGGGGCACTGCACTGTGAATTCAAGCTCTGTGTCTCTGGGGAATGAGGCTGGGTGAAAGAGGGGGAGAAGGGAGAGTCAGATCTGAGCACCAAGTTGAGTGTTTCACTGTTCTTTCAACTTGGACAGGAGGTAGAAAGGCATGGTGACGGTGCTGTGTCCATAATACCGCCACTCCACGGTGCACTTGGGCTCCTAGAATTGTAGGCCGTTTGAGATATGTGAGCTGATGTGCCCTTGTGAAAAGGGAGGGAGTTTCTCTCTCACCCATCTCCAGTGTGATTCCATCCCTTTGTGTTATCCATCCCTGTCTGTTGGTCACCAGCATGATGCAAGACCGCGCTCCCACCACTGGCACAAATGGTGCAGACACTGTGCCCATTATGTTCATGTGGGCTCCAAATCTCTCTCCTCTCTATCTGTCTCTCCCGGTTCTTTACTCTCTTCCTCCTTGGGTTCGCTTAACAATTTCATTTATGTAGGGCCGACTCCTCATCTCTAGCAAATATTGTGGCTGCATCTGTCTCTTGTGATCTGTTGCTCATTGTTCCACTCCAGCTGTACCTTTTATTTTACTTCTTTTTCTTACTCTTTTTGTTGGTATCTCTGTCTCTCTCTCTCTCTCTCACACACACACACGTACGTATATTAGCTCTTTCCTAAGCCAGAGTTCTGCTGGGGTTGCTGTATTTATGCAGAGCCAATAATGTCTGAACAGGGTGTATTCCTGTGTGTGCTTTGCTTTTCCATTGTTCCCCCATCTCTGTGAGATGCATAGTGCCAGTTTGTTGAGTTGTTGAGATTATTGACTAAATATCATCAGAGAAAAGAGCTACGTTTCCATGAACTGTGCTAATGATTGCAATAAAGGAAATACAAATGCATTTCCAGTGTCCCACAAGTTACTTTCTACTATTTATTTATTGGATTTTGCAATGGGGAAAGTTTCTTGTTTCATGTTTACATTACTCTAGCACCCAGAGTGTCTGGTCAGGACTGAAGCCCAATTCAAGTAGGTACTGCACACACCCTAGATACAAATAGCTCCACATATGTGGCCCCTGCTCCAAAGAGCAAGACTGTTAGTCCTGGAGCTGGAAGTCCTCACTTTAATCACATAGTAGGTATAGTGCAGCACAGCCAGTAGCCACCTCCACCGTCCCCCCACCCCTGCATATCATATCACCAAAATGTCCTGAGCCTGACCAGGAGAGGTTGCTTCTTAGGGTAAGACTCATGAGAGCTATGCAGTCCTTGGCCACTGCAGAGAGGTGGCCAACAGGGGTCTGGTCTGCAATGCCAACTAGTGATGTGAATGACTGCCCCCTAGAAACCAGAGA